>NW_026043800.1:0-300000 GCF_937001465.1 Orcinus orca | reverse complement strand
CTTGATCCATTTTTCACTTTCTGCGATATTGAACTTGTACCGTAAACGAGGTTCTTGTAAACAGGGCCGTCCCAAACATTGGGGGGGCTGTGTCTTTTTGATTTTAATTTCCCTAAGCTATAGGAGCATAAGTTGAAGTGCCCTAGGCTCTGTTGCTTTGTTTTTTTAGATGTTTCAGGAAACACCATACAGTTCTCCTGAGTGGCTGTTGGCAATTTACATCCCGCCCATCAGCATAACAAGGCTCCCAGTTCTCCATGGCCTGTCCTGCCTTTCTGTATTTTACACTTTATTCAGATGACCCTTTTGACCCAGGGAAAATGAGATTTCATTGTAGTGCAGAATTCCTTTGCAAGCTTGCTTGGTTGGCCAAAAAGTGCATATGTGTATTTTCCTGAATATATTCAGGAAAAAACGCATACGCCCTTTTTGGCCAAGTGCATCATTGTGGACGTTTTGCCTCTTTTCCTATGCTTTAAATGCAATTCCAGTCTACCTCCTGAAATCGGTTTCCTGCAATTCTGCCCCGCTTTCAAGTCCTCTTGGCAGCCTTACTTCAGTATATTTTTGGACGATAGCTGTCATTTATAACTCTGCAGGTTTGTGAATTACAGTGCCCCTGAGCTCCTTTCTTCAACTCGCTTTCTTGTGAGCTGGCCGCAACACTGCAGGATTGCTTCAGGCCCTAATCTGGTTCCGGCATGGCACGCTGAGCCTTTGGTTAATTCCTCTTCGTGGTGGGAAATGAGAGTTAAATTTGCCCGTACAGACACCTCCAGATAGTCTCATTGGTTCTCCCTATTCCTGTTCATCTTCCGCAGAAATTGCAAACTGGGCCAAACAGGAGGTTAAAGGCACTGACTCTCCAAGTCAGGAGAGTGTTAGGTAACCGTCTGGAATGTTGCACCCGAGTACCAGGGGTTGAAAACTGAGACATATTAGAACACGTCTCCCGATCACACGGTTGATCATACTCTGGGTTCCACATGCATGTTTGAGCTGAAGGAAGAATCCCTTAAACCTGGAGAGTTGAGACCAGTGGAATTGGTAACATGCAATATGACTTCAAAGGGTCTTCATTTGCTCACCGAAACTCTCCAATCCTATCACTGCTGCGTTTATGCCCCTGTACACACGCTTGATTGTCTTTCACAGACATTGCAATCCATAGGTTTTAAGATACTTACTAGTCAGGTACATTCTTAGGCGTTTAATATGGGGTGTTGAGCCCATTTAGTTGAGCAAGGAGTAGCTCTTGTCTATTACATGTTTGGCTTAAGGAACTTTATCTGTGCTCATTTCAATCTCTGCTTTTATGCAGCACCCCAACTCACCTTTCCCCTTAAGCAAGCATAAGTTGGTTTTCTACATTTGAGACCCTGTTCTGTTTTGTAATCCAGTTCCTGTGTAGCCAAGTTTACATTCTGTGTATTAGTGATAACTTATGATGTTTGTTTTTCTGTGTGACTTATTTCAGTTAGAATCATCATACCTGAATACACTCATTATGCTGCTACGGGCCTGATGACATAGATTTCATTCCTGAGTGATATTGCATTGTACGTAAGTACCACAACTTCTTTATCCATTTTTCACTTTCTGCGATATTGAACTTGTACTGTAAAGGAGGTTCTTGTAAACAGAGCCGTCCCAAACTTTGGGGTGGCTGTGTCTTTTTGATTTTAATTTCCCTAATCTATAGGACCATAAGTGGAAGTGCCCTAGGCTCTGTTGCTTTGTTTTTTAGATGTTTCAGGAAACACCATACACTTCTCCCGAGTGGCTGTTGGCAATTTACATCCCGCCCATCAGCATAACAAGGCTCCCAGTTCCCCATGGCCTGTCCTGCCTTTCTGGATTTTACACTTTTTTCAGATGGCCCTTTTGACAGGGGGGAAGTGAGACTTCTTTGTAGTGCAGATTTCCTTTGCAAGCTTGCTTGGTTGGCCAAAAAGTGCGTATGCGTTTTTTCCTGAATATATTCAGGAAAAAAGGCATACGTCCTTTTTGGCCAAGTGCATCATTGTCAACGTTCTGCCTCTTTTCCTATGCTTTAAATGCAATTCCAGTCACCTTCTGATATCGGTTTCCTGCAATTCTGCACCACTTTCAAGTTCTCTTGGGAGACTTACTTCAGTATATTTTTGGACGATAGCTGTCATTTATAACTCTGCAGGTTTGTGAATTACAGTGCCCCTGAGCTCCTTTCTTCAACTCGCTTTCTTGTGAGCTGGCCGCAACACCGCAGGATTGCTTCAGGCCCTAATCTGGTTCCGGCACGGCACGCTGAGCCTTTGGTTAATTCCTCTTCCTGGTGGGAAATGAGAGTTAAATTTGCCCGTCCAGACACCTCCAGCTAGTCTCTCATTGGTCCTCCCTATTCCTGTTCATCTTCCGCAGAAATTGCAAACTGGGCCAAACAGGAGGTTAAAGGCACTGACTCTCCAAGTCGGGACAGGGTTAGTAAAGCCTCTGGAATATTGCACCTGAGTACCAGGGGATGAAAACTGAGACATATTTGAACACGTCTCCTTATCACACGGTTGGTCATACTCTCGGTTCCACATGCATGTTTTAGCTGAAGGAAGAATAGCTTAACCCTGGAGAGTTGAGACCCGTGGAATGGGTACCATGCAATATGACTTCAAAGGGTCTTCATTTGCTCACCGAACCTCTCCAATCCTATCACTGCTTCGTTTAGGCCCCTGTACACACGCTTGAATCTCTTTCGGAGAAATAGCAATCCATAGGTTTTAAGATACTTACTAGTCAGGTACATTCTTAGGCGTTTAATATGGGGTGTTGAGTCCATTTCGTTGAGCAAGGAGTAGATCTTTTCTATTCCATATTTGGCTCAAGGAATTTATCTGTGCTCATTTCAATCTCTGGTTTTATGCAGCACCCCAACTCACCTTTCCCCTTAAGCAATCATAAGTTGGTTTCTAAATTTGAGACGCTGTTCTGTTTTGTAATCCACTTCCTGTGTAGCCAAGTTTACATTCCGTGTATTAGTGATATCTTATGATGTTTCTTTTTCTGTGTGACTTATTTCAGTTAGAATCATCATACCTGAATCCACTCATTATGCTGCTACGGGCCTGATGACATAGATTTCATTGCTGAGGGATATTGCATTGTACGTAAGTACCACAACTTCTTGATCCATTTTTCACTTTCTGCGATATTGAACTTGTACCGTAAACGAGGTTCTTGTAAACAGAGGCGTCACAAACATTGGGGTGGCTGTGTCTTTTTGATTTTAATATCCCTAATCTGTAAGACCATAAGTGGAAGTGCCCTAGGCTCTGTTGCTTTGTTTTTTAGATGTTTCAGGAAACACCATACAGTTATCCTGAGTGGCTGTTGGCAATTTACATCCCGCCCATCAGCATAACAAGGCTCCCAGTTCTCCATGGCCTGTCCTGCCTTTCTGGATTTTACACTTTTCTCAGATGTCCCTTTTGACCCGGGGAAAGTGAGACTTCATTGTAGTGCACAATTCCTTTGCAAGCTTGCTTGGTTGGCCAAAAAGTGCATACGTGTATTTTCCAGAATATATTCAGGAAAAAACGCATACGCCCTTTTTGTCCAAGTGCATCATTGTCGACGTTCTGTCTCTTTTCCTATGCTTTAAATGCAATTCCAGTCTACCTCCTGAAATTGGTTTCCTGCAATTCTGTCCCGCTTTCAAGTCCTCTTGGCAGCCTTACTTCAGTATATTTTTGGACGATAGCTGTCATTTATAACTCTGCAGGTTTGTGAATTACAGTGCCCCTGAGCTCCTTTCTTCAACTCGCTTTCTTGTGAGCTGGCCGCAACACCGCAGGATTGCTTCAGGCCCTAATCTGGTTCCGGCATGGCACGCTGAGCCTTTGGTTAATTCCTCTTCCTGGTGGGAAATGAGAGTTAAATTTGCCCGTCCAGACACCTCCAGCTAGTCTCTCATTGGTTCTCCCTATTCATGTTCATCTTCCGCAGAAATTGCAAACTGGGCCAAACAGGAGGTTAAAGGCACTGACTCTCCAAGTCGGGAGAGTGTTAGTAAAGCGTCTGGAATGTTGCACCCGAGTACTAGGGGACAAGAACTGAGACATATTGGAACACGTCTCCAGATCACACGGTTGATCATACTCTGGGTTCCACATGCATGTTTTAGCTGAAGGAAGAATCCCTTAAACCTGGAGAGTTGAGACCCGTGGAATGGGTACCATGCAATATGACTTCAAAGGGTCTTCATTTGCTCATCGAACCTCTCCAATCCTATCACTGCTTCGTTTAGGCCCCTGTACACACGCTTGAATCTCTTTCGGAGACATAGCAATCCATAGGTTTTAAGATACTTACTAGTCAGGTACATTCTTAGGCGTTTAATATGGGGTGTTGAGTCCATTTCGTTGAGCAAGGAGTAGCTCTTGTCTATTCCATATTTGGCTTAAGGAACTTTCTCTGTGCTCATTTCAGTCTCTGGTTTTATGCAGCACCCCAACTCACCTTTCCCCTTAAGCAAGCATAAGTTGATTTTCTACATTTGAGACCCTGTTCTGTTTTGTAATTCAGTTCCTGTGTAGCCAAGTTTACATTCCGTGTATTAGTGATATCTTATGATGTTTCTTTTTCTGTGTGACTTATTTCAGTTAGAATCATCATACCTGAATCCACTCATTATGCTGCTACGGGCCTGATGACATAGATTTCATTCCTGGGTGATATTGCATTGTTCGTAAGTACCACAACTTCTTTATCCATTTTTCACTTTCTGCGATATTGAACTTGTACCATAAACGAGGTTCTTGTAAACAGAGCTGTCCCAAACATTGGGGTGGCTGTGTCTTTTTGATTTTAATTTCCCTAAGCTATAGGACCATACGTGGAAGTGCCCTAGGCTCTGTTGCTTTGTTTTTTAGATGTTTCAGGAAACACCATACACTTCTCCTGAGTGGCTGTTGGCAATTTACATCCCGACCATCAATATAACAAGGCTCCCAGTTCTCCATGGCCTGTCCTGCTTTTCTGGATTTTACACTTTTTTCTGATGGCCCTTTTTACCGGGGGAATTGAGACTTCATTGTAGTGCAGATTTCCTTTGCAAGCTCGCTTGGTTGGCCAAAAAGGGCGTATGTTTTTTTTCCTGAATATATTCAGGAAAAACCGCATACCCACTTTTTGGCCAAGTGCATCATTGTCGACCTTCTGCCTCTTTTCCTATGCTTTAAATGCAATTCCAGTCTACCTCCTGAAATCGGTTTCCTGCAATTCTGCCCCACTTTCAAGTCCTCTTGGCAGCCTTACTTCAGTATATTTTTGGAGGATAGCTGTCATTTATAACTCTGCAGGTTTGTGAATTACAGTGCCCCTGAGCTCCTCTCTTCAACTCGCTTTCTTGTGAGCTGGCCGCAACACCGCACGATTACTTCATGCCCTAACCAGGTTCCGGCACGGCACGCTGAGCCTTTGGTTAATTCCTCTTCCTGGTGGGAAATGAGAGTTAAATTTGCCCGTCCAAACACCTCCAGCTAGTCTCTCATTGGTTTTCCCTATTCCTGTTCATCTTCCGCAGAAATTGCAAACTAGGCCAAACAGGAGGTTAAAGGCACTGACTCTCCATGTTGGGAGAGTGTTAGTAAAGCGTCTGGAATGTTGCACCCAAGTACCAGGGGACGAGAACTGAGACATATTGGGACACGTCTCCCGATCACACGGTTGATCATACTCTGGGTTCCACATGCATGTTTTAGCTGAAGGAAGAATCCCTTAAACCTGGAGAGTTGAGACCCGTGGAATGGGTACCATGCAATATGACTTCAAAGGGTCTTCATTTGCTCACTGAACCTCTCCAATCCTATCACTGCTGCGTTTATGCCCCTGTACACACGCTTGATTCTCTTTCGGAGACATAGCAATCCATAGGTTTAAAGATACTTACTAGTCAGGTACATTCTTAGGCGTTTAATATGGGGTGTTGAGTCCATTTCGTTGAGCAAGGAGTAGCTCTTGTCTATTCCATATTTGGCTTAAGGAACTTTATCTGTGCTCATTTCAATCTCTGGTTTTATGCAGCACCCCAACTCACCTTTCCCCTTAAGAAAGCATGTTGGTTTTCTAAATTTGAGACCCTCTTCTGTTTGGCAATCCAGTTCCTGTGTAGCCAAGTTTACATTCCGTGTATTAGTGATATCTTATGATGTTTCTTTTTCTGTGTGACTTATTTCAGTTAGAATCATCATACCTGAATCCACTCATTATGCTGCTACGGGCCTGATGACATAGATTTCATTGCTGAGTGATATTGCATTGTACGTAAGTACCACAACTTCTTTTTCCATTTTTCACTTTCTGCGATATTGAACTTGTACCATAAACGAGGTTCTTGTAAACAGAGCTGTCCCAAACTTTGGGGTGGCTGTGTCTTTTTGATTTTAATTTACCTAAGCTATAGGACCATAAGTGGAAGTGCCCTAGGCTCTGTTGCTTTGTTTTTTAGATGTTTCAGGAAACACCATACACTTCTCCCGAGTGGCTGTTGGCAATTTACATCCCGCCAATCAGCATAACAAGGCTCCCAGTTCTCCATGGCCTGTCCTGCCTTTCTGGATTTTACACTTTTTTCAGATGGCCCTTTTGACCGGGGGAAGTGAGACTTCATTGTAATGCAGATTTCCTTTGCAAGCTTGCTTGGTTGGCCAAAAAGGGTGTATGCGTTGTTTCCTGAATATATTCAGGAAAAAACGCATACGCCCTTTTTGGCCAAGTGCATCATTGTGGACGTTCTGCCTCTTTTCCTATGCTTTCAATGCAATTCCAGTCTACCTCCTGAAATCGGTTTCCTGCAATTCTGCCCCGCTTTCAAGTCCTCTTGGCAGCCTTACTTCAGTATATTTTTGGACGATAGCTGTCATTTATAACTCTGCAGGTTTGTGAATTACAGTGCCCCTGAGCTCCTTTCTTCAACTCGCTTTCTTGTGAGTGGTCGCAACACCGCACGATTGCTTCAGGCCCTAATCTGGTTCCGGCACGACACGCTGAGCCTTTGGTTAATTCCACTTTCTGGTGGGAAATGAGAGTTAAATTTGCCCGTCCAGTCACCTCCAGCTAGTCTCTCATTGGTTCTCCCTATTCCTGTTCATCTTCCGCAGAAATTGCAAACTGGGCCAAACAGGAGGTTAAAGGCACTGACTCTCCAAGTCGGGAGAGTGTTAGTAAAGCGTCTGGAATGTTGCACCCGAGTACCAGGGTTCGAAAACTGAGACATATTTGAACACGTCTCCCGATCACACGGTTGATCATACTCTGGGTTCCACATGCATGTTTTAGCTGAAGGAAGAATCCCTTAAACCTGGAGAGTTGAGACCCGTGGAATGGGTACCATGCAATATGACTTCAAAGGGTCTTCATTTGCTCACCGAACCTCTCCAATCCTATCACTGCTGCGTTTATGCCCCTGTACACACGCTTGATTCTCTTTCAGAGACATAGCAATCCATAGGTTTTAAGATACTTACTAGTCAGGTACATTCTTTGGCATTTAATATGGGGTGTTGAGTCCATTTCGTTGAGCAAGGAGTAGCTCTTGTCTATTCCATATTTGGCTTAAGGAACTTTATCTGTGCTCATTTCAATCTCTGGTTTTATGCAGCACCCCAACTCACCTTTCCCCTTAGGCAAGCATGTTGGTTTGATAAATTTGAGACCCTCTTCTGTTTTGTAATCCAGTTCCTGTGTAGCCAAGTTTACATTCCATGTATTAGTGATATCTTATGATATTTCTTTTTCTGTGTGACTTATTTCAGTTAGAATCATCATACCTGAATACACTCATTATGCTGCTACGGGCCTGATGAGATAGATTTCATTTCTGAGTGATATTGCATTGTACGTAAGTACGACAACTTCTTTATCCATTTTTCACTTTCTGCGATATTGAACTTGTACCATAAACGAGGTTCTTGTAAACAGAGCCGTCCCAAACTTTGGGGTGGCTGTGTCTTTTTGATTTTAATTTCCCTAAGCTATAGGACCATAAGTGGAAGTGCCCTAGGCTCTGTTGCTTTGTTTTTAAGATGTTTCAGGAAACACCATACACTTCTTCCGAGTGGCTGTTGGCAATTTACATCCCGCCCATCAGCATAACAAGGCTCCCAGTTCTCCATGGCCTGTCCTGCCTTTCTGGATTTTACACTTTTTTCAGATGGCCCTTTTGACCGGGGGAACTGAGACTTCATTGTAGTGCAGATTTCCTTTGCAAGCTTGCTTGTTTGGCCAAAAAGGGCGTATGCGTTTTTTCCTGAATATATTCAGGAAAAAACGCATACGCCCTTTTTGGCTAAGTGCATCATTGTCGACGTTCTGCCTCTTTTCCTATGCTTTCAATGCAATTCCAGTCTACCTCCTGAAATCGGTTTCCTGCAATTCTGCCCCGCTTTCAAGTCCTCTTGGCAGCCTTACTTCAGTATATTTTTGGACGATAGCTGTCATTTATAACTCTGCAGGTTTGTGAATTACAGTGCCCCTGAGCTCCTTTCTTCAACTCGCTTTCTTGTGAGCTGTCCGCAACACCACAAGATTGCTTCAGGCCCTAATCTGGTTCTGGCACGGCACGCTGAGCCTTTGGTTAATTCCTCTTCCTGGTGGGAAATGAGAGTTAAATTTGCCCGTCCAGACACCTCCAGCTAGTCTCTCATTGGTTCTCCCTATTCCTGTTCATCTTCCGCAGAAATTGCAAACTGGGCCAAACAGGAGGTTAAAGGCACTGACTCTCGAAGTCGGGAGAGTGTTAGTAAAGCATCTGGAATGTTGCACCCGAGTACCAGGGGTCGAAAACTGAGACATATTTGAACACGTCTCCCGATCACACGGTTGATCATACTCTGGGTTCCACATGCATGTTTTAGCTGAAGGAAGAATCCCTTAAACCTGGAGAGTTGAGACCCGTGGAATGGGTACCATGCAATATGACTTCAAAGTGTCGTCATTTGCTCACCGAACCTCTCCAATCCTATCACTGCAGCGTTTATGCCCCTGTACACATGCTTGATTCTCTTTCAGAGACATAGCAATCCATAGGTTTTAAGATACTTACTAGTCAGGTACATTCTTAGGCGTTTAATACGGGGTGTTGAGTCCATTTCGTTGAGCAAGGAGTAGCTCTTGTCTATTCCATATTTGGCTTAAGGAACTTTATCTGTGCTCATTTCAATCTCTGGTTTTATGCAGCACCACAACTCACCTTTCCCCTTAGGCAAGCATGTTGGTTTGATAAATTTGAGACCCTCTTCTGTTTTGTAATCCAGTTCCTGTGTAGCCAAGTTTACATTCCATGTATTAGAGATATCTTATGATATTTCTTTTTCTGTGTGACTTATTTCAGTTAGAATCATCATACCTGAATCCACTCATTATGCTGCTACGGGCCTGATTACATAGATTTCATTGCTGAGTGATATTGCATTGTACGTAAGTACGACAATTTCTTTATCCATTTTTCACTTTCTGCGATATTGAACTTGTACCATAAACGAGGTTCTTGTAAACAGAGCCGTCCCAAACTTTGGGGTGGCTGTGTCTTTTGATTTTAATTTCCCTAAGCTATAGGACCATAAGTGGAAGTGCCCTAGGCTCTGTTGCTTTGTTTTTTACATGTTTTAGGAAACACCATACACTTCTCCCGAGTGGCTGTTGGCAATTTACATCCCGCCCATCAGCATAACAAGGCTCCCAGTTCTCCATGGCCTGTCCTGCCTTTCTGGATTTTACACTTTTTTCAGATGGCCCTTTTGACCGGGGGAAGTGAGACTTCATTGTAGTGCAGATTTCCTTTGCAAGCTTGCTTGGTTGGCCAAAAAGGGCGTATGCGTTTTTTCCTGAATATATTCAGGAAAAAACGCATACGCCCTTTTTGGCCAAGTGCATCATTGTGGACGTTCTGCCTCTTTTCCTATGCTTTAAATGCAATTCCAGTCTACCTCCTGAAATCGGTTGCCTGCAATTCTGCCCCGCTTTCAAGTCCTCTTGGCAGCCTTACTTCAGTATGTTTTTGGACGATAGCTGTCATTTATAACTCTGCAGGTTTGTGAATTACAGTGACCCTGAGCTCCTTTCTTCAACTCGCTTTCTTGTGAGCTGGCCGCAACACCACAGGATTGCTTCAGGCCCTAATCTGGTTCCGGCACGGCACGCTGAGCCTTTGGTTAATTCCTCTTCCTGGTGGGAAATGAGAGTTAAATTTGCCCGTCCAGACACCTCCAGCTAGTCTCTCATTGGTTCTCCCTATTCCTGTTCATCTTCCGCAGAAATTGCAAACTGGGCCAAACAGGAGGTTAAAGGCACTGACTCTCCAAGTCGGGAGAGTGTTAGTAAAGCATCTGGAATGTTGCACCTGAGTACCAGGGGACGAGAACTGAGACATATTGGAACACGTCTCCCAATCACATGGTTGATCATATTCTGGGTTCCACATGCATGTTTCAGCTGAAGGAAGAATCCCTTAAACCTGGAGAGTTGAGACCCGTGGAATGGGTACCATGCAATATGATTCAAAGGGTCTTCATTTGCTCACCGAACCTCTCCAATCCTATAACTGCTGCGTTTATGCCCCTGAACACACGCTTGATTCTCTTTCAGAGACATAGCAATCCATAGGTTTTAAGATACTTACTAGTCAGGTACATTCTTAGGCGTTTAATATGGGGTTTTGAGTCCATTTCGTTGAGCAAGGAGCAGCTCTTGTCTATTCCATATTTGGCTTAAGGAACTTTATCTGTGCTCATTTCAATCTCTGGTTTTATGCAGCACCCCAACTCACCTTTCCCCTTAAGCAAGCATGTTGGTTTTCTGAATTTGAGACCCTGTTCTGTTTTGTAATTCAGTTCCTGTGTAGCCAAGTTTACATTCCGTGTATTAGTGATATCTTATGATGTTTCTTTTTCTGTGTGACTTATTTCAGTTAGAATCATCATACCTGAATTCACTCATTATGCTGCTACGGGCCTGATGACATAGATTTCATTGCTGAGTGATATTGCATTGTACGTAAGTACCACAACTTCTTTATCCATTTTTCACTTTCTGCGGTATTGAACTTGTACCATAAACGAGGTTCTTGTAAACAGAGCCGTCCCAAACTTTGGGGTGGCTGTGTCTTTTTTATTTTAATTTCCCTAAGCTATAGGACCATAAGTGGAAGTGCCCTAGGCTCTGTTGCTTTGTTTTTTAGATGTTTCAGGAAACACCATACACTTCTCCCGAGTGGCTGTTGGCAATTTACATCCCGCCCATCAGCATAACAAGGCTCCCAGTTCTCCATGGCCTGTCCTGCCTTTCTGGATTTTACACTTTTTTCAGATGGCCCTTTTGACCAGGGGAAGTGAGACTTCATTGTAGTGCAGATTTCCTTTGCAAGCTTGCTTGGTTGGCCAAAAAGGGCGTATGCGTTGTTTCCTGAATATATTCAGGAAAAAACGCATACGCCCTTTTTGGCCAAGTGCATCATTGTGGACGTTCTGCCTCTTTTCCTATGCTTTCAATGCAATTCCAGTCTACCTCCTGAAATCGGTTTCCTGCAATTCTGCCCCGCTTTCAAGTCCTCTTGGCAGCCTTACTTCAGTATATTTTTGGACGATAGCTGTCATTTATAACTCTGCAGGTTTGTGAATTACAGTGCCCCTGAGCTCCTTTCTTCAACTCGCTTTCTTGTGAGTGGTCGCAACACCGCACGATTGCTTCAGGCCCTAATCTGGTTCCGGCACGACACGCTGAGCCTTTCGTTAATTCCACTTCCTGGTGGGAAATGAGAGTTAAATTTGCCCGTCTAGTCACCTCCATCTAGTCTCTCATTGGTTCTCCCTATTCCTGTTCATCTTCCGCAGAAATTGCAAACTGGGCCAAACAGAAAGTTAAAGGCACTGACTCTCCAAGTCGGGAGAGTGTTAGTAAAGCGTCTGGAATGTTGCACCCGAGTACCAGGGTTCGAAAACTGAGACATATTTGAACACGTCTCCCGATCACACGGTTGATCATACTCTGGGTTCCACATGCATGTTTTAGCTGAAGGAAGAATCCGTTAAACCTGGAGAGTTGAGACCCATGGAATGGGTACCATGCAATATGACTTCAAAGTGTCTTCATTTGCTAACCGAACCTCTCCAATCCTATCACTGCTGCGTTTATGCCCCTGTACACATGCTTGATTCTCTTTCAGAGACATAGCAATCCATAGGTTTTAAGATACTTACTAGTCAGGTACATTCTTAGGCGTTTAATATGGGGTGTTGAGTCCATTTCGTTGAGCAAGGAGCAGCTCTTGTCTATTCCATATTTGGCTTAAGGAACTTTATCTGTGCTCATTTCAATCTCTGGTTTTATGCAGCACCCCAACTCACCTTTCCCCTTAGGCAAGCATGTTGGTTTGATAAATTTGAGACCCTCTTCTGTTTTGTAATCCAGTTCCTGTGTAGCCAAGTTTACATTCCATGTATTAGAGATATCTTATGATATTTCTTTTTCTGTGTGACTTATTTCAGTTAGAATCATCATACCTGAATCCACTCATTATGCTGCTACGGGCCTGATGACATAGATTTCATTGCTGAGTGATATTGCATTGTACGTAAGTAGGACAATTTCTTTATCCATTTTTCACTTTCTGCGATATTGAACTTGTACCATAAACGAGTTTCTTGTAAACAGAGCCGTCCCAAACTTTGGGGTGGCTGTGTCTTTTTGATTTTAATTTCCCTAAGCTATAGGACCATAAGTGGAAGTGCCCTAGGCTCTGTTGCTTTGTTTTTTACATGTTTCAGGAAACACCATACACTTCTCCCGAGTGGCTGTTGGCAATTTACATCCCGCCCATCACCATAACAAGGCTCCCAGTTCTCCATGGCCTGTCCTGCCTTTCTGGATTTTACACTTTTTTCAGATGGCCCTTTTGACCGGGGGAAGTGAGACTTCATTGTAGTTCAGATTTCCTCTGCAAGCTTGCTTGGTTGGCCAAAAAGGGCGTATGCGTTTTTTCCTGAATATATTCAGGAAAAAACGCATACGCCCTTTTTGGCCAAGTGCATCATTGTGGACGTTCTGCCTCTTTTCCTATGCTTTAAATGCAATTCCAGTCTACCTCCTGAAATCGGTTGCCTGCAATTCTGCCCCGCTTTCAAGTCCTCTTGGCAGCCTTACTTCAGTATGTTTTTGGACGATAGCTGTCATTTATAACTCTGCAGGTTCGTGAATTACAGTGACCCTTAGCTCCTTTCTTCAACTCGCTTTCTTGTGAGCTGGCCGCAACACCACAGGATTGCTTCAGGCCCTAATCTGGTTCCGGCACGGCACGCTGAGCCTTTGGTTAATTCCTCTTCCTGGTGGGAAATGAGAGTTAAATTTGCCCGTCCAGACACCTCCAGCTAGTCTCTCATTGGTTCTCCCTATTCCTGTTCATCTTCCACAGAAATTGCAAACTGGGCCAAACAGGAGGTTAAAGACACTGACTCTCCAAGTCGGGAGAGTGTTAGTAAAGCATCTGGAATGTTGCACCTGAGTACCAGGGGACGAGAACTGAGACATATTGGAACACGTCTCCCAATCACATGGTTGATCATACTCTGGGTTCCACATGCATGTTTCAGCTGAAGGAAGAATCCCTTAAACCTGGAGAGTTGAGACCCGTGGAATGGGTACCATGCAATATGATTCAAAGGGTCTTCATTTGCTCACCGAACCTCTCCAATCCTATCACTGCTGCGTTTATGCCCCTGAACACACGCTTGATTCTCTTTCAGAGACATAGCAATCCATAGGTTTTAAGATACTTACTAGTGAGGTACTTTCTTAGGCGTTTAATATGGGGTTTTGAGTCCATTTCGTTGAGCAAGGAGTACCTCTTGTCTATTCCATATTTGGCTTAAGGAACTTTATCTGTGCTCATTTCAATCTCTGGTTTTATGCAGCACCCCAACTCACCTTTCCCCTTAAGCAAGCATGTTGGTTTTCTGAATTTGAGACCCTGTTCTGTTTTGTAATCCAGTTCCTGTGTAGCCAAGTTTACATTCCGTGTATTAGTGATATCTTATGATGTTTCTTTTTCTGTGTGACTTATTTCAGTTAGAATCATCATACCTGAATACACTCATTATGCTGCTACGGGCCTGATGACGTAGATTTCATTGCTGAGTGATATTGCATTGTACGTAAGTACCACAACTTCTTTATCCATTTTTCACTTTCTGCGATATTGAACTTGTACCGTAAACGAGGTTCTTGTAAACAGAGCCGTCCCAAACTTTGGGGTGGCTGTGTCTTTTTGATTTTAATTTCCCTAAGCTATAGGACCATAAGTGGAAGTGCCCTAGGCTCTGTTACTTTGTTTTTTAGATGTTTCAGTAAACACTATACACTTCTCCCGAGTGGCTGTTGGCAATTTACATCCCGCCCATCAGCATAACAAGGCTCCCAGTTCTCCATGGCCTGTCCTGCCTTTCTGGATTTTACACTTTTTTCAGATGGCTGTTTTGACTGGGGGAACTGAGACTTCCTTGTAGTGCAGATTTCCTTTGCAAGCTTGCTTGGTTGGCCAAAAAGGGTGTATGCGTTGTTTCCTGAATATATTCAGGAAAAAACGCATACGCCCTTTTTGGCCAAGTGCATCATTGTGGACGTTCTGCCTCTTTTCCTATGCTTTCAATGCAATTCCAGTCTACCTCCTGAAATCGGTTTCCTGCAATTCTGCCCCGCTTTCAAGTCCTCTTGGCAGCCTTACTTCAGTATATTTTTGGACGATAGCTGTCATTTATAACTCTGCAGGTTTGTGAATTACAGTGCCCCTGAGCTCCTTTCTTCAACTCGCTTTCTTGTGAGTGGTCGCAACACCGCACGATTGCTTCAGGCCCTAATCTGGTTCCGGCACGGCAGGCTGAGCCTTTGGTTAATTCCTCTTCCTGGTGGGAAATGAGAGTTAAATTTGCCCGTCCAGTCACCTCCAGCTAGTCTCTCATTGGTTCTCCCTATTCCTGTTCATCTTCCGCAGAAATTGCAAACTGGGCCAAACAGGAGGTTAAAGGCACTGACTCTCCAAGTCGGGAGAGTGTTAGTAAAGCATCTGGAATGTTGCACCCGAGTACCAGGGGTCGAAAACTGAGACATATTTGAACACGTCTCCCGATCACACGGTTGATCATACTCTGGGTTCCACATGCATGTTTTAGCTGAAGGAAGAATCCCTTAAACCTGGAGAGTTGAGACCCGTGGAATGGGTACCATGCAATATGACTTCAAAGTGTCTTCATTTGCTCACCGAACCTCTCCAATCCTATCACTGCTGCGTTTATGCCCCTGTACACACGCTTGATTCTCTTTCAGAGACATAGCAATCCATAGGTTTTAAGATACTTACTAGTCAGGTACATTCTTAGGCGTTTAATATGGGGTGTTGAGTCCATTTCGTTGAGCAAGGAGTAGCTCTTGTCTATTCCATATTTGGCTTAAGGAACTTTATCTGTGCTCATTTCAATCTCTGGTTTTATGCAGCACCCCAACTCACCTTTCCCCTTAGGCAAGCATGTTGGTTTGATAAATTTGAGACCCTCTTCTGTTTGGTAATCCAGTTCCTGTGTAGCCAAGTTTACATTCCGTGTATTAGTGATATCTTATGATATTTCTTTTTCTGTGTGACTTATTTCAGTTAGAATCATCATACCTGAATACACTCATTATGCTGCTACGGGCCTGATGACATAGATTTCATTGCTGAGTGATATTGCATTGTACGTAAGTACGACAACTTCTTTATCCATTTTTCACTTTCTGCGATATTGAACTTGTACCATAAACGAGGTTCTTGTAAACAGAGCCGTCCCAAACTTTGGGGTGGCTGTGTCTTTTTGATTTTAATTTCCCTAAGCCATAGGACCATAAGTGGAAGTGCCCTAGGCTCTGTTGCTTTGTTTTTTAGATGTTTCAGGAAACACCATACACTTCTCCAGAGTGGCTGTTGGTAATTTACATCCTGCCCATCAGCATAACAAGGCTCCCAGTTCTCCATGGCCTGTCCTGCCTTTCTGGATTTTACACTTTTTTCAGATGGCCCTTTTGACCGGGGGAAGTGAGACTTCATTGTAGTGCAGATTTCCTTTGCAAGCTTGCTTGTTTGGCCAAAAAGTGCGTATGCGTTTTTTCCTGAATATATTCAGGATAAAACGCATATGCCCTTTTTGACCAAGTGCATCATTGTGGACGTTCTGCCTCTTTTCCTATGCTTTAAATGCAATTCCAGTCTACCTCCTGAAATCGGTTTCCTGCAATTCTGCCCCGTTTTCAAGTCCTCTTGGCAGCCTTACTTCAGTATATTTTTGGACGATAGCTGTCATTTATAACTCTGCAGGTTTGTGAATTACAGTGCCCCTGAGCTCCTTTCTTCAACTCGCTTTCTTGTGAGTGGTCGCAACACCGCACGATTGCTTCAGGCCCTAATCTGGTTCCGGCACGGCAGGCTGAGCCTTTGGTTAATTCCTCTTCCTGGTGGGAAATGAGAGTTAAATTTGCCCGTCCAGTCACCTCCAGCTAGTCTCTCATTGGTTCTCCCTATTCCTGTTCATCTTCCGCAGAAATTGCAAACTGGGCCAAACAGGAGGTTAAAGGCACTGACTCTCCAAGTCGGGAGAGTGTTAGTAAAGCATCTGGAATGTTGCACCCGAGTACCAGGGGTCGAAAACTGAGACATATTTGAACACGTCTCCCGATCACACGGTTGATCATACTCTGGGTTCCACATGCATGTTTTAGCTGAAGGAAGAATCCCTTAAACCTGGAGAGTTGAGACCCGTGGAATGGGTACCATGCAATATGACTTCAAAGTGTCTTCATTTGCTCACCGAACCTCTCCAATCCTATCACTGCTGCGTTTATGCCCCTGTACACACGCTTGATTCTCTTTCAGAGACATAGCAATCCATAGGTTTTAAGATACTTACTAGTCAGGTACATTCTTAGGCGTTTAATATGGGGTGTTGAGTCCATTTCGTTGAGCAAGGAGTAGCTCTTGTCTATTCCATATTTGGCTTAAGGAACTTTATCTGTGCTCATTTCAATCTCTGGTTTTATGCAGCACCCCAACTCACCTTTCCCCTTAGGCAAGCATGTTGGTTTGATAAATTTGAGACCCTCTTCTGTTTGGTAATCCAGTTCCTGTGTAGCCAAGTTTACATTCCGTGTATTAGTGATATCTTATGATATTTCTTTTTCTGTGTGACTTATTTCAGTTAGAATCATCATACCTGAATACACTCATTATGCTGCTACGGGCCTGATGACATAGATTTCATTGCTGAGTGATATTGCATTGTACGTAAGTACGACAACTTCTTTATCCATTTTTCACTTTCTGCGATATTGAACTTGTACCATAAACGAGGTTCTTGTAAACAGAGCCGTCCCAAACTTTGGGGTGGCTGTGTCTTTTTGATTTTAATTTCCCTAAGCCATAGGACCATAAGTGGAAGTGCCCTAGGCTCTGTTGCTTTGTTTTTTAGATGTTTCAGGAAACACCATACACTTCTCCAGAGTGGCTGTTGGTAATTTACATCCTGCCCATCAGCATAACAAGGCTCCCAGTTCTCCATGGCCTGTCCTGCCTTTCTGGATTTTACACTTTTTTCAGATGGCCCTTTTGACCGGGGGAAGTGAGACTTCATTGTAGTGCAGATTTCCTTTGCAAGCTTGCTTGTTTGGCCAAAAAGTGCGTATGCGTTTTTTCCTGAATATATTCAGGATAAAACGCATATGCCCTTTTTGACCAAGTGCATCATTGTGGACGTTCTGCCTCTTTTCCTATGCTTTAAATGCAATTCCAGTCTACCTCCTGAAATCGGTTTCCTGCAATTCTGCCCCGTTTTCAAGTCCTCTTGGCAGCCTTACTTCAGTATGTTTTTGGACGATAGCTGTCATTTATAACTCTGCAGGTTTGTGAATTAAAGTGACCCTGAGCTCCTTTCTTCAACTCGCTTTCTTGTGAGCTGGCCGCAACACCGCAGGATTGCTTCAGGCCCTAATCTGGTTCCGGCACGGCACGCTGAGCCTTTGGTTAATTCCTCTTCCTGGTGGGAAATGAGAGTTAAATTTGCCCGTCCAGACACCTCCAGCTAGTCTCTCTTTGGTTCTCCCTATTCCTGTTCATCTTCCGCAGAAATTGCAAACTGGGCCAAACAGGAGGTTAAAGGCACTGACTCTCCAAGTCGGGAGAGTGTTAGTAAAGCATCTGGAATGTTGCACCCGAGTACCAGGGGACGAAAACTGAGACATATATGAACACGTCTCCCGATCACATGGTTGATCATACTCTGGGTTCCACAGGCATGTTTTAGCTGAAGGAAGAATCCCTTAAACCTGGAGAGTTGAGACCCGTGGAATGGGTACCATGCAATATGACTTCAAAGGGTCTTCATTTGCTCACCGAACCTCTCCAATCCTATCACTGCTGCGTTTATGCCCCTGTACACACTCTTGATTCTCTTTCGGAGACATAGCAATACATAGGTTTTAAGATACTTACTACTCAGGTACATTCTTAGGCGTTTAATATGGGGTGTTGAGTCCATTTCGTTGAGCAAGGAGTAGCTCTTGTCTATTCCATATTTGGCTTAAGGAACTTTATCTGTGCTCATTTCAATCTCTGTTTTATGCAGCACCCCAACTCACCTTTCCCCTTAAGCAGGCATAAGTTTGTTTTCTACCTTTGAGACCCTGTTCTGATTTGTAATCCAGTTCCTGTGTAGCCAGGTTTACATTCCGTGTATTAGTGACATCTTATGATATTTCTTTTTCTGTGTGACTTATTTCACTTGGAATCATCATACCTGAATCCACTCATTATGCTGCTACGGGCCTGATGACATAGATTTCATTGCAGTGTGATATTGCATTGTACGTAGTACCACAACTTATTTATCCATTTTTCACTTTCTGCGATATTGAACTTGAACCGTAAACGAGGTTCTTGTAAACAGAGCCGTCCCAAACTTTGGGGTGGCTGTGTGTTTTTGATTTTAATTTCCCTAAGCTATAGGACCATAAGTGGAAGTGCCCTAGGCTCTGTTGCTTTGTTTTTTAGATGTTTCAGGAAACAACATACACATCTCCCAAGTGGCTGTTGGCAATTTACATCCCGCCCATCAGCATAACAAGGCTCCCAGTTCTCCATGGCCTGTCCTGCCCTCTGGATTTTACACTTTTTTCAGATGGCCCTTTTGCCAGGGGGGAAGTGAGCCTTCATTGTAGTGCCGATTTCCTTTGCAAGCTTGCTTGGTTTTCCAAAAAGGGCGTATGCTTTTTTTCCTGAATATATTCAGGAAAAAACGCATACGCCCTTTTTGGCCAAGTGCATCATTGTGGACGTTCTGCCTCTTTTCCTATGCTTTAAATGCAATTCCAGTCTGCCTCCTGAAATCGGTTTCCTGCAATTCTGCCCCGCTTTCAAGTCCTCTTGGCAGCCTTACTTCAGTATATTTTTGGACGATAGCTGTCATTTATAACTCTGCAGGTTTGTGAATTACAGTGCCCCTGAGCTCCTTTCTTCAACTCGCTTTATTGTGAGCTGGCCACAACACCGCAGGATTCCTTCAGGACCTAAACTGGTTCCGGCACGGCACGCTGAGCCTTTGGTTAATTCCACTTCCTGGTGGGAAATGAGAGTTAAATTTGCCCGTATAGTCACCTCCAGCTAGTCTCTCATTGGTTCTCCCTATTCCTGTTCATCTTCCGCAGAAATTGCAAACTGGGCCAAACAGGAGGTTAAAGGCACTGACTCTCCAAGTCGGGAGAGTGTTATTAAAGCATCTGGAATGTTGCACCCGAGTACCAGGGGACGAAAACTGAGACATATTGGAACACGTCTCCCGATCACACGGTTGATCATACTCTTGGTTCCACATGCATGTTTTAGCTGAAGGAAGAATCCCTTAAACCTGGAGAGTTGAGACCCGTGGAATGGGTACCATGCAATATGACTTCAAAGGGTCTTCATTTGCTCACCAAACCTCTCCAATCCTATCACTGCTGTGTTTATGCCCCTGTACACACGCTTGATTCTCTTTTGGAGACATAGCAATCCATAGGTTTTAAGATACTTACTAGTCAGGTACATTCTTAGGCGTTTAATATGGGGTGTTGAGTCCATTTCGTTGAGCAAGGAGTAGCTCTTGTCTATTCCATATTTGGCTTAAGGAACTTTATCTGTGCTCATTTCAATCTCTGGTTTTATGCAGCACCCCAACTCACCTTTCCCTTTAAGCAAGCATATGTTGGTTTTCTAAATTTGAGACCCTCTTCTGTTTTGTAATCCACTTCCTGTGTAGCCAAGTTTACATTCCGTGTATTAATGGTATCTTATGATGTTTCTTTTTCTGTGTGACTTATTTCAGTTAGAATCATCATACCTGAATCCACTCATTATGCTGCTACGGGCCTGATGACATAGATTTCATTGCTTAGTGATATTGCATTGTACGTAAGTACCACAACTTCTTTATCCATTTTTCCCTTTCTGCTATATTGAACTTGTACCGTAAACGAGGTTCTTGTAAACAGAGCTGTCCCAAACTTTGGGGTGGCTGTGTCTTTTTGATTTTAATTTCCCTAAGCTATAGGACCATAAGTGGAAGTGCCCTAGGCTCTGTTGCTTTGTTTTTTAGATGTTTCAGGAAACACCATACACTTCTCCAGAGTGGCTGTTGGCAATTTATATCCCGCCCATCAGCATAAAAAGGCTCCCACTTCTCCATGGCCTGTCCTGCCTTTCTGGATTTTATACTTTTTTCAGATGGCCCTTTTGACCGGGGGGAAGTGCGACTTCATTGTAGTGCAGATTTCCTTTGCAAGCTTGCTTGGTTGGCCAAAAAGGGCGTATGCGTTTTTTCCTGAATATATTCAGGAAAAAACGCATACGACCTTTTTGGCCAAGTGCATCATTGTCGACGTTCTGCCTCTTTTCCTATGCTTTAAATGCAATTCCAGTCTACCTCCTGAAATCGATTGCCTGCAATTCTTCCCCGCTTTCAAGTCCTCTTGGCAGCCTTACTTCAGTATATTTTTGGACGATAGCTGTCATTTATAACTCTGCAGGTTTGTGAATTACAGTGCCCCTGAGCTCCATTCTTCAACTCGCTTTCTTGTGAGCTGGCCGCAACACCGCAGGATTGCTTCAGGCCCTAATCTTTTTGCAGCACGGCATGCTGAGCCTTTGGTTAATTCCTCTTCCTGGTGGGAAATGAGAGTTAAATTTGCCCGTCCAGACACCTCCAGCTAGTCTCTCTTTGGTTCTCCCTATTCCTGTTCATCTTCCGCAGAAATTGCAAAATGGGCCAAACAGGAGGTTAAAGGCACTGACTCTCCAAGTCGGGAGAGTGTTAGTAAAGCATCTGGAATGTTGCACCCGAGTACCAGGGGACGAGAACTGAGACATATTGGAACACATCTCCCGATCACACGGTGGATCATACTCTGGGTTCCACATGCATGTTTTAGCTGAAGGAAGAATCCCTTAAACCTGGAGAGTTGAGACCCGTGGAATGGGTACCATGCAATATGACTTCAAAGGGTCTTCATTTGCTCACCGAACCTCTCCAATCCTATCACTGCTGCGTTTATGCCCCTGTACACACGCTTGATTCTCTTTTGGAGACATAGCAATCCATAGGTTTTAAGATACTTACTAGTCAGGTACACTCTTAGGCGTTTAATATGTGGTGTTGAGTCCATTTCGTTGAGCAAGGAGTAGCTATTGTTTATTCCATATTTGGCTTAAGGAACTTTATCTGTGCCCATTTCAATCTCTGGTTTTATGCAGCACCCCAACTCACCTTTCCCTTTAAGCAAGCATATGTTGGTTTTCTAAATTTGAGACCCTGTTCTGTTTTGTAATCCAGTTCCTGTGTAGCCAAGTTTACATTCCCTGTATTAGTGATGTCTTACGATATTTCTATTTCTGTGTGACTTATTTCAGTTAGAATCATCATACCTGAATCCACTCATTATGCTGCTATGGGCCTGATGACATAGATTTCATTGCTGAGTGATATTGCATTGTACGTAAGTACCACAACTTCTTTATCCATTTTTCACTTTCTGCGATATTGAACTTGTACCGTAACGAGGTTCTTGTCAACAGAGCCGTCCCAAACTTTGGGGTGGCTGTGTCTTTTTGATTTTAATTTCCCTAAGCTATAGGATCATAAGTGGAAGTGCCCTAGGCTCTGTTGCTTTGTTTTTTAGATGTTTCAGGAAACACCATACACTTCTCCCGAGTGGCTGTTGGCAATTTACATCCCGCCCATCAGCATAACAAGGCTCCCAGATCTCCATGGCCTGTCCTGCCTTTCTGGATTTTACACTTTTTTCAGATGGCCCTTTTGACCGGGGGGAAGTGAGACTTCATTGTAGTGCAGATTTCCTTTGCAAGCTTGCTTGGTTGGCCAAAAAGGGCGTATGCGTTTTTTCCTGAATATATTCAGGAAAAAACGCATACGCCCTTTTTCGCCAAGTGCATCATTGTCGACGTTCTGCCTCTTTTTCTATGCTTTAAATGCAATTCCAGTCTACCTCCTGAAATCGGTTGCCTGCAATTCTGCTCCGCTTTCAAGTCCTCTTGGCAGCCTTACTTCAATATATTTTTGGAGGATAGCTGTCATTTATAACTCTGCAGGTTTGTGAATTACAGTGCCCCTGAGCTCCTTTCTTCAACTCGCTTTCTTGTGAGCTGGCCGCAACACCGCAGGATTGCTTCAGGCCCTAATCTGGTTCCGGCACAGCACGCTGAGCCTTTGGTTAATTCCTCTTCCTGGTGCGAAATGAGAGTTAAATTTGCCCGTCCAGACACCTCCAGCTAGTCTCTCATTGGTTCTCCCTATTCCTGTTCATCTTCCGCAGAAATTGCAAACTGGGCCAAACAGGAGGTTAAAGGCACTGACTCTCCAAGGCGGGAGAGTGTTAGTAAAGCGTCTGGAATGTTGCACCCGAGTACCAGGGGACGAGAACTGAGACATATTGGAACACGTCTCCCAATCACACGGTTGATCATACTCTGGGTTCCACATGCATATTTTAGCTGAAGGAAGAATCCCTTAAACCTGGAGAGTTGAGACCCGTGGAATGGGTACCATGCAATATGACTTCAAAGGGTCTTCATTTGCTCACCGAACCTCTCCAATCCTATCACTGCTGCGTTTATGCCCCTGTACACACGCTTGATTCTCTTTCGGAGACAGAGCAATCCATAGGTTTTAAGATACTTACAAGTCAGGTACATTCTTAGGCGTTTAATATGGTGTGTTGAGTCCATTTCGTTGAGCAATGAGTAGCTCTTGTCTATTTCATATTTTGCTTAAGGAACTTTATCTGTGCTCATTTCAATCTCTGGTTTTATGCAGCACCCCAACTCACCTTTCCCCTTAAGCAAGCATAAGTTGATTTTCTAAATTTGAGACCCTGTTCTGTTTTGTAATTCACTTCCTGTGTAGCCAAGTTTACATTCCATGTATTAGTGATCTCTTATGATGTTTCTTTTTCTGTGTGACTTATTTCAGTTAGAATCATCATACCTGAATCCACTCATTATGCTGCTACGGGCCTGATGACATAGATTTCATTGCTGAGTGATATTGCATTGTACGTAAGTACCACAACTTCTTTGTCCATTTTTCACTTTCAGCGATATTGAACTTGTACCATAAACGAGGTTCTTGTAAACAGAGCCATCCCAAACTTTGGGGTGGCTGTGTCTTTTTGATTTTAATTTCCCTAAGCTATAGGACCATAAGTGGAAGTGATCTAGGCTCTGTTGCTTTGTTTTTTAGATGTTTCAGGAAACACCATACACTTCTCCCGAGTGGCTGTTGGCAATTTACATCCCGCCCATCAGCGTAACAAGGCTCCCTGTACTCCATGGCCTGTCCTGCCTTTCTGGATTTTACACTTTTTTCAGATGGCCCTTTTGACTGTGGGGAAGTGAGATTTCATTGTAGTGCAGATTTCCTTTGCAAGCTTGCTTGGTTGGCCAAAAAGGGCGTATGCGTTTTTTCCTGAATATATTCAGGAAAAAACGCATACGCCCTTTTTGGCCAAGTGCATCATTGTTGACGTTCTGCCTCTTTTCCTATGCTTTAAATGCAATTCCTGTCTACCTCCTGAAATCGGTTTCCTGCAATTCTGCCCCGCTTTCAAGTCATCTTGGCAGCCTTACTTCAGTATATTTTTGGACGATAGCTGTCATTTATAACTCTGCAGGTTGTTGAATTACAGTGCCCCTGAGCTCCTTTCTTCAACTCGCTTTCTTGTGAGCTGGCCGCAACACCACAGGATTGCTTCAGGCCCTAAACTGGTTCCGGCATGGCACGCTGAGCCTTTGGTTAATTCCTCTTCCTGGTGGGAAATGAGAGTTAAAGTTGCCCGTCCAGACACCTCCAGCTAGTCTCTCATTGGTTCTCCCTATTCCTCTTCATCTTCCGCAGAAATTGCAAACTGGGCCAAACAGGAGGTTAAAGGCACTGACTCTCCAAGTCGGGAGAGTGTTAGTAAAGCTTCTGGAATGTTGCATCCGAGTTCCAGGGGACGAAAACTGACACATATATGAACACGTCTCCCGATCACACGGTTGATCATACTCTGGGTTCCACATGCATGTTTTAGCTGAAGGAAGAATCCCTTAAACCTGGAGAGTTGAGACCCGTGGAATGGGTACCATGCAATATGACTTCAAAGGGTCTTCATTTGCTCACCGAACCTCTGCAATCCTATCAGTGCTGCGTTTATGCCCCTGTACACATGCTTGATTCTCTTTCAGAGACATAGCAATCCATAGGTTTTAAGATACTTACTAGTCAGGTACATTCTTAGGCGTTTAATATGGGGTGTTGAGTCCATTTCGTTGAGCAAGGAGTAGCTCTTGTCTATTTCATATTTGGCTTAAGGAAGTTTATCTGTGCTCATTTCAATCTCTGGTTTTATGCAGCACCCCAACTCACCTTTCCCCTTAAGCAAGCATAAGTTGGTTTTCTAAATTTGAGACCCTCTTCTGTTTTGTAATCCAGATCCTGTGTAACCAAGTTTACATTCCGTGTATTAGTGATATCTTATGATGTTTCTTTTTCTGTGTGACTTATTTCAGTTAGAATCATCATACCTGAATCCACTCATTATGCTGCTACGGGCCTGATGACATAGATTTCATTGCTGAGTGATATTGCATTGTACTTAATTACCACAACTTCTTTGTCCATTTTTCACTTTCTCCGATATTGAAGTTGTACCGTAAACGAGGTTCTTGTAAACAGAGCCGTCCCAAACTTTGGGGTGGCTCTGTCATTTTTATTTTAATTTCCCCAAACTATAGGACCATAAGTGGAAGTGCCCTAGGCTCTGTTGCTTTGTTTTTTAGATGTTTCCGGAAACACCATACACTTCTCCCGAGTGGCTGTTGGCAATTTACATCCCACCCATCAGCATAACAAGGCTCCCAGTTCTCCATGGCCTGTCCTGCCTTTCTGGATTTTACACTTTTTTCAGATGGCCCTTTTGACCGGGGGGAAGTGAGACTTCATTGTAGTGCAGATTTCCTTTGCAAGCTTGCTTGGTTGGCCAAAAAGGGCATATGCATCTCTTCCTGAATATATTCAGGAAAAATCGCATACGACCTTTTTGGCCAAGTGCATCATTGTCAACGTTCTGCCTCTTTTCCTATGCTTTAAATGCAATTCCAGTCTACCTCCTGAAATCAGTTTCCTGCAATTCTGCCCGGCTTTCAAATCCTCTTGGCAGCCTTACTTCAGTATATTTTTGGACCATAGCTGTCATTTATAACTCTGTAGGATTGTGAATTACAGTGCCCCTGAGCTCCTTTCTTCAACTCGCTTTCTTGTGAGCCTGCCACAACATCGCAGGATTGCTTCAGGCCCTTATCTGGTTCCGGCACGGCACGCTGAGCCTTTGGTTAATTCCTCTTCCTGGTGGGAAATGAGAGTTAAATTTGCCCGTCCAGACACCTCCAGCTAGTCTCTCATTGGTTCTCCCTATTCCTGTACATCTTCTGCAGAAATTGCAAACTGGGCCAAACAGGAGGTTAAAGGCACTGACTCTCCAAGTCGGGAGAGTGTTAGTAATGCATCTGAAATATTGCACCCGAGTACCGGGGGATGAAAACTGAGACATATTTTAACACGTCTCCCGATCACATGGTTGATCATACTCTGGGTTCCACATGCATGTTTTAGCTGAAGGAAGAATCCCTTAAACCTGGAGAGTTGAGACCCGTGGAATGGGTACCATGCAATATGACTTCAAAGGGTCTTCATTTGCTCACCGAACCTCTCCAATCCTATCACTGCTGCCTTTATGACCAGGTACACACGCTTGATTCTCTTTCAGAGACATACCAATCTATAGGTTTTAAGATACTTACTAGTCAGGTACATTCTTAGGCATTTAATATGGGGTGTTGAGTCCATTTCGTTGAGCAAGGAGTAGCTCTTGTCTATTACATATTTGCCTTAAGGAACTTTATCTGTGCTCATTTCAATCTCTGGTTTTATGCAGCACCCCAACTCACCTTTCCCCTTAAGCAAGCATAAGTTGGTTTTCTAAATTTGAGACCCTGTGCTGTTTTGTAATCCAGTTCCTGTGTAGCCAAGTTTACAGTCCGTGTATTAGTGATATCTTATGATGTTTCTTTTTCTGTGTCACTTATTTCAGTTAGAATCATCATACCTGAATGCACTCATTATGCTGCTACGGGCCTGATGACATAGATTTCATTGCTGAGTGATATTGCATTGTATGTAAGTACCACAACTTCTTTATCCATTTTTCACTTTCTGCGACATTGAACTTGTACTGTAAATGAGGTTCTTGTAAACAGAGCTGTCCCAAACTTTGGGGTGGCTGTGTTTTTTTGATTTTAATTTCCCTAAGCTATAGGACCATAAGTGGAAGTGCCCTAGGCTCTTTTGCTTTGTTTTTCATATGTTTCAGGAAACAACATACACTTCTCCAGAGTGGCTGTTGGCAATTTACATCCCGCCCATCAGCATAACAAGGCTCCTAGTTCCATGGCCTGTCCTGCCTTTCTGGATTATAAACTTTTTTCAGATGGCCCTTTTGACCGGGGGGAAGTGAGACTTCATTGTAGTGCAGATTTCCTTTGCAAGGTTGCTTGGTTGGCTGAAAAGGGCGTATGCGTTTTTTCCTGAATGCGTTTTTTCCTGAATATATTTAGGAAAAAACGCATACGCCCTTTTTGGCCAAGTGCATCATTGTCGACGTTCTGCCTCTTTTCCTTTGCTTTAAATGTAATTCCAGTCTACCTCCTAAATCGGTTTCCTGCAATTGTGCCTTGCTTTCAATGCCTCTTCATAGCCTTACCTCAATATATTTTTTGAAAATAGTTGGCCTTTATAACTCTGCAGGTTTTTGAATTGCAGTGGCCCTTAGCTCCATTTTTCAGCTCTTATTTTTGTGATCTTGCCTCATAACCACAGGATTCCTTCAGGCCCTATTCTTCTTTTGGGGCACCTTGCTGTGCCTTTAGTTTATTCTTCTTACTGATGTGAAATTAGAGTGACATGTGCCCATTGAAACCGCTACAGCTAGTTTCTCACTGGTTCCCCCTATTCCCATTCATCCTCCGCACTAACTGCAGACTGTGCGATACCAGAACTTAAAGGCATTGACTCTCCATGTTGGGATAGTGTTAGTAAAGCAGCTGGAATGTCGATCCGGAGCCCCAGGAGAGGAAAAATTAGGTGCGTTTTAGAAACCTTTCCCGATCATATGGTATACCAGTCGCTGGGTTTCCCAAGCATGGTTTAGCTGTAGGAAGATTCCCTTCAACCTGGAGTGTTGGGACCCTTGGAATGAGTAGCATGAAGTATTGCATTAAACTTTTGGCAGTTGCTCACCAAAGCTCACCAATCCTCTCAGCCCCAAGTGTCCAGCCTTATGTCTTATCCAGCTGTGGGTTTATATGTGGTCAATCCAGGTTGCATCACAGCCCCTGAGCAAAGTTTGTAAGAATTTTTCTCTCTTTCATTGTTTCTGCATTTTTTTTTTAAACTTTATTTCTATAATGGGGTTTAGCTCATTTTCACTGCTGTGTTTGTGCCGCTCTGCACACACTTGATTCCCTTATGGAGATATATCAATACATGGGTTTTAAGATTCTTATTACTCAGATATATTTCTCTGCGGTGTATAGGGTGTGTTGAGGCCAGTTCATTGAGCAAGGTGTAGATCTTGTCTAATATCTATTTGGTTTATTGAACGGTATCTGTGCTAATTTCAAACTCTGGTTTTATGCATCACCCCACCTCTCCTTTCCCCTTAAGCTGACATAGGTGTGTTTTCTAAATGTGAGACACTGTTCTGTTCTGTAATTCATTTCTTGTGCAGCCATATTTACCCTCCCTCTATAAGTGATATCTTATGATATGTTTCTTTTTCTGTTTGACTTATTTCAAGTAGTATTATCGGACCTAAATGCACTCTTTATCCTTCTACTAGCCTTATTACATTGATTTCATGGTGAAGAGATATTCCATTGTACATAAGTACCACATCTTCTTTATCCATTGTTCTCTTTCCTGGGATATTTAAGGTGTACTGAAGTTGAGGTTCTTGTAAACAGAGTAGCCCTAAACTGTGGTGTGCTTGTGTCTTGTTGATTTTTAGACTTCCCTAGATATATTCCCATGATTGGAAGTGTCCTATGCGCTGTAGCTCTGTTTTTTAGATGATATAGGAACCACCATACACTTCTCCAGAGTGGCTCTCGGCAGTTCACACACTGCCCATCAGCGTATAAAGGCTCCCTGTTCTCCATGGCCTGTCCTGCATTTCTGGTTTTTACAATTTTTTAGGGTGTCCCTTTTAACCGGTGGGAAATGAGACTTCTTTGTTGTGCACATTTGCATTGTTGCTTGCTTCGTTGCCCATAAAGTGCGTATGCGTTTTTTCCTGGATATAATCAGGAAAAAACGCATACGCCCTTTTGGGCCAACTGCATCATTGTCGAAATTCTGCCGCTTTTCATGTGCTTTAAAGACGAGTCCAATCTATCTCTTGAAATCTGTTTCTTGCAATTCTGTCTTGCATTCAGATCCTCTTCTTTGCCTTACCTCAACATATTTTTGGACGTTAGTTTTCATTTATAACTCTGCAGGTTTGTGAATTGCAGTGACCCTGAGCTCCATTTTTTAAGTTGCTCTTTTGTGAGCTGGCCTCAAACCCGCAGGATTGCTTCAGGCCCTATTTTGGCTCCGGCGAGGTGGGCTGAGCCTTTTTTCAATTCTTATTCTTAATGGGAAATTAGAGTGATATGTGCCCGTCCAAACCCCTACAACTATTCTCTCATTGGTTCCCCCTCTTCCCGTTCATCCTCCTCACAATTTGCAAAATGTGTGAAACAGAAGTTGAAATGTGCTGATCTCCAAGTGGAGAGGTTCTAAGTAACGTGGCTGGAATGGTGAACAGGAGCACCAGGAGAGGATAAATGAGCTGCATTTTAGACACATCTCCCGATCACATGGTGTACAGTCCTCTGGGTTTTCCATGAGTGTTTTAGCTGTAGGAAGATCCCTTGAACCTGCAGATTTGGGACCCATTAAATGGGTACCAGGTAGTATTACTTTTAAACTAATGTGTGCATTTCCTCACCCAACCTCACATTTCTCTTAGTGCAAACAGTTTCCAGCCTTATGTCTCATCCTGCTGTGGGTCTAGATGTGTTCAATCCATGTTGCATCACCGTCCCTGAGGAAAAGTTGTAAGAGGTTTTCTCTGTCTCTCTGTCGTTTATTTTTTTCAATTTATTACTATATTGGTTACAGCTGATTTTCAAAGCTCTGTTTCTTGCTGCTGTACATCCACTTGATTCACGTACAGAGAGACATCAGTAAATTCTTTTTCAGATTCTTACCAGTCGTATATATTCTTTTCCGGTGACTTGAGTGTGCTGAGTGCAGTTCTTTTAGCTACCGTGTAGGCCTTGTTGATTATCAGTTTGGTATTTGGAATGGTATCTTTGCTAATTTCAACCTCCTGGATGATGCCTCACCCCTCCCCACCTTTCCCGTTTAGCAGCCTTATGCGTGTTTTCTACATATTTGACTATGTTTTTGTTTTGTAATTTATTTCATGTGTAGCCATTTTGGATTCCACCTTTAAGTGATATCTTATGATATGTGTCTTTTTCTTTTTGAATTATGTCACTTAGAATGATCATACGTAACTCCTCCGGAGTTGTTACAACTGGCCATATTTCATTGATTTCCAGGCTGAATAATATTCCACTCTACCTAAGTACCACATCTCTATCCATTTTTTCCCTCCAGAGACATTTAAGTTATATCCTAGTCGAGGATCTTTTAAACAGAGAGGGGGTAAACATTGGGGTGCCTGTGTCCTCTCGATTTTTGTTTTTCCCAAGATATACGCCCATGAGTGCAAGTGCCCTATGCTCTGTAGCTCATTTTTTAGATGCTTTAGTAAACACAATACACTTCTCCAGAATGGCCGTTGGCAATATACATTTCCACTATAAGTCTCACAGGGCTCCCTCTTCTCCTTGCCCTGTCCTGCATTTCTGTTATTTACGCTTTATGAGGATGGCTCTTCTGACTGATGCGAAGTGATATCTTTTGTAGTATTGACTTCCAGTGCCCACCTGTTTGGTTGGCTAAAACAGTGTATGCCCTTTTCTTGAATATATACAGAAAAAAACGCATACACCCTTTCTGGCCAACTGCAATGTTGGCAATGTTCAGCTCCTTTTCTTGTGCTTAATGGCGAGTCCTTTCTACCTCCTCAAATCCCTTTCCTGCCATTCTCCCTTGCTTACAAGTCCTTTTCTCTGACTTTCCTCAAGACATTTTTCAGTGATGGATATTTTCAACTCTGCAGTTTCGTGAATTTTACTGCCCCTGAGTTCCATTGTTCAACTTGTGTTTATGGGAACTGGCCACAAAGCAGCGGGATTTCCTCAAGCCCTATACTGTTTCCATGGGCAACCCTAGCCTTTGGTCAATTCGTCTTCCTGATTGGAAATTAGAGTGACATGTGCCTGTCTGAACACCTAGGACTTGTCTCTCATTGTTCCTCATCCTTCCGCTTCATCCTCTGGACAAATTCCAAACTGTACGCAACAGGATGTTGACAGTGCTGACATCTCCAAGTGGGGAGACTGTTAGTAAAGACGCTGGAGGGGTGAACCCGAGCACCAGGAGATGAGGAGATGAGATGCCTTTTCCAAACTCTTCCCGATCAGACGGTATACCATCCTCTGGGTGTGACAGACATGTTTTAGCAGTAGGAAGAGTCCCATTCATGTAAGGAGAACACCAGGGCTTTTTCAAAATCAGTGTCTCCCCGAAACCCAAACTGGGGAATTTTTTAAGCTACGGCTACACATATGTTCATTAAGGGCCTTGGGAAGTAGGCAGAGTCCAAACTTTAGATGATTGAAGTCTTCAGGGTCAGAAGCACTCACCACCAGCTTCCCTTAGGTTACACTTTAACTGTCATTGATAGATGATGTCAATAAAAATATCTATTCTTTTTCAGATTATTTCCCCTTATAGGTTATTGCAAAATGTTGAGTGTAGTTCCCTGTGCTATACAGTAGTTCCTTGTTGATGATCTATTTTATACATAGCAGTGTGTATGTGTTAATCCCAAACTGTTAATTTATCCCTCCTCCCACCTTTCCCCTTTGGTAATAATAAATTATAAGATTTTATACTTCTCAGAAATGGGGAAGCTGAAAGAGAGGTATCATTTTCAATGGAAAAACATTTAAAACAAGATTGAAGCTTTAACCAAGATTATTAGATGTACATCCTTGGAAAGAAATCACTTCGTTTCTCTAATATTGACCTGACAAATAAGACAAACCTTTTCACTGAACTTGCTTATAATAAAGTGATGGAAATATCAAATGGAAGTGTTAGAAACATCTTATTTTACCCGAGCCTTATACACTGTTCTATGTTAACTACAGTTGGGCTCACACATCTGTTCATTGAGGTTACAATAGTCTCAATTTCTGTTACTGATCCTCCAGAGTGGACCCCAACAAGTGTCCCCCTGCCCAGTGTCATTGGGGCCAACAGATCGAGACTGAGTTTGGTTCACAAGCAAAGGAAACTTTATATTTTGATCAGAGAATGGAGAGGTGAGAGCCTGCACTACCCCGTGGGCTGTGGGCTGGGCTGCTGTGTAGAGATCCTGTCAGAGTCAGTGGGAGGGAGGGGGCGGAGCTCTCGAGGGCCGGGTTGGCTGCAGCTCAGGCTCTATATCGCGGAGTCGGCACTGGGCCCCAGGAGCTGAGGTGTCGACCCAGCCATTCTGCACTAGGAAATCTGGTCTGAAGTGCCGGGTGTGGAACCTCTGCATGCGGGACCCTAGGAGTACATGAAATTAGACAAAGCACAAAGGATAAAAAAGGTTAGACTTGACTTTATTGCCCAGATTCTATTTTTATCTCCCAGGGATTTTTAATGGGCTTTGCTGGGGACAAACCCCTCCTCTGCCTTTTGTCCCGTTCCTCATTCTTGGAGTGCTGAGGGTGCAGACCCTTCTTCTGTAACTGCTGAGTGCTGAGTTGGGAGCCCTCATAGCCGGGGGTGAGGGTCAGAGCTTCTCCCCAGCAGCCTCCAGGTGACGTTGATTGTCCCCAGGCCCCCTGCCTCCCTGCTCGTCCACCTGAGCACCAGCATTGGAAGTGTTATAGATTCTAATGACCTTTAAGGGTCCAGGAAAGAGATGTGCAGAGATGCTGTGGGGGCCGGTTTCACCCCGCCCCACATTTGTTCGGCCACCTTAGGCTGACCGTTTCTGCCAGCCTAGATGCTCTGACCAGTAGTCTGCGCTTTCTTCAATTAGGCCCCTGAATTAACGTACAAACAGCACCAGGTGTCAGAGCCCTGCCCGCTCAACTCCCAGACAGTCCAGGGTCAGTGGTGATCAAGGACCATGATGGCCACTGAGTCAACAGCCTTTTGAAGTAAACAGGAGTCCAGCCAGTCTTATTGGCCACCATCATCACGGTGTCTGTAGGCTTTTCTATGGTGACAGTGTGATATACAGTTCCCCCGCCAAGATTATTAGCTCCCCTCTGGGTGCAGTAAGTCCTGCAAGCAGTAGTCTACTCTTTTGGGACACACTCTTGTTGTTTTATGAGAGAAACTCCAGGTCAAGTGATGTTCACACGAGTCGTCATGGTGCCCTGTTGCCCCCGGTTATCTCTCTGGATGTTGGAGTTGGAGGGCCTCCTCACTCGAGGTTGGTGTGCCCACGGAGCGAACCCTGCAACTTCAGGGCATGGTTGGTGGTTAGGATCACCACGTGGGGTCCTTTTCCCTTAGGAGGGAGGTGGCCTTTTGGGCTGCTGATTTCCAGGTTTTTAGATACCGCCAGTATCTTGGCCAGATGTGACAGTGGGCCAAGCCCCTTGGTGACCGTAGTTTATCCTACCTGGATGGCATTCTTGCATTGTTCCATTTCAAGTGGTCCCAGTTTTTGCACTAATTCTCCAGTGGCGATTCACCTTTCACCAGGAATGTAAAGGTCAAAGGGTTTAGCTAAATTAGGCAGTTCCAAGGCAAGGGTCTGAATTGACTGCTCTTTCCATTCTTGAAAGGCCACTTCTGGATTCTATTCAAAAAGATCATCATCTTTTCCTTTCAGTGTTTCATATAGAGGCCCAGCTAGTAGACTGTAGTTAGGGATCCAGAAGCAGCAAACCCTGGCCTCCCCAGGAACCCCTAAGCTGTCTTCTAGTTTTAGAAAGGGGTAAGGCTGAAAATGGTTTCTTCCCTTTCCTGGGATGGGCTTCTCCGACCTTCTATGAGAACGAAGCCCAGGCAGGTCACCGCAGTCTGTGATATTTGAGCTTTTTCTTGGACAACTTCTATCCTTTATTGGCTTGGTAGTTCAGAGGCCTCCTTAGTAGGGCTGGCGATCAGAATGTCGTCTGCGTACTGAAGGAGGGTTTCCTTTTCCAGAGGTAGAACTTTTAGGTCTTTAGCTAAGCTTTCCCTAAAGATGGTGTGGGAAGTTTTGCACCCTTGGGCTAAGACGGCCCGGAAGTATTGTTTTAGTTGTATGTTGAGTCCTGCCACTCACAAGCCAAAATTTCTTGTGACTCTGGGACTAATGGAATGCAAAAGAAGGCATCATTGAAGACTAATACAGAATACCATGTCCTGGTGGTTGGTAGAATGACCAGCAGGGTGTAGGAATTAGGAGCCACTGGAGGTATATCCTCGGTGGCTTCACTGACTGTCCTGACATCCTTTACTAGGTCCCCAGCAGCCCATGGGGCTCTCGTGGTCAGACCAATCCCAGAATATGGAGCTCACCTGGGCAGGTACCCCACCCCCACCCCAGCCCACGGGGCTCTCGTGGTCAGGCCCCTCCCAGGATACAGAGCTACCCTTGCAGGTACCGTGGCAGGGCTGGGCACACAGGAACCGTGCACATAGCCCTCATTGCAGAGCACCCCCAGCTCACCTGTCGCTCAGAGCTGACACAGAGCACCTCAGAGCAGGACTTGAACTAACAAACAGCAGCTGCGACAGGTCTGTGACGCTGGGCATCACTCTGTGCGGCCTCCCTCCACCTGGTCTTCCAGAGACTTCCACTGCACCCGGGGCACCAGGCCTCTGTCTCCAACCACCACCCAACCCTCCTCTCCCTGACTCCTGGGTTCCTCTCATTAGGAGAGGTTTTTCTTGAAGTTGTCTCCCACTCATGGGCCAGATAAAATGATTAGAAAACAAGCCAAAGCTGCAGCCCCTTGTCTATCCTGACTCTCAGGAGCCCACACCTGTTCCTTGGACCTGGCCGGTTCAGCAAGTTCCATTTTCTGCAACTGTGAGCCCCTGAGAGGTGATGATTGGCTGACCTGGGCAGCCTTACCGTGCCGGCCAGCCCTCCCCAGGTGTGCCTGGGTTGAGATCAATATAAATACCACTCCAGGCAGCAAGAGCCCCTGCAGCTGTGCCTGACGCTATTTTCTCTGCCCTGTCAGCAGTCTCGGGGCTGGGCTGGTGGGAGGGAGTGAGAGGCCACGGCTTTGTGGGTGGCCCAGTGTGAGTGGGGCTCTGCTGGACTTTCTGCAGCAGTTGCCAGGCTGCCACCTGCTAAAGAAGAGGATGTGTCACCCATACCTGCTGCTGGAATTTCTCCCTGGGCAGAGGTGTGGAAGGAAAAAAGCAGTGGGGGCAGGGACAGGACGGGTATCTCAGGCAGGGAAATGGAAATCTTCCAGAAGAGCACCCAGGGCCAGGACCATCCTGGCTGGCCTGCAGGCACCAAGTCGGCCGGCATGCTGTCACTCGTGTGGCTCTATGGCCCTTCCTCTAGGCTTTCAAGTCCTTGTATATATTCAGGTGTTTTACCTGGGACGGGTGGGAATAGTTCAGCAGCAACTGGTCTGGGGCTCAGCTCAGATTTACTCACAGATGCCTTGGCACGGTGCCCCAGCTTTGCAATGAGGATGCTTGTTGCGTGGGGGCTGCTGGCTGAATGGGAGACGATTCCCCACCACTGACCAACTTCAGAATTGTTTACAACTGGAGCAAGTGCCCTGATACGGTTTTCCTCTGTGGAACTGGTGGGTTCTGTGTTTTTATTCTCTTTTTCGTTTTTGGTTCAAGGTAGATTTTATTCCTCTTTTTTGTATTTACAGATATAAGCATGGAAATAACTTATTCATATAAATACATGTATGTGAAGGGAATAATTGTTTTTTCTGTTTTATTTTTTAAATTTTATTTCTTTTTAATTTTGAATTTTATTTTATATTTTTATACAGCAGGTTCTTATTGGTTATCTATTTTATACATATAAATGTATACATGCCAATCCCAGTCTCTCAACTCCTCCCACCACCACCCCCCCAACAGCTTTCCCCCCTTGTTGTCCATACGTTTGTTGTCTACATCTGTTGCTCTATTTATGCCTTGCAAAATGGTTAATCTGTACAGTTTTTCTAGTTTCCACATATATGCATGAATATACAAGATTTGTTTTTCTCTTTCTGACTTACTTCACTCTGTATGACAGTCTCTAGATCCATCGACGTCTCTACAAATGACCCAATTTCATTCCTTTTCATGGCTTAGTAATATTCCATTTTATATATGTACCAAAGCTTTATGCATTCGTCTGTCTGTGGGCATTTAGGTTGCTTCCATTACCTCGATATTGTAAAGAGTGATGCAATGAACATTGCGGTGAATGTCTCTTTTTGATTTATGGTTTTGTCTGGGTATATGTCCAGTACTGGGATTGCTGTATCATATGGTAATTCTATTGTTAGTTTCTTAAGAAACTCCATATTGTTCTCCATAGTGAGTGTATCAATTTATATTCCCAACAATAGTGGAAGAGGGTTCCTTTTCTCCACACCCTTTCCAGCAATTTTTGTTTGTAGATTTTCTGATGATGCCCATTCTATCAGGTGTGAGGTGATACCTCATTGTTGAGTCCATTTTGTTGAGCAAGGGGTAGGTCTTGTCTATTACATATTTGGCTTATGGAACGGTATCTGTGCTAATTTCAAACTCTGGTTTTATGCAGCACCCCAACTCACCTTCCCCCTTAAGCAAGCATAAGTTGGTTTTCTAAACTTGAGACACTATTCTGTTTTGTAATCCAGTTCATGTGTAGCCAAGTTCACATTCCGTGTATTAGTGATATCTTATGATGTTTCTTTTTCTGTGTGACTTATTTCAGTTAGAATCATCATACCTGAATCCACTCATTATGCTGCTACGGGCCTGATGACATAGATTTCATTGCTGAGTGATATTGCATTGTACGTAAGTACCACAACTTCTTTATCCATTTTTCACTTTCTGCGATATTGAACTTGTCCCTTAAACGAGGTTCTTGTAAACAGAGCCATCCCAAACTTTGGGGTGGCTGTGTCTTTTTGATTTTAATTTCCCTAGCTATAGGACCATAAGTGGAAGTGCCCTAGGCTCTGTTGCTTTGTTTTTTAGATGTTTCAGGAAACACCATACACTTCTCCCCAGTGGCTGTTGGCAATTTACATCCCGCCCATCATCATAACAAGTCTCCCAGTTCTCCATGGCCTGTCCTGCCTTTCTGGATTTTACACTTTTTTCAGATGGCCCTTTTGACCGGGGGGAAGTGAGACTTCATTGTAGTGCAGATTTCCTTTGCAAGCTTGCTTGGTTGGCCAAAAAGGGCGTATGCGTTTTTTCCTGAATATATTCAGGAAAAAACGCATACGCCCTTTTTCGCCAAGTGCATGATTGTCGACGTTCTGCCCCTTTTCCTATGCTTTAAATGCAATTCCAGTCTACCTCCTGAAATCAGTTGCCTGCAATTCTGCCCCGCTTTCAAGTCCTCTTGGCAGCCTTACTTCAGTATATTTTTGGACGATAGGTGTCATTTATAACTCTGCAGGTTTGTGAATTACAGTGCCCCTGAGCTCCTTTCTTCAACTCGCTTTCTTGTGAGCTGGCCACAACACCGCAGGATTGCTTCAGGTCCTAATCTGGTTCCGGCACGGCACGCTGAGCCTTTGGTTAATTCCTCTTCCTGGTGGGAAATGAGAGTTAAATTTGCCCGTCCAGACACCTCCAGCTAGTCTCTCATTGGTTCTCCCTATTCCTGTTCATCTTCCGCAGAAATTGCAAACTGGGCCAAACAGGAGGTTAAAGGCAGTGACTCTGCAAGTCGGGAGAGTGTTAATAAAGCGTCTGGAATGTTGCACCCCAGTACCAGGGGACGAGAACTGAGACATATTGGAACACGTCTCCCGATCACACGGTTGATCATACTCTGGGTTCCACATGCATGTTTGAGCTGAAGGAAGAATCCCTTAAACCTGGAGAGTTGAGACCCGTGGAATGGGTACCATGCAATATGACTTCAAAGGGTCTTCATTTGCTCACCATACCTCTCCAATCCTATCACTGCTGCTTTTATGCCCCTGTACACACGCTTGATTCTCTTTCGGAGACATAGCAATCCATAGGTTTTAAGATACCTACTAGTCAGGTACATTCTTAGGCGTTTAATATGGGGTGTTGAGTCCATTTCATTGAGCAAGCTGTAGCTCTTGTCTATTCCATACTTGGCTTAAGGTACTTTATCTGTGCTCATTTCAATCTCTGGTTTTATGCAGCACCCCAACTCACCTTTCCCCTTAAGCAAGCATAAGTTGGTTTTCTAAATTTGAGACCCTGTTCTGTTTTGTAATCCAGTTCCTGTGTAGCCAAGTTTACATTCCGTGTATTAGTGATATCTTATGATGTTTCTTTTTCTGTGTGACTTATTTCAGTTAGAATCATCATACCTGAATCCACTCATTATGCTGCTACGGGCCTGATTACATAGATTTCATTGCTGAGTGATATTGCATTGTATGTAAGTACCACAACTTCTTTATCCATTTTTCGCTTTCTGCGATATTGAACTTGTACCGTAAACGAGGTTCTTGTAAACAGAGCCGTCCCAAACTTTGGGGTGGTTGTGTCTTTTTGATTTTAATTTCCCTAAGCTATAGAACCACAAGTGGAAGTGCCCTAGGCTCTGTTGCTTTGTTTTTTAGATGTTTCAGGAAACACCATACACTTCTCCAGAGTGGCTGTTGGCAATTTACATCCGGCCCATCAGCATAACAAGGCTCCCAGTTCTCCATGGCCTGTCCTGCCTTTCTGGATTTTACATTTTTTTCAGATGGCTCTTTTGACCAGGGGGAAGTGAGACTTCATTGTAGTGCAGATTTCCTTTGCAAGCTTACTTGGTTGGCCAAAAAGGGCGTATGCGTGTTTTCCTGAATATATTCAGGAAAACACGCATACGCCCTTTTTGGCCAAGTGCATCATTGTGGACGTTCTGCCTCTTTTCCTATGCTTGAAATGCAATTCCAGTCTACCTCCTGAAATCGGTTTCCTGCAATTCTGCCTTTCTTTCAATGCCTCTTCATAGCCCTACCTCAATATATTTTTTGAAAATATTGGCCTTTATAACTCTGCAGGTTTTTGAATTGCAGTGGCCCTTAGCTCCATTTTTCAGCTCTTATTTTTGTGATCTTGCCTCATAACCACAGGATTCCTTCAGGCCCTATTCTTCTTCTGGGGCACCTTGCTGTGCCTTTGGTTTATTCTTCTTACTGATGTGAAATTAGAGTGACATGTGCCCATTGAAACCGCTACAGCTAGTTTCTCACTGGTTCCCCCTATTCCCATTCATCCTCCGCACTAACTGCAGACTGTGCGATACCAGAACTTAAAGGCATTGACTCTCCATGTGGGGATGTTGTTAGTAAAGCGGCTGGAATGTCGATCCGGAGTCCCAGGAGAGGTAAAATGAGGTGCATTTTAGAAACCTTTCCCGATCATATGGTATACCAGTCGCTGGGTTTCCCAAGCATGGTTTAGCTGTAGGAAGATTCCCTTCAACCTGGAGTGTTGGGACCCTTGGAATGAGTAGCATGAAGTATTGCATTAAACTTTCGGCAGTTGCTCACCAAAGCTCACCAATCCTCTCATCCCCAAGTGTCCAGCCTTATGTCTTATCCAGCTGTGGGTTTATATGTGGTCAATCCAGGTTGCATCACAGCCCCTGAGCAAATTTTGTAAGAATTTTTCTCTCTTTCATTGTTTCTGCGTTTTGTTTTTAAAATTTATTTCTATAATGGGGTTTAGCTCATTTTCACTGCTGTGTTTGTGCCACTCTGCACACACTTGATTCCCTTATGGAGATATATCAATACATGGGTTTTAAGATTCTTACTACTCAGATATATTTCTCTGCGGTGTATAGGGTGTGTTGAGGCCAGTTCTTTGAGCAAGGTGTAGATCTTGTCTAATATCTATTTGGTTTATTGAACGGTATCTGTGCTAATTTCAAACTCTGGTTTTATGCATCACCCCACCTCTCCTTTCCCCTTAAGCTGACATAAGTGTGTTTTCTAAATGTGAGCCACTGTTCTGTTCTGTAATTCATTTCTTGTGCAGCCATATTTACCCTCCCTCTATAAGTGATATCTTATGATATGTTTCTTTTTCTGTTTGACTTATTTCAAGTGGTATTATCAGACCTAAATCCACTCTTTATCCTTCTACTAACCTTATTACATTGATTTCATGGTGAAGAGATATTCCATTGTACATAAGTACCACATCTTCTTTATCCATTGTTCTCTTTCCTGGGATATTTAAGGTGTACTGAAGTTGAGGTTCTTGTAAACAGAGTAGCCCTAAACTGTGGTGTGCTTGTGTCTTGTTGATTTTTAGACTTCCCTAGATATACTCCCATGATTGGAAGTGTCCTATGCTCTGTAGCTCTGTTTTTTAGATGATTTAGGAACCACCATACACTTCTCCAGAGTGGCTCTCGGCAGTTCACACACTGCCCATCAGCGTATAAAGGCTCCCTGTTCTCCATGGCCTGTCCTGCATTTCTGGTTTTTACAATTTTTTAGGATGGCCCTTTTGACCGGTGGGAAATGAGACTTCTTTGTTGTGCACATTTGCATTGCTTGCTTGCTTCGTTGCCCATAAAGTGCGTATGCGTTTTTTCCTGGGTATAATCAGGAAAAAACGCATACGCCCTTTTGGGCCAACTGCATCATTGTCGAAATTCTGCCGCTTTTCATGTGCTTTAAAGACGAGTCCAATCTATCTCTTGAAATCTGTTTCTTGCAATTCTGTCTTGCATTCAGATCCTCTTCTTTGCCTTACCTCAACATATTTTTGGACGTTAGTTTTCATTTATAACTCTGCAGGTTTGTGAATTGCAGTGACCCTGAGCTCCATTTTTTAAGTTGCTCTTTTGTGAGCTGGCCTCAAACCCGCAGGATTGCTTCAGGCCCTATTTTGGCTCCGGCGAGGCAGGCTGAGCATTTTTTCAATTCTTATTCTTAATGGGAAATTAGAGTGATATGTGCCCGTCCAAACCCCTACAACTATTCTCTCATTGGTTCCCCCTCTTCCCGTTCATCCTCCTCACAATTTGCAAAATGTGTGAAACAGAAGTTGAAATGTGCTGATTCTCCAAGTGGGGAGATTCTAAGTAACGTGGCTGGAATGGTGAACAGGAGCACCAGGAGAGGATAAATGAGCTGCATTTTAGACACATCTCCCGATCACATGGTGTACAGTCCTCTGGGTTTTCCATGCATGTTTTAGCTGTAGGAAGATCCCTTGAACCTGCAGATTTGGGACCCATTGAATGGGTACCAGGTAGTATTACTTTAAAGGGTGTGCATTTCCTCACCCAACCTCACATTTCTCTTAGTGCAAACAGTTTCCAGCCTTATGTCTCATCCTGCTGTGGGTCTAGATGTGTTCAATCCATGTTGTATCACCATCCCTGAGGAAAAGTTGTAAGAGGTTTTCTCTGTCTCTCTGTTGTTTATTTTTTTCAATTTATTACTATATTGGTTACAGCTGATTTTCAAAGCTCTGTTTCTTGCTGCTGTACATCCACTTGATTCACGTACAGAGAGACATCAGTGAATTCTTTTTCAGATTCTTACCAGTCGTATATATTCTTTTCCGGTGACTTGAGTGTGCTGAGTGCAGTTCTTTCAGCTACCGTGTAGGCCTTGTTGATTATCAGTTTGGTATTTGGAATGGTATCTTTGCTAATTTCAACCTCCTGGATGATGCCTCACCCCTCCCCACCTTTCCCGTTTAGCAGCCTTATGCGTGTTTTCTACATATTTGACTATGTTTTTGTTTTGTAATTTATTTCATGTGTAGCCATTTTGGATTCCACCTTTAAGTGATATCTTATGATATGTGTCTTTTTCTTTTTGAATTATGTCACTTAGAATGATCATACGTAACTCCTCCGGAGTTGTTACAACTGGCCATATTTCATTGATTTCCAGGCTGAATAATATTCCACTCTACCTAAGTACCACATCTCTATCCATTTTTTCTCTCCAGAGGCATTTAAGTTATATCCTAGTCGAGGATCTTTTAAACAGAGAGGGGGTAAACATTGGGGTGCCTGTGTCCTCTCGATTTTTGTTTTTCCCAAGATATACGCCCATGAGTGCAAGTGCCCTATGCTCTGTAGCTCATTTTTTAGATGCTTTAGTAAACACAATACACTTCTCCAGAATGGCCGTTGGCAATATACATTTCCACTATAAGTCTCACAGGGCTCCCTCTTCTCCTTGCCCTGTCCTGCATTTCTGTTATTTACGCTTTATGAGGATGGCTCTTCTGACTGATGCGAAGTGATATCTTTTGTAGTATTGACTTCCAGTGCCCACCTGTTTGGTTGGCTAAAACAGTGTATGCCCTTTTCTTGAATATATACAGAAAAAAACGCATACACCCTTTTTGGCCAACTGCAATGTTGGCAATGTTCAGCTCCTTTTCTTGTGCTTAATGGCGAGTCCTTTCTACCTCCTCAAATCCCTTTCCTGCCATTCTCCCTTGCTTACAAGTCCTTTTCTCTGACTTTCCTCAAGACATTTTTCAGTGATGGATATTTTCAACTCTGCAGTTTCATGAATTTTACTGCCCCTGAGTTCCATGGTTCAACTTGTGTTTATGGGAACTGGCCACAAAGCAGCGGGATTTCCTCAAGCCCTATACTGTTTCCATGGGCAACCCTAGCCTTTGGTCAATTCGTCTTCCTGATTGGAAATTAGAGTGACATGTGCCTGTCTGAACACCTAGGACTTGTCTCTCATTGTTCCTCATCCTTCCGCTTCATCCTCTGGACAAATTCCAAACTGTACGCAACAGGATGTTGACAGTGCTGACATCTCCAAGTGGGGAGACTGTTAGTAAAGACGCTGGAGGGGTGAACCCGAGCACCAGGAGATGAGGAGATGAGATGCCTTTTCCAAACTCTTCCCGATCAGACGGTATACCATCCTCTGGGTGTGACAGACATGTTTTAGCAGTAGGAAGAGTCTCATTCATGTAAGGAGAACACCAGGGCTTTTTCAAAATCAGTGTCTCCCCGAAACCCAAACTGGGGAATTTTTTAAGCTACGGCTACACATATGTTCATTAAGGGCCTTGGGAAGTAGGCAGAGTCCAAACTTTAGATGATTGAAGTCTTCAGGGTCAGAAGCACTCACCACCAGCTTCCCTTAGGTTACACTTTAACTGTCATTGATAGATGATGTCAATAAAAATATCTATTCTTTTTCAGATTATTTCCCCTTATAGGTTATTGCAAAATGTTGAGTGTAGTTCCCTGTGCTATACAGTAGTTCCTTGTTGATGATCTATTTTATACATAGCAGTGTGTATGTGTTAATCCCAAACTGTTAATTTATCCCTCCTCCCACCTTTCCCCTTTAGTAATAATAAATTATAAGATTTTATACTTCTCAGAAATGGGGAAGCTGAAAGAGAGGTATCATTTTCAATGGAAAAGCATTTAAAACAAGATTGAAGCTTTAACCAAGATTATTAGATGTACATCCTTGGAAAGAAATCACTTCGTTTCTCTAATATTGACCTGACAAATAAGACAAACCTTTTCACTGAACTTGCTTATAATAAAGTGATGGAAATATCAAATGGAAGTGTTAGAAACATCTTATTTTACCCGAGCCTTATACACTGTTCTATGTTAACTACAGTTTGTCTCACACATCTGTTCATTGAGGTTACAATAGTCTCAATTTCTGTTACTGATCCTCCAGAGTGAACCCCAACAAGTGTCCCCCTGCCCAGTGTCATTGGGGCCAACAGATCGAGACTGAGTTTGGTTCACAAGCAAAGGAAACTTTATATTTTGATCAGAGAATGGAGAGGTGAGAGCATGCACTACCCCGTGGGCTGTGGGCTGGGCTGCTGTGTAGAGATCCTGTCAGAGTCAGTGGGAGGGGGGGGCGGAGCTCTCGAGGGCCGGGTTGGCTGCAGCTCAGGCTCTATATCGCGGAGTCGGCACTGGGCCCCAGGAGCTGAGATGTCGACCCAGCCATTCTGCACTAGGAAATCTGGTCTGAAGTGCCGGGTGTGGAACCTCTGCATGTGGGACCCTAGGAGCACATGAAATTAGACAAAGCACAAAGGATAAAAAAGGTTAGACTTGACTTTATTGCCCAGATTCTATTTTTATCTCCCAGGGATTTTTAATGGGCTTTGCTGGGGACAAACCCCTCCTCTGCCTTTTGTCCCGTTCCTCATTCTTGGAGTGCTGAGGGTGCAGACCCTTCTTCTGTAACTGCTGAGTGCTGAGTTGGGAGCCCTCATACCCGGGGGCGAGGGTCAGAGCTTCTCCCCAGCAGCCTCCAGGTGACGTTGATTGTCCCCAGGCCCCCTGCCTCCCTGCTCGTCCACCTGAGCACCAGCATTGGAAGTGTTATAGATTCTAATGACCTTTAAGGGTCCAGGAAAGAGATGTGCAGAGATGCTGTGGGGGCCGGTTTCACCCCGCCCCACATTTGTTCGGCCACCTTAGGCTGACCGTTTCTGCCAGCCTAGATGCTCTGACCAGTAGTCTGCGCTTTCTTCAATTAGGCCCCTGAATTAACGTACAAACAGCACTAGGTGTCAGAGCCCTGCCCGCTCAACTCCCAGACAGTCCAGGGTCAGTGGTGATCAAGGACCATGATGGCCACTGAGTCAACAGCCTTTTGAAGTAAACAGGAGTCCAGCCAGTCTTATTGGCCACCATCATCACGGTGTCTGTAGGCTTTTCTATGGTGACAGTGTGATATACGGTTCCCCCGCCAAGATTATTAGCTCCACTCTGGGTGCAGTAAGTCCTGCAAGCAGTAGTCTACTCTTTTGGGACACACTCTTGTTGTTTTATGAGAGAAACTCCAGGTCAAGTGATGTTCACACGAGTCGTCATGGTGCCCTGTTGCCCCCGGTTATCTCTCTGGATGTTGGAGTTGGAGGGCCTCCTCACTCGAGGTTGGTGTGCCCACGGAGCGAACCCTGCAACTTCAGGGCATGGTTGGTGGTTAGGATCACCACGTGGGGTCCTTTTCCCTTAGGAGGGAGGTGGCCTTTTGGGCTGCTGATTTCCAGGTTTTTAGATACCGCCAGTATCTTGGCCAGATGTGGCAGTGGGCCAAGCCCCTTGGTGACCGTAGTTTATCCTACCTGGATGGCATTCTTGCATTTTTCCATTTCAAGTGGTCCCAGTTTTTGCACTAATTCTCCAATCGCGATTCACCTTTCACTGGGAATGTAATTGTCAAAGGGTTTAGCTAAATTAGGCAGTTCCAAGGCAAGGGTCTGAATTGACTGCTCTTTCCATTCTTGAAAGGCCACTTCTGGATTCTATTCAAAAGGATCATCATCTTTTCCTTTCAGTGTTTCATATAGAGGCCCAGCTAGTAGACTGTAGTTAGGGATCCAGAAGCAGCAAACCCTGGCCTCCCCAGGAACCCCTAAGCTGTCTTCTAGTTTTAGAAAGCGGTAAGGCTGAAAATGGTTTCTTCCCTTTCCTGGGATGGGCTTCTCCGACCTTCTGTGAGAATGAAGCCCAGGCAGGTCACCGCAGTCTGTGATATTTGAGCTTTTTCTTGGACAACTTCTATCCTTTATTGGCTTGGTAGTTCAGAGGCCTCCTTAGTAGGGCTGGCGATCAGAATGTCATCTGCATACTGAAGGAGGGTTTCCTTTTCCAGAGGTAGAACTTTTAGGTCTTTAGCTAAGCTTTCCCCAAAGATGGTGTGGGAATTTTTGCACCCTTGGGGCAAGACAGCCCGGAAGTATTGTTTTAGTTGTATGTTGAGTCCTGCCACTCACAAGCCAAAATTTCTTGTGACTCTGGGACTAATGGAATGCAAAAGAAGGCATCATTGAAGACTAATACGGAATACCATGTCCTGGTGGTTGGTAGAATGACCAGCAGGCTGTAGGAATTAGGAGCCACTGGAGGTATATCCTTGGTGGCTTCACTGACTGTCCTGACATCCTTTACCAGGTCCCCAGCAGCCCATGGGGCTCTCGTGGTCAGACCAATCCCAGAATATGGAGCTCACCTGGGCAGGTACCCCACCCCCACCCCAGCCCACGGGGCTCTCGTGGTCAGGCCTCTCCCAGGATACAGAGCTACCCTTGCAGGTACCGTGGCAGGGCTGGGCACACAGGAACTGTGCACATAGCCCTCATTGCAGAGCACCCCCAGCTCACCTGTTGCTCAGAGCTGACACAGAGCACCTGAGAGCAGGACTTGAACTAACAGACAGCAGCTGCGACAGGTCTGTGACCCTGGGCATCACTCTGTGCGGCCTCCCTCCACCTGGTCTTCCAGAGACTTCCACTGCACCCGGGGCACCAGGCCTCTGTCTCCAACCACCACCCACCCCTCCTCTCCCTGACTCCTGGGTTCCTCTCATTAGGAGAGGGTTTTCTTGAAGTTGTCTCCCACTCATGGGCCAGATAAAATGATTAGAAAACAAGCCAAAGCTGCAGCCCCTTGTCTATCCTGACTCTCAGGAGCCCACACCTGTTCCTTGGACCTGGCCGGTTCAGCAAGTTCCATTTTCTGCAACTGTGAGCCCCTGAGGGGTGATGATTGGCTGACCTGGGCAGCCTTACTGTGCCGGCCAGCCCTCCCCAGGTGTGCCTGGGTTGAGATCAATATAAATACAACTCCAGGCAGCAAGAGCCCCTGCAGCCGTGCCTGACGCCATTTTCTCTGCCCTGTCAGCAGTCTCGGGGCTGGGCTGGTGGGAGGGAGTGAGAGGCCACGGCTTTGTGGGTGGCCCAGTGTGAGTGGGGCTCTGCTGGACTTTCTGCAGCAGTTGCCAGGCTGCCACCTGCTAAAGAAGAGGATGTGTCACCCATACCTGCTGCTGGAATTTCTCCCTGGGCAGAGGTGAGGAAGGAAAAAAGCAGTGGGGGCAGGGACAGGACGGGTATCTCAGGCAGGGAAATGGAAATCTTCCAGAAGAGCACCCAGGGCCAGGACCATCCTGGCTGGCCTGCAGGCACCAAGTCGGCCAGCATGCTGTCACTCGTGTGGCTCTATGGCCCTTCCTCTAGCACTTCAAGTCCTTGTATATATTCAGGTGTTTTACCTGGGACGGGTGGGAATAGTTCAGCAGCAACTTGCCTGGGGCTCAGCTCACGTTTACTCACAGATGCCTCGGCACGGTGCCCCAGCTTTGCAATGAGGACGCTTGTTGCGTGGGGGCTGCTGGCTGAATGGGAGACGATTCCCCACCACTGACCAACTTCAGAATTGTTTACAACTGGAGCAAGTGCCCTGATACGGTTTTCCTCTGTGGAACTGGTGGGTTCTGTGTTTCTTTTCTCTTTTTCGTTTTTGGTTCAAGGTAGATTTTATTCCTCTTTTTTGTATTTACAGATATAAGCATGGAAATAACTTATTCATATAAATACATGTATGTGAAGGGAATAATTGTTTTTTCTGTTTTATTTTTTAAATTTTATTTCTTTTTAATTTTGAATTTTATTTTATATTTTTATACAGCAGGTTCTTATTGGTTATCTATTTTACACATATAAATGTATACATGCCAATCCCAGTCTCTCAACTCCTCCCACCACCACCCCCCCAACAGCTTTCCCCCCTTGTTGTCCATACATTTGTTGTCTACATCTGTTGCTCTATTTATGCCTTGCAAAATGGTTAATCTGTACAGTTTTTCTAGGTTCCACATATATGCATGAATATACAAGATTTGTTTTTCTCTTTCTGACTTACTTCACTCTGTATGACAGTCTCTAGATCCATCGACGTCTCTACAAATGACCCAATTTCATTCCTTTTCATGGCTTAGTAATATTCCATTTTATATATGTACCACAGCTTTATGCATTCGTCTGTCTGTGGGCATTTAGGTTGCTTCCATTACCTCGATATTGTAAAGAGTGATGCAATGAACATTGCGGTGAATGTCTCTTTTTGATTTATGGTTTTGTCTGGGTATATGTCCAGTACTGGGATTGCTGTATCATATGGTAATTCTATTCTTAGTTTCTTAAGAAACTGTATATTGTTCTCCATAGTGACTGTTTCAATTTATATTCCCAACAATAGTGGAAGAGGGTTCCTTTTCTCCACACCCTTTCCAGCATCTTTTGTTTGTAGATTTTCTGATGATGCCCATTCTATCAGGTGTGAGGTGATACCACATTGTGGAGTCCATTTTGTTGAGCAAGGGGTAGGTCTTGTCTATTACATATTTGGCTTATGGAACGGTATCTGTGCTAAATTCAAACTCTGGTTTTATGCAGCACCCCAACTCACCTTCCCACTTAAGCAAGCATAAGTTGGTTTTCTAAATTTGAGACGCTGTTCTGTTTTATAATCCAGTTCCTGTGTAGCCAAGTTTACATTCCGTGTATTAGTGATATCTTATGATGTTTCTTTTTCTGTGTGACTTATTTCACTTAGAATCATCATACCTGAATCCACTCATTATGCTGCTACGGGCCTGATGACATAGATTTCATTGCTGAGTGATATTGCATTGTACGTAAGTACTACAACTTCTTTATCCATTTTTCACTTTCTGCGATATTGAACTTGTACCATAAATGAGGTTCTTGTAAACAGAGCCGTCCCAAACTTTTGGGTGGCTGTGTCTTTTTGATTTTACTTTCCCTAAGCTATAGGACCATAAGTGGAAGTGCCCTAGGCTCAGTTGCTTTGTTTTTTAGATGTTTCAGGAAACACCATACACTTCTCCCGAGTGGCTGTTGGCCATTTATATCCCGCCCATCAGCATACAAATGCTCCCAGTTCTCCATGGCCTGTCCTGACTTTCTGGTTTTTACACTTATTTTAGATGGCCCTTTTGACAGGGGGGAAGTGAGACTTCATTGTAGTGCAGATTTCCTTTGCAAGCTTGCTTGGTTGGCTGAAAAGGGCGTATGCGTTTTTTCCTGAATTCAGGAAAAAACGCATACGCCCTTTTTGGCCAAGTGCATCATTGTCGACGTTCTGCCTCTTTTCCTATGCTTTAAATGCAATTCCAGTCTACCTCCTGAAATTGGTTGCCTGCAATTCTGCCCCGCTTTCAAGTCCTCTTGGCAGCCTTGCTTCAGTATATTTTTGGACGATAGCTGTCATTTATAACTCTGCAGGTTTGTGAATTACAGTGCCCCTGAGCTCCTTTCTTCAACTCGCTTTCTTGTGAGCTGGCCGCAACACCGCAGTGTTGCTTCAGGCCCTAATCTGGTTCTGGCACGGCACGCTGAGCCTTTGGTTAATTCCTCTTCCTGGTGGGAAATGAGTGTTAAATTTGCCCGTCCAGACACCTCCAGCTAGTCTCTCATTGGTTCTCCCTATTCCTGTTCATCTTCCGCAGAAATTGCAAACTGGGCCAAACAGGAGGTTAAAGGCACTGACTCTCCAAGTCGGGAGAGTGTTAGTAAAGCATCTGGAATGTTGCACCCGAGTACCAGGGTACGAAAACAGACATATTGGAACACGTCTCCCGATCACACAGTTGATCATACTCTGGGCTCCACATGCATGTTTCAGCTGAAGGAAGAATCCCTTAAACCTGGAGAGTTGAGACCCGTGGAATGGGTACCATGCAATATGACTTCAAAGGGTCTTCATTTGCTCACCGAACCTCTCCAATCCTATCACTGCTGCGTTTATGCCCCTGTACACAGGCTGGATTCTCTTTCGGAGACATAGCAATCCATAGGTTTTAAGATACTTACTAGTCAGGTACATTCTTAGGCGTTTAATATGGGCTGTTGAGTCCATTTCGTTGAGCAAGGAGTAGCTCTTGTCTATTCCATATTTGGCTTAAGTAACTTTATCTGTGCTCATTTCAATCTCTGGTTTTATGCAGCACCCCAACTCACCTTTCCCCTTAAGCAAGCATGTTGGTTTTCTAAATTTCAGACCCTGTTCTGTTTTGTAATTCAGTCCCTGTGTAGACAAGTTTACATTCCATTTATTAGTGATATCTTATGATGTTTCTTTTTCTGTGTGACTTATTTCAGTTAGAATCATCATACCTGAATCCACTCATTATGCTGCTACGGGCCTGATGACACAGATTTTATTGCTGAGTGATATTGCATTGTACATAAGTACCACAACTTCTTTATCCATTTTTTGCTTTCTGCGATATTGAACTTGTACCGTAAAAGAGGTTCTTGTAAACAGAGCCATCCCAAACTTTGGGGTGGCTGTGTCTTTTTTATTTTAATTTCCCTAAGCTATAGGACCATAAGTGGAAGTGCCCTAGGCTCTGTTGCTTTGTTTTTAGATGTTTCAGAAAACACCATACACTTCTCCCAAGTGGCTGTTGGCAATTTACATCCCGCCCATCAGCATAACAAGGCTCCCAGTTCTCCATGGCCTGTCCTGCCTTTCTGGATTTTACACTTTTTTCAGATGGCCCTTTTTACCGCGGGAAGTGAGACTTCATTGTAGTGCAGATTTCCTTTGCAAGCTTGCTTGGTTGGCCAAAAGGGGCGTATGCATTTCTTCCTGAATATATTCAGGAAGAAACACATACGCCCTTTTTGGCCAAGTGCATCATTGTGGACGTTCTGCCTCTTTTCCTATGCTTTAAATGCAATTCCAGTCTACCTCCTGAAATCGGTTTCCTGCAATTCTGCCCCGCTTTCAAGTCCTCTTGGCAGCCTTACTTCAGTATATTTTTGGACGATAGCTGTCATTTATAACTCTGCAGGTTTGCAAATTACAGTGCCCCTGAGCTCCTTTCTTCAACTCGCTTTCTTGTGAGCTGGCCGCAACACTGCAGGATTGCTTCAGCCCCTAATCTGGTTCCAGCACGGCACGCTGAGCCTTTTGTTAATTCCTCTTCCTGGTGGGAAATGAGAGTTAAATTTGCCCGTCCAGACACCTCCAGGTAGTCTCTCATTGGTTCTCCCTATTCCTGTTCATCTTCCACAGAAATTGCAAACTGGGCCAAACAGGAGGTTAAAGGCACTGACTCTCCAAGTCGGGAGAGTGTTAGTAAAGCGTCTGGAATGTTGCACCCGAGTACCAGGGGACGAAAACTGAGACATATTTGAACACGTCTCCCGATCACACGGTTGATCATACTCTGGGTTACACATGTATGTTTTAGATGGAGGAAGAATTCCTTAAACCTGGAGAGTTGAGACCCGTGGAATGGGTTCCATGCAATATGACTTCAAGGGTCTTCATTTGCTCACAGAACCTCTCCAATCCTATCACTGCTGCGTTTATGCCCGTGTACTCACGCTTGATTCCCTTTCAGAGACATAGCTATCCATAGGTTTTAAGATGCTTACTAGTCTGGTACATTATTAGGCGTTTAATATGGGGTTTTGAGTCCATTTCGTTGAGCAAGGAGTTGCTCTTGTCTATTCCATATTTGGCTTAAGGAACTTTATCTGTGCTCATTTCAATCTCTGGTTTTATGCAGCACCCCAACTCACCTTTCCTCTTAAGCAAGCATAAGTTGGTTTTCTAAATTTGAGACCCTGTTCTGTTTTGTAATCCAGTTCCTGTGTAGCCAAGTTTACATTCCGTGTATTAGTGATATCTTATGAGGTTTCTTTTTCTGTGTGACTTATTTCAGTTAGAATCATCCTACCTGAATCCACTCATTATGCTGCTACGGGCCTGATGACATAGACTTCATTGTTGAGTGATATTGTATTGTAGGTAAGTACCACAACGTCTTTATGCATTTTTCACTTTCTGCGATATTGAATTTGTACCGTAAACGAGGTTCTTGTAAACAGAGCCATCCCAAACTTTGGGGTGGCTGTGTCTTTTTGATTTTAATTTCCCTAAGCTATAGGACCATAAGTGGAAGTGCCCTAGGCTCTGTTGCTTTGTTTTTTAGATGTTTCAGGAAACACCATACACTTCTCCCGAGTGGCTGTTGGCAATTTACATCCGGCACATCAGCATAACAAGGCACCCAGTTCTCCATGGCCTGTCCTGCCTTTCTGGATTTTACACTTTATTCAGATGGCCCTTTTGACCAGGGGGAAGTGAGACTTCATTGTAGTGCAGAATTCCTTTGCAAGCTTGCTTGTTTGGCCAAAAAGTGCATATGCGTTTTTTCCTGAATATATTCAGGAAAAAACGCATATGCCCTATTTGGCCAAGTGCATCATTGTGGACGTTCTGCCTCTTTTCCTATGCTTTAAATGCAATTCCAGTCTACCTCCTGAAATCGGTTTCCTGCAATTCTGCCCCGCTTTCAAGTCCTCTTGGCAGCCTTACTTCAGTATATTTTTGGACGATAGCTGTCATTTATAATTCTGCTGGTTTGTGAATTACAGTGCCCCTGAGCTCCTTTCTTCAACTCGCTTTCTTGTGAGCTGGCCGCAACACCGCAGGATTGCTTCAGGCCCTAATCTGGCTCGGCACGGCACGCTGAGACTTTGGTTAATTCCTCTTCCTGGTGGGAAATGAGAGTTAAATTTGCCCGTCCAGACACCTCCAGCTAGTCTCTCATTGGTTCTCCCTATTCCTGTTCATCTTCCGCAGAAATTGCAAACTAGGCCAAACAGGAGGTTAAAGGCACTGACTCTCCAAGTCGGGAGAGTGTTAGTAAAGCATCTGGAATGTTGCACCCGAGTACCAGGGGACGAGAACTGAGACATATTTGAACACGTCTCCCGATCACACGGTTGATCATACTCTGGGTTCCACATGCATGTTTTAGCTGAAGGAAGAATCCCTTACACCTGGAGAGTTGAGACCCGTGGAATGGGTACCATGCAATATGACTTCAAAGGGTCTTCATTTCCTCACCGAACCTCTCCAATCCTATCACTGCTGCGTTTAGCCCCTGTACACACGCTTGATTCTCTTTCGGAGACATAGCAATCCATAGGTTTTAAGATAGTTACTAGTCAGGTACATTCTTAGGCGTTTAATATGGGGTGTTGAGTCCATTTCGTTGAGCAAGGAGTAGCTCTTGTCTATTCCATATTTGGCTTAAGGAACTTTATCTGTGCTCATTTCAATCTCTGGTTTTATGCAGCACCCCAACTCACCTTTCCCCTTAAGCAAGCATAAGTTGGTTTTCTATATTTGAGACCCTGTTCTTTTGTAATCCAGTTCCTGTGTAGCCAAGTTTACATTCCGTGTATTAGTGATGTCTTATGATATTTCTATTTCTGTGTGACTTATTTCAGTTAGAATCATCATACCTGAATCCACTCATTATGCTGCTACGGGCCTGATGACATAGATTTCATTGCTGAGTGATATTGCATTGTACGTAAGTACCACAATTTCTTTATCCATTTTTCACTTTCTGCGATATTGAACTTGTACCGTAAACGAGGTTCTTGCAAACAGAGCCGTCCCAAGCTTTGGGGTGGCTGTGTCTTTTTGATTTTAATTTCCCTAAGCTATAGGACCATAAGTGGAAGTGCCCTAGGCTCTGTTGTTCTGTTTTTTAGATGTTTCAGGAAAAACCATACACTTCTCCAGAGTGGCTGTTGGCAATTTACATCCCGCCCATCAGCATAACAAGGCTCCCAGTTCTCCATGGCCTGTCCTGCCTTTCTGGATTTTACACTTTTTTCAGATGGCCCTTTTGACCGGGGGGAATTGAGACTTCATTGTAGAGCAGATTTCCTTTGCAAGCTTGCTTGGTTGTCCAAAAAGGGCGTATGCGTGTTTTCCTGAATATATTCAGGTAAAAACGCATACGCCATTTTTGTCCAAGTGCATCATTGTGGACGTTCTGCCTCTTTTCCTATGCTTTAAATGCAATTCCAGTCTACCTCCTGAAATCGGTTTCCTGCAATTCTTCCCCACTTTCAAGTCCTCTTGGCAGCCTTACTTCAGTATATTTTTGGACGATAGCTGTCATTTATAACTCTGCAGGTTTGTGAATTACAGTGCCCCTGAGCTCCTTTCTTCAACTCGCTTTCTTGTGAGCTGGCCGCAACACCGCAGGATTGCTTCAGGCCCTAATCTGTTTCCGGCATGGCACGCTGAGCCTTTGGTTAATTCCTCTTCCTGGTGGGAAATGAGAGTTAAATTTGCCCGTCCAGACACCTCCAGCTAGTCTCTCATTGGTTCTCCCTATTCCTGTTCATCTTCCGCAGAAATTGCAAACTGGGCCAAACAGGAGGTTAAAGGCACTGACTCTCCAAGTCGGGAGAGTGTTAGTAAAGCGTCTGGAATATTGCACCCGAACACCAGCGGATGAAAACTGAGACATATTGGAACACGTCTCCCGATCACACGGTTGATCATACTCTGGGTTCCACATGCATGTTTTAGCTGAAGGAAGAATCCCTTAAACCTGGAGAGTTGAGACCCGTGGAATGGGTACCATGCAATATGACTTCAAAGGGTCTTCATTTGCTCACCGAATCTCTCCAATCCTATCACTGCTGCGTTTATGCCCCTGTACACACGCTTGCTTCTCTTTCAGAGACATAGCAATCCATAGGTTTTAAGATACTTACTAGTCAGGTACATTCTTAGGCGTTTAATATGGGGTGTTGAGTCCATTTCGTTGAGCAAGGAGTAGCTCTTGTCTATTCCATATTTGGCTTAAGGAACTTTATCTGTGCTCATTTCAATCTCTGGTTTTATGCAGCACCCCAACTCACCTTTCCCCTTAAGCCAGCATAAGTTGGTTTTCTAAATTTGAGACCCTCTTCTGTTTTGTAATCCAGTTCCTGTGTAGCCAAGTTTACATTCCGTGTATTAGTGATATCTTATGATGTTTCTTTTTCTGTGTGACTTATTTCAGTTAGAATCATCATACCTGAATCCACTCATTATGCTGCTACGGGCCTGATGACATAGATTTCATTGCTGAGTGATATTGCATTGTACGTAAGTACCACAACTTCTTTATCCATTTTTCACTTTCTGCGATATTGAACTTGTACCGTAAACGAGGTTCTTGTAAACAGAGCTGTCCCAAACTTTGGGGTGGCTGTGTCTTTTTGATTTTAATTTCCCTAAGCTATAGGACCATAAGTGGAAGTGCCCTAGGCTCTGTTGCTTTGTTTTTTAGATGTTTCAGGAAACACCATACACTTCTCCCAAGTGGCTGTTGGCAATTTACATCCCGCCCATCAGCATAACAAGGCTCCCAGTTCTCCATGGCCTGTCCTGCCTTTCTGGACTTTACACTTTTTTCAGATGGCCCTTTTGACCGGGGGGAAGTGAGACTTCATTGTAGTGCAGATTTCCTTTGCAAGCTTGCTTTGTTGGCCAAAAAGGGCGTATGTGTTTTTTCCTGAATATATTCAGGAAAAAAGGCATACGCCCTTTTTGGCCAAGTGCATCATTGTCGACTTTCTGCCTCTGTTCCTATGCTTTAAATGCAATTCCAGTCTAACTCCTGAAATCGGTTTCCTGCAATTCTGCCCCGCTTTCAAGTCCTCTTGGCAGCCTTACTTCAGTATATTTTTGGACGATAGCTGTCATTTATAACTCTGCAGGTTTGTGAATTACAGTGCCCCTGAGCTCCTTTCTTCAACTCGCTTTCTTGTGAGCTGGCCGCAACACCGCAGGATTGCTTCAGGCCCTAATCTGGTTCCGGCACGGCACGCTGAGCCTTTGGTGAATTCCTCTTCCTGGTGGGAAATGAGAGTTAAATTTGTCCGTCCAGACACCTCCAGCTAGGCTCTCATTGGTTCTCCCTATTCCTGTTCATCTTCCGCAAAAATTGCAAACTGGGCCAAACAGGAGGTTAAAGGCACTGACTCTCCAAGTCGGGAGAGTGTTATTAAAGCATCTGGAATATTGCACCCGAACACCAGGGGATGAAAACTGAGACATATTGGAACACGTCTCCCGATCACACGGTTGATCATACTCTGGGTTCCACATGCATGTTTTAGCTGAAGGAAGAATCCCTTAAACCTGGAGAGTTGAGACCCGTGGAATGGGTACCATGCAATATGACTTCAAAGGGTCTTCATTTCCTCACCGAACCTCTCCAATCCTATCACTGCTGCGTTTATGCCCCTGTACACACGCTTGATTCTCTTTCGGAGACATAGCAATCCATAGGTTTTAAGATAGTTACTAGTCAGGTGCATTCTTAGGCGTTTAATATGCGGTGTTGAGTCCATTTCGTTAGGCAAGGAGTAGCTCTTGTCTATTCCATATTTGGCTTAAGGAACTTTAACTGTGCTCATTTCAATCTCTGGTTTTATGCAGCACCCCAACTCACCTTTCCCCTTAAGCAAGCATAAGTTGGTTTTCTACATTTGAGACCCTGTTCTGTTTTGTAATCCATTTCCTGTGTAGCCAAGTTTACATTTCGTGTATTAGTGATATCTTATGATGTTTCTTTTTCTGTGTGACTTATTTCAGTTAGAATCATCATACCTGAATCCACTCATTATGCTGCTACGGGCCTGATGACATAGATTTCATTGCTGAGTGATATTGCATTGTACGTAAGTACCACAACTTCTTTATCCATTTTTCACTTTCTGCGATATTGAACTTGTACCGTAAACGAGGTTCTTGTAAACAGAGCTGTCCCAAATTTTGGGGTGGCTGTGTCTTTTTGATTTTAATTTCCCTAAGCTATAGGACCATAAGTGGAAATGCCCTAGGCTCTGTTGCTTTGTTTTTTAGATGTTTCAGGAAACACCATACACTTCTCCCTAGTGGCTGTTGGCAATTTACATCCGGCCCATCAGCATAACAAGGCTCCCAGTTCCCCATGGCCTGTCCTGCCTTTCTGGATTTTACACTTTTTTCAGATGGCCCTTTTGACCGGGGGGAAGTGAGACTTCATTGTAGTGCAGATTTCCTTTGCAACCTTGCTTGGTTGGCCAAAAAGGGCGTATGCGTTTTTTCCTGAAAATATTCAGGAAAAAACGCATACGCCTTTTTTGGACAAGTGCATCATTGTCAACGTTCTGCCTCTTTTCCTATGCTTTCAATGCAATTCCAGTCTACCTCCTGAAATCGGTTTCCTGCAATTCTGCCCCGCTTTCAAGTCCTCTTGGCAGCCTTACTTCAGTATATTTTTGGACGATAGCTGTCATTTATAACTCTGCAGGTTTGTGAATTACAGTGCCCCTGAGCTCCTTTCTTCAACTCGCTTTCTTGTGAGATGGCCGCAACACCGCAGGATTGCTTCAGGCCCTAATCTGGTTCCGGCACGGCACACTGAGCCTTTGGTTAATTCCTCTTCCTGGTGGGAAATGAGAGTTAAATTTGCCCGTCCAGACACCTCCAGCTAGGCTCTCATTGGTTCTCCCTATTCCTGTTCATCTTCCGCAAAATTGCAAACAGGGCCAAACAGGAGGTTACAGGCAGTGACTCTCCAAGTCGGGAGAGTGTTAGTAAAGCATCTGGAATGTTGCACCTGAGTACCAGGGGACGAAAACTGAGACATATTTGAACACGTCTCCCGATCACACGGTTGATCATACTCTGGGTTCCACATGCATGTTTTAGCTGAAGGAAGAATCTCTTAAACCTGGAGAGTTGAGACCCGTGGAATGGGTACCATGCAATATGACTTCAAAGGGTCTTCATTTGCTCACCGAACCTCTCCAATCCTATCACTGCTGCGTTTATGCCCCTGTACACACGCTTTATTCTCTTTTGCAGACATAGCAATCCATAGGTTTTAAGATAGTTACTAGTCAGGTGCATTCTTAGGCGTTTAATATGGGGTGTTGAGTCCATTTCGTTGAGCAAGGAGTAGCTCTTGTCTATTCCATATTTGGCTTAAGGAACATTATCTGTGCTCATTTCAATCTCTGGTTTTATGCAGCATCACAACTCACCTTTCCCCTTAAGCAAGCATGTTGGTTTTCTAAATTTGAGAACCTGTTCTGTTTTGTAATCCAGTTCCTGTGTAGCCAAGTTTACATTCCGTGTATTAGTGATATCTTATGATGTTTCTTTTTCTGTGTGACTTATTTCAGTTAGAATCATCATACCTGAATCCACTCATTATGCTGCTACGGGCCTGATGACATAGATTTCATTGTTGAGTGATATTGTATTGTACGTAAGTACCACAACTTCTTTATCCATTTTTCACTTTCTGCGATATTGAACTTGTACTGTAAAGGAGGTTGTTGTAAACAGAGCCGTCCCAAACATTGGGGTGGCTGTGTGTTTTTGATTTTAATTTCCCTAAGCTATAGGACCATAAGTGGAAGTTCCCTAGGCTCTGTTGCTTTGTTTTTTAGATGTTTCAGGAAACACCATACACTTCTCCCGAGTGGCTGTTGGCAATTTACATCCCGCCCATCAGCATAACAAGGCTCCCAGTTCTCCATGGCCTGTCCTGCCTTTCTGGATTTTACACTTTTTTCAGATGTTCCTTTTGACCGGGGGGAAGTGAGACTTCATTGTAGTGCAGATTTCCTTTGCAAGCTTGCTTGGTTGGCCAAAAAGGGCGTATGTGTTTTTTCCTGAATATATTCAGGAAAAAACGCATACGCCCTTTTTGGCCAAGTGCATGATTGTCGACGTTCTGCCTCTTTTCCTCTGCTTTAAATGCAATTCCAGTCTACCTCCTGAAATCGGTTTCCTGCAATTCTGCCCCGCTTTCAAATCCTCTTGGCAGCCTTACTTCAGTATATTTTTGGACGATAGCTGTCATTTATAACTCTGCAGCTTTGTGAATTACAGTGCCCCTGAGCTCGTTTCTTCAACTCGCTTTCTTGTGAGCTGGCCGCTACACCGCAGGATTGCTTCAGGCCCTAATCTGGTTCTGGCATGGCACACTGAGCCTTTGGTTAATTCCTCTTCCTGGTGGGAAATGAGAGTTAAATTTGTCCGTCCAGACACCTCCAGCTAGTCTCTCATTGGTTCTCCCTATTACTGTTCATCTTCAGCAGAAATTGCAAACTGGGCCAAACAGGAGGTTAAAGGCACTGACTCTCCAAGTCGGGAGAGTGTTAGTAAAGCATCTGGAATGTTGCACCCGAGTAGCACGGGACGAAAACTGAGACATATTTGAACACGTCTCCCGATCACATGGTTGATCATACTCTGGGTTCCACATGCATGTTTTAGCTGAAGGAAGAATCCCTTAAACCTGGAGAGTTGAGACCCGTGGAATGGGTACCATGCAATATGATTTCAAAGGGTCTTCATTTGCTCACCGAACCTCTCCAATCCTATTACTGCTGCCGTTATGCCCCTGTACACTCGCTTGATTCTCTTTCAGAGACATAGTAATCCATAGGTTTTAAGATACTTACTAGTCAGATACATTCTTAGGCGTTTAATATGGGGTGTTGAGTCCATTTCGTTGAGCAAGGAGTAGCTCTTGTCTATTCCATATTTGGCTTAAGGAACATTATCTGTGCTCATTTCAATCTCTGGTTTTAATGCAGCACCCCAACTCACCTTTCCCCTTAAGCAAGCATAAGTTGGTTTTCTGAATTTGAGACCCTGTTCTCTTTTGTAATCCATTTCCTGTGTAGCCAAGTTTACATTCCGTGTATTAGTGATATCTTATGATTTTTCTTTTTCTGTGTGACTTATTTCAATTAGAATCATCATAGCTGAATCCAATCATTATACTGCTACGGGCCTGATGACATAGATTTCATTGCTGAGTGATATTACATTGTACGTAAGTACCACAACTTCTTTATCCATTTTTCACTTTCTGCGATATTGAACTTGTACTGTAAAGGAGGTTTTTGTATACAGAGCCGTCCGAAACTTTGGGGTGGCTGTGTGTTTTTGATTTTAATTTCCCTAAGCTATAGGACCATAAGTGGAAGTGCCCTAGGCTCTGTTGCTTTGTTTTTTAGATGTTTCAGGAAACACCATACACTTCTCCCGAGTGGCTGTTGGCAATTTACATCCCGCCCATCAGCATAACAAGGCTCCCAGTTCTCCATGGCCTGTCCTGCCTTTCTGGATTTTACACTTTTTTCAGATGTCCCTTTTGACCAAGGGGATGTGAGACTTCATTGTAGTGCAGATTTCCTTTGCAAGCTTGCTTGGTTGGCCAAAAAGGGCGTATGCGTTTTTTCGTGAATATATTCAGGAAAAAACGCATACACCCTTTTTGGCCAAGTGCATCATTGTGGACGTTCTGCCTCTTTTCCTATGCTTTAAATGCAATTCCAGTCTACCTCCTGAATTCGGTTGCCTGCAATTATGCCCCGCTTTCAAGTCCTCTTGGCAGCCTTACTTCAGTATATTTTTGGACGATAGCTGTCATTTATAACTCTGCAGGTTTGTGAATTACACTGCCCCTGAGCTCCTTTCTTCAACTCACTTTCTTGTGAGCTGACCGCAACACCGCAGGATTGCCTCAGGCCCTAATCTTGTTCCGGCACGGCACGCTGAGCCTTTGGTTAATTCCTCTTCCTGGTGGGAAATGAGAGTTAAATTTGCCCGTCCAGACACCTCCAGCTAGTCTCTCATTGGTTCTCCCTATTCCTGTTCATCTTCCGCAGAAATTGCAAACTGGACCAAACAGGAGGTTAAAGGCACTGACTCTCCAAGTCGGGAGAGTGTTAGTAAAGCATCTGGAAAGTTGCACCCGAGTACCAGGGGACGAAAACTGAGACATATTTGAACACGTCTCCCGATCACACAGTTGATCATACTCTGGGTTCCACGTGCATGTTTTAGCTGAAGGAAGAATCCCTTAAACCTGGAGAGTTGAGACCCGTGGAATGGGTACCATGCAATATGACTTCAAAGGTTCTTCATTTGCTCACCGAACCTCTCCAATCATATCACTGCTGCGTTTATGCCCCTGTATACACGCTTGATTCTCTTTCGGAGACATAGCAATCCATACGTTTTAAGATACTTACTAGTCAGGTACATTCTTAGGCGTTTCATATGGGGTGTTGAGTCCATTTCATTGAGCAAGGAGTAGCTCTTGTCTATTCCATATTTGGCTTAAGGAACTTTATCTGTGCTCATTTCAATCTCTGGTTTTATGCAGCACCCCAACTCACCTTTCCCCTTAAGCAAGCATGTTGGTTTTCTAAATTTGAGAACCTGTTCTGTTTTGTAATCCAGTTCCTGTGTAGCCAAGTTTACATTCCGTGTATTAGTGATATCTTATGATGTTTCTTTTTCTGTGTGACTTATTTCAGTTAGAATCATCATACCTGAATCCACTCATTATGCTGCTACGGGCCTGATGACATAGATTTCATTGTTGAGTGATATTGTATTGTACGTAAGTACCACAACTTCTATATCCATTTTTCACTTTCTGCGATATTGAACTTGTACTGTAAAGGAGGTTGTTGTAAACAGAGCCGTCCCAAACTTTGGGGTGGCTGTGTCTTTTTGATTTTAATTTCCCTAAGCTATAGGACCATAAGTGGAAGTGCCCTAGGCTCTGTTGCTTTGTTTTTTAGATGTTTCAGGAAACACCATACACTTCTCCCGAGTGGCTGTTGGCAATTTACATCCCGCCCATCAGCATAACAAGGCTCCCAGTTCTCCATGGCCTGTCCTGCCTTTCTGGATTTTACACTTTTTTCAGATGGTCCTTTTGACCGGGGGGAAGTGAGACTTCATTGTAGTGCAGATTTCCTTTGCAAGCTTGCTTGGTTGGCCAAAAAGTGCGTATGTGTTTTTTCCTGAATATATTCAGGAAAAAACGCATACGCCCTTTTTGGCCAAGTGCATGATTTTCGACGTTCTGCCTCTTTTCCTATGCTTTAAATGCAATTCCAGTCTACCTCCTGAAATCGGTTTCCTGCAATTCTGCCCCGCTTTCAAGTCCTCTTGGCAGCCTTACTTCAGTACATTTTTGGACGATAGCTGTCATTTATAACTCTGCAGCTTTGTGAATTAGAGTGCCCCTGAGTTCCTTTCTTCAACTCGCTTTCTTGTGAGCTGGCCGCAACACTGCAGGATTGCTTCAGGCCCTAATCTGGTTCTGGCACGGCACGCTGAGCCTTTGGTTAATTCCTCTTCCTGGTGGGAAATGAGAGATAAATTTGCCCGTCCACACACCTCCAGCTAGTCTCTCACTGGTTCTCCCTATTCCTGTTCATCTTCCGCAGAAATTGCAAACTGGGCCAAACAGGAGGTTAAAGGCACTGACTCTCCAAGTCGGGAGAGTGTTAGTAAAGCATCTGGAATGTTGCACCCGAGTACCAGGGGACGAAAACAGACATATTTGAACACGTCTCCCGATCACACGGTTGATCATACTCTGGGTTCCACATGCATGTTTTAGCTGAAGGAAGAATCCCTTAAACCTGGAGAGTTGAGACCCGTTGAATGGGTACCATGCAATATGACTTCAAAGGGTCTTCATTTGCTCACCGATCCTCTCCAATCCTATCACTGCTGCGTTTATGCCCCTGTACACACGCTTGATTCTCTTTCAGAGACATAGCAATCCATAGGTTTTAAGATACTTACTAGTCAGGTACATTCTTAGGCGTTTAATATGGGGTGTTGAGTCCATTTCGTTGAGCAAGGAGTAGCTCTTCTCTATTCCATATTTGGCTTAAGGAACTTTATCTGTGCTCATTTCAATCTCTCGTTTTATGCAGCACCCCAACTCACCTTTCCCCTTAAGCAAGCATATGTTGGTTTTCTACATTTGAGACCCTGTTCTGTTTTGTAATCCAGTTCCTGTGTAGCCAAGTTTACATTCCGTGTATTAGTGATATCTTATGATGTTTCTTTTTCTGTGTGACTTATTTCAGTTAGAATCATCATACCTGAATCCACTCATTATGCTGCTACGGGCCTGATGACATAGATTTCATTGCTGAGTGATATTGCTTTGTACATAAGTACCACAACTTCTTTATACATTTTTCACTTTCTGCGATATTGAACTTGGACTGTAAATGAGGTTGTTGTAAACAGAGCCGTCCCAAATTTTGGGGTGGCTGTGTCTTTTTGATTTTAATTTCCCTAAGCTCTAGGACCATAAGTGGAAGTGCCCAAGGCTCTGTTGCTTTGTTTTTTAGATGTTTCAGGAAACACCATACACTTCTCCCGAGTGGCTGTTGGCAGTTTACATCCCGCCCATCAGCATAACAAGGCTCCCAGTTCTCCATGGCCTGTCCTGCCTTTCTGGATTTTACACTTTTTTCAGATGGCCCTTTTGATCAGGGGGAAGTGAGACTTCATTGTAGTGCAGATTTCCTTTGCAAGTTTGCTTGGTTGGCCAAAAAGGGCGTATGCGTTTTTTCCTGAATATATTCAGGAAAAAACGCATACGCCCTTTTTGGCCAAGTGCATCATTGTGGACGTTCTGCCTCTTTTCCTATGCTTTCAATGCAATTCCAGTCTACCTCCTGAAATCGGTTTCCTGCAATTCTGCCCCGCTTTCAAGTCCTCTTGGCAGCCTTACTTCAGTATATTTTTGGATGATAGCTGTCATTCATAACTCTGCAGGTTTGTGAATTACAGTGCCCCTGAGCTCCTTTCTTCAACTCGCTTTCTTGTGAGCTGGCCGCAGCACGGCAGGATTGCTTCAGGCCCTAATCTAGTTCTGCAAGGCACGCTGATACTTTGGTTAATTCCTCTTCCTGGTAGGAAATGAGAGTTAAATTTGCCCGTCCAGACACCTCCAGCTAGTCTCTCATTGGTTCTCCCTATTCCTGTTCATCTTCTGCAGAAATTGCAAACTGGGCCAACAGGAGGTTAAAGGCACTGACTCTCCAAGTCGGGAGAGTGTTAGTACAGCGTCAGGAATGTTGCACCCGAGTACCAGGGGACGAAAACTGAGACATATTAGAACACGTCTCCCGATCACACGGTTGATTATACTCTGGGTTCCACATGCATGTATTAGCTGAAGGAAGAATCCCTTAAACCTGGAGAGTTGAGACCCGTGGAATGGGTACCATGCAATATGACTTCAAACGGTCTTCATTTGCTCACCGAACCTCTCCAATCGTATCACTGCTGCGTTTATGCCCCTGTACACACGCTTGATTCTCTTTCAGAGACATAGCAATCCAAATGTTTTAAGATACTTACTAGTCAGGTACATTCTTAGGCGTTTAATATGGGGTGTTGAGTCCATTTCGTTGAGCAAGGAGTAGCTCTTGTCTATTCCATATTTGGCTTAAGGAAATTTATCTGTGCTCATTTCAATCTCTGGTTTTATGCAGCACCCCAAGTCACCTTTCCCCTTAAGCAAGCATGCTGGTTTTCTAAATTTGAGAACCTGTTCTGTTTTGTAATCCAGTTCCTGTGTAGCCAAGTTTACATTCCGTGTATTAGTGATATCTTATGATGTTATTTTTCTGTGTGACTTATTTCAGTTAGAATCATCATACCTGAATCCACTCATTATGCTGCTACGGGCCTGATGACATAGATTTCATTGCTGAGTGATATTGCATTGTACGTAAGTACCACAACTTCTTTATACATTTTTCACTTTCTGCGATATTGAACTTGGACTGTAAATGAGGTTGTTGTAAACAGAGCCGTCCCAAACTTTGGGGTGGCTCTGTCTTTTTGATTTTAATTTCCCTAAACTATAGGACCATAAGTGGAAGTGCCCTAGGCTCTGTTGCTTTGTTTTTTAGATGTTTCTGGAAACACCATACACTTCTCCCCAGTGGCTGTTGGTAATTTACATCCCGCCCATCAGCATAACAAGGCTCCCAGTTCTCCATGGCCTGTCCTGCCTTTCTGGATTTTACACTTTTTGCAGATGGCCCTTTTGACCGGGGGGAAGTGAGACTTCATTGTAGTGCAGATTTCCTTTGCAAGCTTGCTTGGTTGGCCAAAAAGGGCGTATGCGTTATTTTCTCAGTATATTCAGGAAAAAACGCATATGCCCTTTTTGGCCAAGTGCATCATTGCCGACGTTCTGCCGCTTTTCCTATGCTTTAAATGCAATTCCAGTCTACCTCCTGAAATCGGTTTCCTGCAATTCTGCCCCACTTTCAAGTCCTCTTGGCAGCCTTATTTCAGTATATTATTGGACGATAGCTGTCATTTATAACTCTGCAGGTTTGTGAATTACAGTGCCCCTGAGCTCCTTTCTTCAACTCCCTTTCTTGTGAGCTGGCCGCAACACCGCAGGATTGTTTCAGGCCATAATCTGGTTCCGGCACGGCACGCTGAGCCTTTGGTTAATTCCTCTTCCTGGTGGGAAATGAGAGTTAAATTTGCCCGTCCAGACACCTCCAGCTAGTCTCTCATTGGTTCTCCCTATTCCTGTTCATCTTCCGCAGAAATTGCAAACTGGGCCAAACAGGAGGTTAAAGGCACTGACTCTCCAAGTCGGGAGAGTGTTAGTAAAGCATCTGGAACGTTGTACCCGAGTACCAGGGGACGAGAACTGAGACATATTGGAACACGTCTCCCGATCACACGGTTGATCATACTCTGGGTTCCACATGCATGCTTTAGCTGAAGGAAGAATCCCTTAAACCTGGAGAGTTGAGACCCGTGGAATCGGTACCATGCAATATGACTTCAAAGGGTCTTCATTTGCTCACCGAATCTCTCCAATCCTATCACTGCTACATTTATGCCCCTGTACACACGCTTGATTCTCTTTCAGAGACATAACAATCCATAGGTTTTAAGATACTTACTAGTCAGGTACATTCTTAGGCGTTTAATATGGGGTGTTGAGTCCATTTCACTGAGCAAGGAGTAGCTCTTGGCTATTCCATATTTGGCTTAAGGAACTTCATCTGTGCTCATTTTAATCTCTGGTTTATGCAGCACCCTAACTCACCTTTCCCCTTAAGCAAGCATAAGTTGGTTTTCTAAATTTGAGACCGTATTCTGTATTGTAATTCAGTTCCTGTGTAGCAAGTTTACATTCCGTGTATTAGTGATATCTTATGATGTTTCTTTTTCTGTGTGACTTATTTCAGTTAGAATCATCATAACTGAATCCACTCATTATGCTGCTATGAGCCTGATGACATAGATTTCATTGCTGAGTGATATTGCGTTGTACGTAAGTACCACAACTTCTTTATCCATTTTTCACTTTCTGCGATATTGAACTTGTACCGTAAACGAGGTTCTTGTAAACAGACCCATCCCAAACTTTGGGGTGGCTGTGTCTTTTTGATTTTAATTTCCCTAAGCTATAGGACCATAAGTGGAAATGCCCTAGGCTCTGTTGCTTTGTTTTTTAGATGTTTCAGGAAACACCATACACTTCTCCCCAGTGGCTGTTGGCAATTTACATCCCGCCCATCAGCATAACAAGGCTCCCAGTTCTCCATGGCCTGTCCTGCCTTTCTGGATTTTACAGGTTTTTCAGATGGCCCTGTTGACCGGGGGGAAGTGAGACTTCATTGTAGTGCAGATTTCCTTTGCAAGCTTGCTTGGTTGGCCAAAAAGGGCGTATGCGTTTTTTCCTGAATATATTCAGGAAAAAACGCATACGCCCTTTTTGGCCAAGTGCATCATTGTGGACGTTCTGCCTCTTTTCCTATGCTTGAAATGCAATTCCAGTCTACCTCCTGAAATCGGTTTCCTGCAATTCTGCCCCGCTTTCAAGTCCTCTTGGCAGCCTTACTTCAGTATATTTTTGGACGATAGCTGTCATTTATAACTCTGCAGGTTTGTGAACTACAGTGCCCCTGAGCTCGTTCTTCAACTCGCTTTCTTGTGAGCTGGCCGCAGCACCGCAGGATTGCTTCAGGCCCTAATCTGGTTCCGGCACGGCACGCTGAGCCTTTGGTTAATTCCTCTCCCTGGTGGGAAATGAGAGTTAAATTTGCCCGTCCAGACACCTCCAGCTAGTCTCTCATTGGTCCTCCCTATCCCTGTTCATCTTCCGCAGAAATTGCAAACTGGGCCATACAGGAGGTTAAAGGTACTGACTCTCCAAGTTGGGAGAGTGTTAGTAAAGCGTCTGGAATGTGGCACCTGAGTACCAGGGGACGAAAACTGAGACATATTTGAACACGTCTCCCGATCACACGGTTGATCATACTCTGGGTTCCACATGCATGTTTCAGCTGAAGGAAGAATCCCTTAAACCTGGAGAGTTGAGACCCGTGGAATGGGTACCATGCAATATGACTTCAAAGGGTCTTCATTTGTTCACCGAACCTCTCCAATCCTATCACTGCTGCGTTTATGCCCCTGTACACATGCTTGATTGCCTTTCGGAGACTTAGCAATCCATAGGTTTTAAGATACTTACTAGTCAGGTACATTCTTAGGCGTTTAATATGGGGTGTTGAGTCCATTTCACTGAGCAAGGAGTAGCTCTTGGCTATTCCATATTTGGCTTAAGGAACTTCATCTGTGCTCATTTTAATCTCTGGTTTATGCAGCACCCTAACTCACCTTTCCCCTTAAGCAAGCATAAGTTGGTTTTCTAAATTTGAGACCGTATTCTGTTTTGTAATTCAGTTCCTGTGTAGCAAGTTTACATTCCGTGTATTAGTGATATCTTATGATGTTTCTTTTTCTGTGTGACTTATTTCAGTTAGAATTATCATAACTGAATCCACTCATTATGCTGCTATGGGCCTGATGACATAGATTTCATTGCTGAGTGATATTGCGTTGTACGTAAGTACCACAACTTCTTTATCCATTTTTTGCTTTCTGCGATATTGAACTTGTACCGTAAACGAGGTTCTTGTAAACAGACCCATCCCAAATTTTGGGGTGGCTGTGTCTTTTCGATTTTAATTTCCCTAAGCTATAGGACCATAAGTGGAAATGCCCTAGGCTCTGTTGCTTTGTTTTTTAGATGTTTCAGGAAACACCATACACTTCTCCCGAGTGGCTGTTGGCAATTTACATCCCGCCCATCAGCATAACAAGGCTCCCAGTTCTCCATGGCCTGTCCTGCCTTTCTGGATTTTACACTTTTTTCAGATGGCCCTTTTGACCGGGGGGAAGTGAGACTTCATTGTAGTGCAGATTTCCTTTGCAAGCTTGCTTGGTTGGCCAAAATGGGCGTATGCGTTTTTTCCTGAATATATTCAGGAAAAAACGCATACGCCCTTTTTGGCCAAGTGCATCATTGTGGACGTTCTGCCTCTTTTCCTATGCTTTAAATGCAATTCCAGTCTACCTCCTGAAATCGGTTTCCTGCAATTCTGCCCCGCTTTCAAGTTCTCTTGGCAGCCTTACTTCAGTATATTTTTGGACGATAGCTGTCATTTATAACTCTGCAGGTTTGTGAATTACAGTGCCCCTGAGCTCCTTTCCTCAACTCGCTTTCTTGTGAGCTGGCCCCAACACCGCAGGATTGCTTCAGGCCCTAATCTGGTTCCGGCACGGCACGCTGAGCCTTCGGTTAATTCCTCTTCCTGGTGGGAAATGAGAGATAAACTTGCCCGTCCAGACACCTCCAGCTAGTCTCTCATTGGTTCTCCCTATCCCTGTTCATCTTCCGCAGAAATTGCAAACTGGGCCAAACAGGAGGTTAAAGGCACTGACTCTCCAAGTCGGGAGAGTGTTAGTAAAGTGTTTGGAATGTTGCACCCGAGTACCAGGGGACGAAAACTGAGACATATTTGAACACGTCTCCTGATCACACGGTTGATCATACTGTGGGTTCCACATGCATGCTTTAGCTGAAGGAAGAATCCCTTAAACCTGGAGAGTTGAGACCCGTGGAATGGGTACCATGCAATATGACTTCAAAGGTTCTTCATTTGCTCACCGAACCTCTCCAATCCTATCACTGCTGCATTTATGCCCCTGTACACATGCTTGATTCTCTTTCAGAGACATAACAATCCATAGGTTTTAAGATACTTACTAGTCAGGTACATTCTTAGGCGTTTAATATGGGGTGTTGAGTCCATTTCGTTGAGCAAGGAGTAGCTCTTGTCTATTCCATATTTGGCTTAAGGAACTTTATCTGTGCTCATTTCAATCTCTGGTTTTATGCAGCACCCCAACTCACCTTTCCCCTTAAGCAAGCATAAGTTGGTTTTCTAAATTTGAGACCCTGTTCTGTTTTGTAATCCAGTTCCTGTGTAGCCAAGTTTACATTCCGTGTATTAGTGATATCTTATGATGTTTCTTTTTCTGTGTGACTTATTTCAGTTAGAATCATCATACCTGAATCCACTCATTATGCTGCTACGGGCCTGATGACATAGATTTCTTTGCTGAGTGATATTGCATTGTACGTAAGTACCACAACTTCTTTATCCATTTTTCACTTTCTGCGATATTGAACTTGTACCGTAAACGAGGTTCTTGTAAACGGAGCCATCCGAAACTTTGGGGTGGCTGTGTCTTTTTGATTTTAATTTCCCTAAACTATAGGACCATAAGTGGAAGTGCCCTAGGCTCTGTTGCTTTGTTTTTTAGATGTTTCAGGAAACACCATACACTTCTCCCCAGTGGCTGTTGGCAATTTACATCCCGCCCATCAGCATAACAAGGCTCCCAGTTCTCCATGGCCTGTCCTGCCTTTCTGGATTTTACACTTTTTTCAGATGGCCCTGTTGACCGGGAGGAAGTGAGACTTCATTGTAGTGCAGATTTCCTTTGCAAGCTTGCTTGGTTGGCCAAAAAGGGCGTATGCGTTTTTTCCTGAATATATTCAGGAAAAAACGCATACGCCCTTTTTGGCCAAGTGCATCATTGTGGACGTTCTGCCTCTTTTCCTATGCTTGAAATGCAATTCCAGTCTACCTCCTGAAATCGGTTTCCTGCAATTCTGCCCCGCTTTCAAGTCCTCTTGGCAGCGTTACTTCAGTATATTTTTGGACGATAGCTGTCATTTATAACTCTGCAGGTTTGTGAACTACAGTGCCCCTGAGCTCGTTCTTCAACTCGCTTTCTTGTGAGCTGGCCGCAACACCGCAGGATTGCTTCAGGCCCTAATCTGGTTCCGGCACGGCACACTGAGCCTTTGGTTAATTCCTCTCCCTGGTGGGAAATGAGAGTTAAATTTGCCCGTCCAGACACCTCCAGCTAGTCTCTCATTGGTCCTCCCTATCCCTGTTCATCTTCCGCAGAAATTGCAAACTGGGCCATACAGGAGGTTAAAGGTACTGACTCTCCAAGTTGGGAGAGTGTTAGTAAAGCGTCTGGAATGTTGCACCTGAGTACCAGGGGACGAAAACTGAGACATATTTGAACACGTCTCCCGATCACACGGTTGATCATACTCTGGGTTCCACATGCATGTTTCAGCTGAAGGAAGAATCCCTTAAACCTGGAGAGTTGAGACCCGTGGAATGGGTACCATGCAATATGACTTCAAAGGGTCTTCATTTGTTCACCGAACCTCTCCAATCCTATCACTGCTGCGTTTATGCCCCTGTACACATGCTTGATTCTCTTTCGGAGACATAGCAATCCATAGGTTTTAAGATACTTACTAGTCAGGTACATTCTTAGGCGTTTAATATGGGGTCTTGAGTCCATTTCACTGAGCAAGGAGTAGCTCTTGGCTATTCCATATTTGGCTTAAGGAACTTCATCTGTGCTCATTTTAATCTCTGATTTATGCAGCACCCTAACTCACCTTTCCCCTTAAGCAAGCATAAGTTGGTTTTCTAAATTTGAGACCGTATTCTGTGTTGTAATTCAGTTCCTGTGTAGCAAGTTTACATTCCGTGTATTAGTGATATCTTATGATGTTTCTTTTTCTGTGTGACTTATTTCAGTTAGAATCATCATACCTGAATCCACTCATTATGCTGCTATGGGCCTGATGACATAGATTTCATTGCTGAGTGATATTGCATTGTACGTAAGTACCACAACTTCTTTATCCATTTTTCACTTTCTGCGAAATTGAACTTGTACCGTAAACGAGGTTCTTTTAACAGAGCCGTCCCAAACTTTGGGGTGGCTGTGTCTTTTTGATTTTAATTTCCCTAAGCTATAGGACCATAAGTGGAAGTGCCCTAGGCTCTGTTGGTTTGTTTTTTATATGTTTCAGGAAACACCATACACTTCTCCCGAGTGGCTGTTGGCAATTTACATCCCACCCATCAGCATAACAAGGCTCCCAGTTCTCCATGGCCTGTCCTGCCTTTCTGGATTTTACAGTTTTTTCAGATGGCCCTGTTGACCGGGGGGAAGTGAGACTTCATTGTAGTGCAGATATCCTTTGCAAGCTTGCTTGGTTGGCCAAAAAGGGCGTATGCGTTTTTTCCTGAATATACTCAGGAAAGAACGCATACGCCCTTTTTGGCCAAGTGCATCATTGTCGACGTTCTGCCTCTCTTCCTATGCTTTAAATGCAATTCCAGTCTACCTCCTGAAATCGGTTTCCTGCAATTCTGGCCCACTTTCAAGTCCTCTTGGTAGCCTTACTTCAGTATATTTTTGGACGATAGCTGTCATTTATAACTCTGCAGGTTTGTGAATTACAGTGCCCCTGAGCTCCTTTCTTCAACTCGCTTTCTTGTGAGCTGGCCGCAACACCGCAGGATTGCTTCAGGCCCTAATCTGGTTCTGGCACGGCACGCTGAGCCTTTGGTTAATTCCTCTTCCTGGTGGGAAATGACAGTTAAATTTGCCCGTCCAGACATCTCCAGCTAGTCTCTCATTGGTTCTCCCTATTCCTGTTCATCATCTGGGGAATTCGCAAACTGGGCCAAATAGGAGTTTAAAGGCACTGACTCTCCAAGTCGGGAGAGTGTTAGTAAAGCATCTAGAATGTTGCACCCGAGTACCTGGGGATTTGAACTGAGACATATTTGAACGTGACTCACGATCACATGGTTGATCATACTCTCGGTTCCACATGCATGTTTCAGCTGAAGGAAGAATCCCTTAAACCTGGAGAGTTGAGACCCGTGGAATGGGTACCATGCAATATGACTTCAAAGGGTCTTCATTTGCTCACCGAACCTCTCCAATCCTATCACTGCTGCGTTTATGCCCCTGTACTCACGCTTGATTCTCTTTCAGAGACATAGCAATCCATAGGTTTTAAGATACTTACTAGTCAGGTACATTATTAGGCATTTAATAAGGGGTGTTGAGTCCATTTCGTTGAGCAAGGAGTAGCTCTAGTCTATTACATATTTGGCTTAAGGAACTTTATCTGTGCTCATTTCAATCTCTGCTTTTATGCAGCACCCCAACTCTCCTTTCCCCTTAAGCAAGCATAAGTTGGTTTTCTCAATTTGATACCCTGTTCTGTTTTGTAATTCAGTTCCTGTGTAGCCAAGTTTACATTCCGTGTATTAGTGATATCTTATGATGTTTCTTTTTCTGTGTGACTTATTTCAGTTAGAATCATCATACCTGAATCCACTCATTATGCTGCTACGGGCCTGATGACATAGATTTCATTGCTGAGTGATATTGCATTGTACGTAAGTACCACAACTTCTTTATCCATTTTTCGCTTTCTGCGATATTGAACTTGTACCGTAAACGAGGTTCTTGTAAACAGAGCCGTCCCAAACTTTGGGGTGGCTGTGTCTTTTTGATTTTAATTTCCCTAAGCTATAGGACCATAAGTGGAAGTGCCCTAGGCTCTGTTGCTTTGTTTCTTAGATGTTTCAGGAAACACCACACACTTCTCCCGAATGGCTGTTGGCAATTTACATCCTGCCCATCAGCATAACAAGGCTCCCAGTTCTCCATGGCCTGTCCTGCCTCCTGGATTTTACACTTTTTTCAGATGGCCCTTTTGACCGGGGGGAAGTGAGACTTCATTGTAGTGCAGATTTCCTTTGCAAGCTTGCTTGGTTGGCCAAAAAGGGCGTATGCGTTTTTTCCTGAATATATTCACGAAAAAACGCATACACCGTTTTTGGCCAAGTGCATCATTGTGGACGTTCTGCCTCTTTTCCTATGCTTTAAATGCAATTCCAGTCTACCTCCTGAAATTGGTTTCCTGCAATTCTGCCCTGATTTCAAGTCCTCTTGGCAGCCTTACTTCAGTATATTTTTGGACGATAACTGTCATTTATAAATCTGCAGGTTTGTGAATTACAGTGCCCCTGAGCTCCTTTCTTCAACTCGCTTTCTTGTGAGCTGGCCGCAGCACCACAGGATTGCTTCAGGCCCTAATCTGTTTCCTGCATGGCACGCTGAGCCTTTGGATAATTCCTCTTCCTGGTGGGAAATGAGAGTTAAATTTGCCCGTCCAGACACCTCCAGCTAGTCTCTCATTGGTTCTCCCTATTCCTGTACATCTTCCGCGGAATTTGCAAACTGGGTCAAACAGGAGGTTAAAGGCACTGACTCTCCAAGTCGGGAGAGTGTTAGTAAAGCGTCTAGAATGTTGCACCCGAGTACTAGGGGATGAGAACTGAGACATATTTGAACATGACTCCCGATCACACGGTTGATCATACTCTGGGTTCCACATGCATGTTTTAGCTGAAGGAAGAATCCCTTAAACCTGGAGAGTTGAGACCCGTGGAATGGGTACCATGCAATATGACTTCAAAGGGTCCTCATTTGCTCACCGAACCTCTCCAATCCTATCACTGCTGCGTTTATGCCCCTGTACACACGCTTCATTCTCTTTCAGAGACATAGCAATCCATAGGTTTTAAGATACTTACTAGTCAGGTACATTATTAGGCGTTTAATATGGGGTGCTGAGTCCATTTCGTTGAACAAGGAGTAGCTCTTGTCTATTACATATTTGGCTTAAGGAACTTTATCTGTGCTCATTTCAATCTCTGGTCCTATGCAGCACCCCAACTCACCTTTCCCCTTAAGCAAGCATAAGTTGGTTTTCTCAATTTGATAACCTGTTCTGTTTTGTAATCCAGTTCCTGTGTAGCCAAGTTTACATTCCGTGTATTAGTGATATCTTATGATGTTTCTTTTTCTGTGTGACTTATTTCAGTTAGAATCATCATACCTGAATCCACTCATTATGCTGCTACGGGCCTGATGACATAGATTTCTTTGCTGAGTGATATTGCATTGTACGTAAGTACCACAACTTCTTTATCCATTTTTCACTTTCTGCGATATTGAACTTGTACCGTAAACGAGGTTCTTGTAAACAGAGCCATCCGAAACTTTGGGGTGGCTGTGTCTTTTTGATTTTAATTTCCCTAAGCTATAGGACCATAAGTGGAAGTGCCCTAGGCTCTGTTGCTTTGTTTTTTAGATGTTTCAGGAAACACCATACACTTCTCCCGAGTGGCTGTTGGCAATTTACATCCCGCCCATCAGCATAACAAGGCTCCCAGTTCTCCATGGCCTGTCCTGCCTTTCTGGATTTTACACTTTTTTCAGATGGCCCTTTTGACCGGGGGAAGTGAGACTTCATTGTAGTACAGATTTCCTTTGCAAGCTTGCTTGGTTGGCCAAAAAGGGCGTATGCGTTTTTTCCTGAATATATTCAGGAAAAAACGCATAAGCCGTTTTTGGCCAAGTGCATCATTCTCGACGTTCTGCCTCTTTTCCTATGCTTTAAATGCAATTCCACTGTACCTCCTAAAATTGGATTCCTGCAATTCTGCCCCGCTTTCAAGTCCTCTTGGCAGCCTTACTTCAGTATATTTTTGGACGATAGCTGTCATTTATAACTCTGCAGGTTTGTGAATTACAGTGCCCCTGAGTTCCTTTCTTCAACTCGCTTTCTTGTGAGCTGGCCGCAACACTGCAGGATTGCTTCAGGCCCTAATCTGGTTCCGGCATGGCACGCTGAGCCTTTGGTTAATTCCTCTTCCTGGTGGGAAATGAGAGTTAAATTTGCCCATCCAGACACCTCCAGCTAGTCTCTCGTTGGTTCTCCCTATTACTGTTCATCTTCACAGAAATTGCAAACTGGGCCAAACAGGAGGTTAAAGGCACTGACTCTCCAAGTCGGGAGAGTGTTAGTAAAGCATCTGGAATGTTGCACCCGAGTACCAGGGGATGAGAACTGAGACATATTGGAACACGTCTCCCGATCACACGGTTGATCATACTCTGGGTTGCACATGCATGATTTAGCTGAAGGAAGAATCCCTTAAACCTGGAGCGTTGAGACCCGTGGAATGGGTACCATGCAATATGACTTCAAAGGGTCTTCATTTGCACACCGAACCTCTCCAATCCTATCACTGCTGCGTTTATGCTCCTGTACACACGCTTGATTCTCTTTCGGAGACATAGCGATCCATAGCTTTTAAGATACTTACTAGTCAGGTACATTCTTAGGCGTTTAATATGGGGTGTTGAGTCCATTTCGTTGAGCAAGGAGTAGCTCTTGTCTATTACATATTTGGCTTAAGGAACTTTATCTGTGCTCATTTCAATCTCTGGTTTTATGCAGCACCCTAACTCACCTTTCCCCTTAAGCAAGCATAAGTTGGTTTTCTACATTTGAGACCCTGTTCTGTTTTGTAATCCAGTTCCTGTGTAGCCAAGTTTACATTCCGTGTATTAGTGATATCTTATGATGTTTCTTTTTCTGTGTGACTTATTTCAGTTAGAATCATCATACCTGAATCCACTCATTATGCTGCTACGGGCCTGATGACATAGATTTCATTGCTGAGTGATATTGCATTGTACGTAAGTACCACAACTTCTTTATCCATTTTTCAATTTCTGCGATATTGAACTTGTCCCATAAACGAGTTTCTTGTAAACAGAGCCGTCCCAAACTTTGAGGTGGCTGTGTCTTTTTGATTTTAATTTCCCTAAGCTATAGGACCATAAGTGGAAGTGCCCTAGGCTCTGTTGCTTTGTTTCTTAGGTGTTTCAGGAAACACCATACACTTCTCCCAAGTGGCTGTTGGCAATTTACATCCCGCCCATCAGCATAACAAGGCTCCCAGTTTTCCATGGCCTGTCCTGCCTTTCTGGATTTTACACTTTTTTCAGATGGCCCTTTTGACTGGGGGGAAGTGAGACTTCATTGTAGTACAGATTTCCTTTGCAAGCTTGCTTGGTTGGCCAAAAAGGGCGTATGCGTTTTTTCCTGAATATATTCAGGAAAAAACGCATAAGCCGTTTTTGGCCAAGTGCATCATTCTCGACGTTCTGCCTCCTTTCCTATGCTTTAAATGCAATTCCAGTGTACCTCCTGAAATTGGTTTCCTGCAATTCTGCCCCGCTTTCAAGTCCTCTTGGCAGCCTTACTTCAGTATATTTTTGTACGATAGCTGTCATTTATAACTCTGCAGGTTTGTGAATTACAGTTCCCCTGAGTTCCTTTCTTCAACTCGCTTTCTTGTGAGCTGGCCTCAACACCGCACGATTGCTTCAGGCCCTAATCTGGTTCCAGCACGGCACGCTGAGCCTTTGGTTAATTCCTCTTCCTGGTGGTAAATGAGAGTTAAATTTGCCCGTCCAGACACCTCCAGCTAGTCTCTCATTGGTTCTCCCTATTCCTGTTCATCTTCCGCAGAAATTGCAAACTGGGCCAAACAGGAGGTTAAAGGCACTGACTCTCCAAGTCGGGAGAGTGTTAGTAAAGCATCTGGAATGTTGCACCCGAGTACCAGGGGACCAGAACTGAGACATATTGGAACACGTCTCCCGATCACACGGTTGATCATACTCTGGGTTCCACATGCATGATTTAGCTGAAGGAAGAATCCCTTAAACCTGGAGCGTTGAGACCCGTGGAATGGGTACCATGCAATATGACTTCAAAGGGTCTTCATTTGCTCACAGAACCTCTCCAATCCTATCACTGCTGCGTTTATGCCCCTGTACACACGCTTGATTCTCTTTCTTAGACATAGAGATCCATAGGTTTTAAGATACTTACAAGTCAGGTACATTCTTAGCCGTTTAATATGGGGTGTTGAGTCCATTTCGTTGAGCAAGGAATAGCTCTCGTCTATTACATATTTGGCTTAAGGAACTTTATCTGTGCTCATTTCAATCTCTGGTTTTATGCAGCACCCCAACTCACCTTTCCCCTTAAGCAAGCATAAGTTGGTTTTCTAAATTTGAGACCCTGTTCTGTTTTGTAATCCAGTTCCTGTGTAGCCAAGTTTACATTCGGTGTATTAGTGATATCTTATGATGTTTCTTTTTCTGTGTGACTTATTTCAGTTAGAATCATCATACCTGAATCCACTCATTATGCTGCTACGGGCCTGATGACATAGATTTCCTTGCTGAGTGATATTGCATTGTACATAACTACCACAACTTCTTTATCCATTTTTCACTTTCTGCGATTTTGAACTTGTACCGTAAACGTGGGTCTTGTAAACAGAGCCATCCCAAACTTAGGGGTGGCTGTGTCTTTTTGATTTTAATTTCCCTAAGCTATAGGGCCATAAGTGGAAGTGCCCTAGGCTCTGTTGCTTTGTTTTTTAGATGTTTCAGGAAACACCATACACTTCTCCCGAGTGGCTGTTGGCAATTTACATCCCGCCCATCAGCATAACAAGGCTCCCAGTTCTCCAAGGCCTGTCCTGTCTTTCTGGATTTTACACTTTTTTCAGATGGCCCTTTTGACCGGGAGGAAGTGAGACTTCATTGTAGTGCAGATATCCTTTGCAAGCTTGCTTGGTTGGCCAAAAAGGGCGTATGCGTTTTTTCCTGAATATATTCAGGAAAAAACGCATACGCCCTTTTTGGCCAAGTGCATCATTGTCGACGTTTTGCCTCTTTTCCTATGCTTTAAATGCAATTCCAGTCTACCTCCTGAAATCGGTTTCCTGCAATTCTGCCCGGCTTTCAAGTCCACTTGGCAGCCTTACTTCACTATATTTTTGGACGATAGCTGTCATTTATAACTCTGCAGCTTTGTGAATTACAGTGCCCCTGAGCTCCTTTCTTCAACTCGCTTTCTTGTGAGCTGGCCGCAACACCGCAGGATTGCTTCAGGCCCTAATCTGTTTCCAGCACGGCACGCTGAGCCTTCGGTTAATTCCTCTTCCTGGTGGGAAATGAGAGTTAAATTTGCCCGTCCAGACACCTGCAGCTAGTCTCTCATTGGTTCTCCCTATTCCTGTTCATCTTCCGCAGAAATTGCAAACTGGGCCAAACAGGAGGTTAAAGGCACTGACTCTCGAAGTCGGGAGAGTGTTAGTAAAGCATCTGGAATGTTGCACCCGAGTACCAGGGGACGAGAAATGAGACATATTGGAACACGTCTCCCGATCACACGGTTGATCATACTCTGTGTTCCACATGCATGTTTTAGCTGAAGGAAGAATCCCTTAAACCTGGAGAGTTCAGACCCGTGGAATGGGTACCATGCAGTATGACTTCAAAGGGTCTTCATTTGCTCACCGAACCTCTCCAATCCTATCACTGCTGCGTTTATGACCCTGTACACACGCTTGATTCTCTTTCGGAGACATAGCTATCCATAGCTTTTAAGATACTTACTAGTAAGGTACATTCTTAGGCGTTTAATATGGGGTGTTGAGTCCATTTCGTTGAGCAAGGAGTAGCTCTTGTGTATTACATATTTGGCTTAAGGAACTTTATCTGTGCTCATTTCAATCTCTGGTTTTATGCAGCACCCCAACTCACCTTTCCCCTTAAGCAAGCATAAGTTGGTTTCCTCAATTTGAGAAGCTGTTCTCTTTTTAATCCAGTTCCTGTGTAGCCAAGTTTACATTCAGTGTATTAGTGATATCTTATGATGTTTCTTTTTCTGTGTGACTTATTGCAGTTAGAATCATCATACCTGAATCCACTCATTATGCTGCTACGGGCCTGATGACATAGATTTCATTGCTGAGTGATATTGCATTGTACGTAAGTACCACAACTTCTTTATCCATTTTTCACTTTCTGTGATATTGTACTTGTACTGTAAACAAGGTTCTTGTAAACAGAGCCGTCCCAAACTTTGGGGTGGCTGTGTCTTTTTGATTTTAATTTCCCTAAGCTATAGGACCATAAGTGGAAGTGCCCTAGGCTCTGTTGCTTTGTTTTTTAGATGTTTCAGGAAACACCATACACTTCTCCGGAGTGGCTGTTGGCAATTTACATCCCGCCCATCAGCATAACAAGGCTCCCAGTTCTCCATGGCCTGTCCTGCCTTTCTGGATTTTACACTTTTTTCAGATGGCCCTTTTGACCGGGGGGAAGTGAGACTTCATTGTAGTGCAGATATCCTTTGCAAGCTTGCTTGGTTGGCCAAAAAGGGCGTATGCGTTTTTTCCTGAATATATTCAGGAAAAAACGCATACGCCCTTTTTGGCCAAGTGCATCATTGTCGACGTTCTGACTCTTTTCCTATGCTTTAAATGCAATTCCAGTCTACCTCGCTATATTGGTTTCCTGCAATTCTGCCCCACCTTCAAGTCCTCTTGGCAGCCTTACTTCAGTATATTTTTGGACGATAGCTGTCATTTATAACTCTGCAGGTTTGTGAATTACAGTGCCCCTGAGCTCCTTTCTTCAACTCGCTTTCTTGTGAGCTGGCCGCAACACCGCAGGATTGCTTCAGGCCCTAATCTGGTTCCGGCACGGCACGCTGAGCCTTTGGTTAATTCCTCTGTCTGGTGGGAAATGAGAGTTAAATTTGCCCGTCCAGACACCTCCAGCTAGTCTCTCATTGGTTCTCCCTATTCCTGTTCATCTTCCGCAGAAATTGCAAACTGGGCCAAACAGGAGGTTAAAGGCACTGACTCTCCAAGTCGGGAGAGTGTTAGTAAAGCATCTGGAATGTTGCACCCGAGTACCAGGGGACGAGAACTGAGACATATTGGAACACGTCTCCCGATCACACGGTTGATCATACTCTGGGTTCCACATGCATGTTTTAGCTGAAGGAAGAATCCCTTAAACCTGGAGAATTGAGACCCATGGAATGGGTACCATGCAATATGACTTCAAAGGGTCTTCATTTGCTCACGGAACCTCTCCAATCCTATCACTGCTACGTTTATGCCCCTGTACACATGCTTGATTCTCTTTCGGAGACATAGCAATCCATAGGTTTTAAGATACTTACTAATCAGGTATATTCTTAGGCGTTTAATATGGGGTGTTGAGTCCATTTCGTTGAGCAAGGAGTAGCTCTTGTCTATTACATATTTGGCTTAAGGAACTTTATCTGTGCTCATTTCAATCTCTGGTTTTATGCAGCACCCCAACTCACCTTTCCCCTTAAGCAAGCATAAGTTGGTTTTCTAAATTTGAGGCCCTGTTCTGTTTTGTAATCCAGTTCCTGTGTAGCCAAGTTTACATTCCGTGTATTAGTGATATCTTATGATGTTTCTTTTTCTGTGTGACTTATTTCAGTTGGAATCATCATACCTGAAACCACTCATTATGCTGCTATGGGCCTGATGACATAAATTTCATTGCTGAGTGATATTGCATTGTACGTAAGTACCACAACTTCTTTATCCATTTTTCACTTTCTGCGATATTGTACTTGTACCGTAAACAAGGTTCTTGTAAACAGAGTCGTCCCAAACTTTGGGGTGGCTCTGTCTTTTTGATTTTAATTTCCCTAAGCTATAGGACCATAAGTGGAAGTGCCCTAGGCACTGTTGCTTTGTTTTTTAGATGTTTCAGGAAACACCATAAACTTTTCCCCAGTGGCTGTTGGCAATTTACATCCCGCCCATCAGCATAACAAGGCTCCCAGTTCTCCATGGCCTGTCCTGCCTTTCTGGATTTTACACTTTTTTCAGATGGCCGTTTTGACCGGGGGGAAGTGAGACTTCATTGTAGTGCAGATTTCCTTTGCAAGCTTGCTTGGTTGGCCAAAAGGGCATATGCGTTTTTTCCTGAATATACTCAGGAAAGAACGCATACGCCCTTTTTGGCCAAGTGCATCATTGTGGACGTTCTGCCTCTTTTCCTATGCTTTAAATGCAATTCCAGTCTACCTCGCGATATCGGTTTCCTGCAATTCTGCCCCACTTTCATGTCCTCTTGGCAGCCTTACTTCAGTATATTTTTGGACGATAGCTGTCATTTATAACTCTGCAGGTTTGTGAATTACAGTGCCCCTGAGCTCATTTCTTCAACTCGCTTTCTTGTGAGCTGGCCGCAAAACCGCAGGATTGCTTCAGGCCCTAATCTGGTTCTGGCACGGCACGCTGAGCCTTTGGTTAATTCCTCTTCCTGGTGGGAAATGAGAGTTAAATTTGCCCATCCAGACACCTCCAGCTAGTCTCTCATTGATTCTCCCTATTCCTGTTCATCTTCCACAAAAATTGCAAACTGGGCCAAACAGGAGGTTAAAGGCACTGACTCTCCAAGTCGGGAGAGTGTTAGTAAAGCGTCTGGAATGTTGCACCCGAGTACCAGGGGACGAGAACTGAGATATCTTGGAACACGTCTCCCGATCACACGGTTGATCATACTCTGGGTTCCACATGCATGATTTAGCTGAAGGAAGAATCCCTTAAACCTGGAGAGTTGAGACCCGTGGAATGGGTACCATGCAATATGACTTCAAAGGGTTTTCATTTGCTCACCGAACCTCTCCAATCCTATCACTGCTGCGTTTATGCCCCTGTACACACGCTTGATTCTCTTTCGGAGACATAGCGATCCATAGGTTTTAAGATACTTACTAGTCAGGTACATTCTTAGGCGTTTAATATGGGGTGTTGAGTCCATTTCTTTGAGCAAGGAGTAGCTCTTGTCTATTATATATTTGGCTTAAGGAACTTTATCTGTGCTCATTTCAATCTCTGGTTTTATGCAGCACCCCAACTCACCTTTCCCCTTAAGCAAGCATAAGTTGGTTTTCTAAATTTGAGACCCTGTTCTCTTTTGTAATCCAGTTCCTGTGTAGCCAAGTTTACATTCCGTGTATTAGTGATATCTTATGATGTTTCTTTTTCTGTGTGACTTATTTCAGTTAGAATCATCATACCTGAATCCACTCATTATGCTGCTACGGGCCTGATGACATAGATTTCATTGCTGAGTGATATTGCATTGTACATAAGTACCACAACTTCTTTATCCATTTTTCACTTTCTGCGATATTGAACTTGTCCCGTAAACGAGTTTCTTATAAACAGAGCCGTCCCAAACTTAGGGGTGGCTGTGTCTTTTTGATTTTAATTTCCCTAAGGTATAGGGCCATAAGCGGAAGTTCCCTAGGCTCTGGTGCTTTGTTTTTTAGATGTTTCAGGAAACACCATACACTTCTCCTGAGTGGCTGTTGGCAATTTACATCCCGCCCTTCAGCATAACAAGGCTCCCAGTTCTCCATGGCCTGTCCTGCCTTTCTGGATTTTACACTTTTTTCAGATGTCCCTTTTTACCGGGGGGAAGTGAGACTTCATTGTAGTGCAGATTTCCTTTGCAAGCTTGCTTGGTTGGCCAAAAAGGGCGTATGCGTTTTTTCCTGAATATATTCAGGAAAAAACGTATACGCCCTTTTTGGCCAAGTGCATCATTGTCGACGTTCTGCCTCTTTTCCTATGCTTTAAATGCAATTCCAGTGTACCTCCTGAAATCGGTTTCCTGCAATTCTGCCCCGCTTTCAAGTCCTCTTGGCAGCCTTACTTCAGTATATTTTTGGACGATAGCTGTCATTTATAACTCTGCAGGTTTGTGAATTACAGTGCCCCTGAGCTCCTTTCTTCAACTCGCTTTCTTGTGAGCTGGCCGCAACACCGCAGGATTGCTTCAGGCCCTAATCTGGTTCCGGCACGGCACGCTGAGCCTTTGGTTAATTCCTCTTCCTGGTGGGAAATGAGAGTTAAATTTGCCCGTCCAGACACCTCCAGCTAGTCTCTCATTGGTTCTCCGTATTCCTGTTCATCTTCCGCAGAAATTGCAAACTGGGCCAAACAGGAGGTTAAAGGCACTGACTCTCCAAGTCGGGAGAGTGTTAGTAAAGCGTCTGGAATGTTGCACCCGAGTACCAGGGGACGAGAACTGACACATATTGGAACACGTCTCCCGATCACACGGTTGATCATACTCTGGGTTCCACATGCATGCTTTAGCTGAAGGAGGAATCCCTTAAACGTGGAGAGTTGAGACCCGTGGAATGGGTACCATGCAATATGACTTCAAAGGGTCTTCATTTGCTCACTGAACCTCTCCAATGCTATCACTGCTGCGTTTATGCCCCTGTACACACGCTTGATTCTCTTTCGGAGACATAGCGATCCATAGCTTTTAAGATACTTACTAGTCAGGTACATTTTTAGGCGTTTAATATGGGGTGTTGAGTCCATTTCGTTGAGCAAGGAGTAGCTCTTGTCTATTCCATATTTGGCTTAAGGAACTTTATCTGTGCTCATTTCAATCTCTGGTTTTATGCAGCACCCCAACTCACCTTTCCCCTTAAGCAAGCATAAGATGATTTTCTAAGTTTGAGACCCTCTTCTCTTTTGTAATCCAGTTCCTGTGTAGCCAAGTTTACATTCGGTGTATTAGTGATATCTTATGATGTTTCTTTTTCTGTGTGACTTATTTCAGTTAGAATCATCATACCTGAATCCACTCATTATGCTGCTACGGGCCTGATGACATAGATTTCATTGCTGAGTGATATTGCATTGTACGTAAATACCAAAACTTCTTTATCCATTTTTCACTTTCTGCGATATTGAACTTGTCCCGTAAATGTGGTTCTTGTAAACAGAGCCGTCCCAAACTTAGGGGTGGCTGTGTCCTTTTGATTTTAATTTCCCTAAGCTATAGGACCATAAGTGGAAGTGCCCTAGGCTCTGTTGCTTTGTTTCTTAGATGTTTCAGGAAACACCATACACTTCTCCCGAGTGGCTGTTGGCAATTTACATCCCGCCTATCAGCATAACAAGGCTCCCAGTTCTCCATGGCCTGTCCTGCCTTTCTGGATTTTACACTTTTTTCAGATGGCCCTTTTGACCGGGGGGAAGTGAGACTTCATTGTAGTGCAGATTTCCTTTGCAAGCTCGCTTGGTTGGCCAAGAAGGGCGTATGCGTTTTTTCTTGAATATATTCAGGAAAAAACGCATACGCCCATTTTGGCCAAGTGCATCATTGTCGATGTTCTGCCTCTTTTCCTATGCTTTAAATGCAATTCCAGTCTACCTCCTGAAATCGGTTTCCTGGAATTCTGCCCCGCTTTCAAGTCCTCTTGGCAGCCTTACTTCAGTATATTTTCGGACGATAGCTGTCATTTATAACTCTGCAGGTTTGTGAATTACAGTGCCCCTGAGCTCCTTTCTTCAACTTGCTTTCTTGTGAGCTGGCCACAACACCGCAGGATTTCTTCAGGCCCTAATCTGGTTCCGGCACGGCACGCTGAGCCTTTGGTTAATTCCTCTTCCTGGTGGGAAATGAGAGTTAAATTTGCCCGTCCAGACACCTCCAGCTAGTCTCTCATTGTTTCTCGCTATTCCTGTTCATCTTCCGCAGAAATTGCAAACTGGGCCAAACAGGAGGTTAAAGGCACTGACTCTCCAAGTCGGGAGAGTGTTAGTAAAGCGTCTGGAATGTTGCACCCGAGTACCAGGGGACGAGAACTGAGACATAATGGAACATGTCTCCCGATCACACAGTTGATCATACTCTGGGTTCCACATGCATGCTTTAGCTGAAGGAAGAATCCCTTAAACTTGGAGAGTTGAGACCCGTGGAATGGGTACCATGCAATATGACTTCAAAGGGTCTTCATTTGCTCACCGAACCTCTCCAATCCTATCACTGCTGCGTTTATGCCCCTGTACACACGCTTGAATCTCTTTCGGAGACATACCGATCCATAGGTTTTAAGATATTTACTAGTCAGGTACATTCTTAGGCGTTTAATATGGGGTGTTGAGTCCATTTCGTTGAGCAAGGAGTAGCTCTTGTCTATTATATATTTGGCTTAAGGAACTTTATCTGTGCTCATTTCAATCTCTGGTTTTATGCAGCACCCCAACTCACCTTTCCCCTTAAGCAAGCATAAATTGGTTTTCTAAATTTGAGACCCTGTTCTCTTTTGTAATCCAGTTCCTGTGTAGCCAAGTTTACATTCCGTGTATTAGTGATATCTTATGATGTTTCTTTTTCTGTGTGACTTATTTCAGTTAGAATCATCATACCTGAATCCACTCATTATGCTGCTACGGGCCTGATGACATAGATTTCATTGCTGAGTGATATTGCATTGTACGTAAGCACCACAACTTCTTTATCCATTTTTCACTTTCTGCAATATTGTACTTGTACCGTAAACAAGGTTCTTGTAAACAGAGCCGTCCCAAACTTTGGGGTGGCTGTGTCTTTTTGATTTTAATTTCCCTAAGCTATAGGACCATAAGTGGAAGTGCCCTAGGCTCTGTTGGTTTGTTTTTTAGATGTTTCAGGAAACACCATACACTTTTCCCGAGTGGCAGTTGGCAATTTACATCCCGCCCATCAGCATAACAAGGCTCCCAGTTCTCCATAGCCTGTCCTGCCTTTCTGGATTTTACACTTTTTTCAGATGGCCCTTTTGACCGGGGGGGAAGTGAGACTTCATTGTAGTGCAGATATCCTTTGCAAGCTTGCTTGGTTGGTCAAAAAGGGCGTATGCGTTTTTTCCTGAATATATTCAGAAAAAAACGCATACGCCCTTTTTGGCCAAGTGCATCATTGTTGACGTTCTGCCTCTTTTCCTATGCTTTAAATGCAATTCCAGTCTACCTCCTGAAATCGGTTTCCTGCAATTCTGCCCCGGTTTCAAGTCCTCTTGGAAGCCTTACTTTAGCATATTTTTGGATGATAGGTGTCATTTATAACTCTGCAGGTTTGTGAATTACAGTGCCCCTGAGCTCCTTTCTTCAACTCGCTTTCTTGTGAGCTGCCCGCAACACCGCAGGATTGCTTCAGGCCCTAATCTGGTTCCGGCACGGCACGCTGAGCCTTTGGTTAATTCCTCTTCCTGGTGGGAAATGAGAGTTAAATTTGCCCGTCCAGACACCTCCAGCTAGTCTCTCGTTGGTTCTCCCTATTCCTGTTCATCTTCCGCAGAAATTACAAACTGGGCCAAACAGGAGGTTAAAGGCACTGACTCTCCAAGTCGGGAGAGTGTTAATAAAGTGTCCGGAATGTTACACCCGAGTACCAGGGGACGAGAACTGAGACATATTGGAACACGTCTCCCGATCACACGGTTGATCATACTCTGGGTTCCACATGCATGTTTTAGCTGAAGGAAGAATCCCTTAAACCTGGAGAGTTGAGACCCGTGGAATGGGTACCATGCAATATGACTTCAAAGGGTCTTCATTTGCTCACCGAACCTCTCCAATCCTATCACTGCTGCGTTTATGCCCCTGTGCTCACGCTTGATTCTCTTTCGGAGACATAGCAATCCATAGGTTTTAAGATACTTACTAGTCAGGTACATTCTTAGGCGTTTAATATGGGGTGTTGAGTCCATTTCGTTGAGCAAGGAGTAGCTCTTGTCTATTACATATTTGGCTTAAGGAACTTTATCTGTGCTCATTTCAATCTCTGGTTTTATGCAGCACCCCAACTCACCTTTCCCCTTAAGCAAGCATAAGTTGGTTTTCTAAATTTGAGACCCTGTTCTGTTTTGTAATCCAGTTCCTGTGTAGCCAAGTTTACATTCCGTGTATTAGTGATATCTTATGATGTTTCTTTTTCTGTGTGACTTATTTCAGTTAGAATCATCATACCTGAATCCACTCATTATGCTGCTACGGGCCTGATGACATAGATTTCATTGCTGAGTGATATTGCATTGTACGTAAGTACCACAACTTCTTTATCCATTTTTCACTTTCTGCGATATTGAACTTGTCCCATAAACGAGTTTCTTGTAAACAGAGCCGTCCCAAACTTTGAGGTGGCTGTGTCTTTTTGATTTTAATTTCCCTAAGCTATAGGACCCTAAGTGGAAGTGCCCTAGGCTCTGTTGCTTTGTTTCTTAGGTGTTTCAGGAAACACCATACACTTCTCCCAAGTGGCTGTTGGCAATTTACATCCCGCCCATCAGCATAACAAGGCTCCCAGTTCTCCATGGCCTGTCCTGCCTTTCTGGATTTTACACTTTTTTCAGATGGCCCTTTTGACCGGGGGTAAGTGAGACTTCATTGTAGTGCAGATTTCCTTTGCAAGCTTGCTTGGTTGGCCAAAAAGGGCGTATGCGTTTTTTTCTGAATATATTCAGGAAAAAACGCATACGCAGTTTTTGGCCAAGTGCATCATTCTCGACGTTCTGCCTCTTTTCCTATGCTTTAAATGCAATTCCAGTCTACCTCCTGAAATCGGTTTCCTGCAATTCTGCCGCGCTTTCAAGTCCTCTTGGCAGCCTTACTTCACTATATTTTTGGACGATAGCTGTCATTTATAACTCTGCATGTTTGTGAATTACAGTGTCCCTGAGTTCCTTTCTTCAACTCGCTTTCTTGTGAGCTGGCCGCAACACCGCAGGATTGCTTCAGTCCCTACTCTGGTTCCGGCACGGCACGCTGAGCCTTTGGTTAATTCCTCTTCCTGGTGGGAAATGAGAGTTAAATTTGCCCGTCCAGACACCTCCAGCTAGTCTCTCATTGGTTCTCCCTATTCCTGTTCATCTTCCGCAGAAATTGCAAACTGGGCCAAACAGGAGGTTAAAGGCACTGACTCTCCAAGTCGGGAGAGTGTTAGTAAAGCGTCTGGAATGTTGCACCCAAGTACCAGGGGACGAGAACTGAGACATATTGGAACACGTCTCCCAATCACACGGTTGATCATACTGTGGGTTCCACATGCATGATTTAGCTGAAGGAAGAATCCCTTAAACCTGGAGAGTTGAGACCCGTGGAATGGGTACCATGCAATATGACTTCAAAGGGTCTTCATTTGCTCACCGAACCTCTCCAATCCTATCACTGCTGCGTTTATGCCCCTGTACACACGCTTGATTCTCTTTCGGAGACATACCGATCCATAGGTTTTAAGATACTTACTAGTCAGGTACATTCTTAGGCGTTTAATATGGGGTGTTGAGTCCATTTCGTTGAGCAAGGAGTAGCTCTTGTCTATTACATATTTGGCTTAAGGAACTTTATCTGTGCTCATTTCAATCTCTGGTTTTATGCAGCACCCCAACTCACCTTTCCCCTTAAGCAAGCATAAGTTGGTTTTCTAAATTTGAGACCCTGTTCTGTTTTGTAATCCAGTTCCTGTGTAGCCAAGTTTACATTCCGTGTATTAGTGATATCTTATGATGTTTCTTTTTCTGTGTGACTTATTTCAGTTAGAATCATCATACCTGAATCCACTCATTATGCTGCTACGGGCCTGATGACATAGATTTCATTGCCGAGTGATATTGCATTGTACGTAAGTACCACAACTTCTTTATCCATTTTTCACTTTCTGCGATATTGAACTTGTACCGTAAACAAGGTTCTTGTAAACAGAGCCGTCCCAAACTTTGGGGTGGCTGTGTCTTTTTGATTTTAATTTCCCTAAGCTATAGGACCATAAGTGGAAGTGCTCTAGGCTCTGTTGCTTTGTTCTTTAGATGTTTCAGGAAACACTATACACTTCTCCCCAGTGGCTGTTGGCAATTTACATCCCGCCCATCAGCATAACAAGGTTCCCAGTTCTCCATGGCCTGTCCTGCCTTTCTGGATTTTACACTTTTTTCAGATGGCCCTTTTGACAAGGGGGGAAGTGAGACTTCATTGTAGTGCAGATATCCTTTGCAAGCTTGCTTGGTTGGCCAAAAAGGGCGTATGCGTTTTTTCCTGAATATATTCAGGAAAAAACGCATACGCCCTTTTTGGCCAAGTGCATCATTGTGGACGTTCTGCCTCTTTTCCTATGCTTTAAATGCAATTCCAGTGTACCTCCTGAAATCGGTTTCCTGCAATTCTGCCCCGCTTTCAAGTCCTCTTGGCAGCCTTACTTCAGTATATCTTTGGACGATAGCTGTCATTTATAACTCTGCAGGTTTGTGAATTACAGTGCCCCTGAGTTCCTTTCTTCAACTCGCTTTCTTGTGAGCTGGCCGCAACACCGCAGGATGGCTTCAGGCCCTAATCTGGTTCCGGCACGGCACGCTGAGCCTTTGGTTAATTCCTCTTCCTGGTGGGAAATGAGAGTTAAATTTGCCCGTCCAGACACCTCCAGCTAGTCTCTCATTGGTTCTCCCTATTCCTGTTCATCTTCCGCAGAAATTGCAAACTGGGCCAAACAGGAGGTTAAAGGCCCTGACTCTCCAAGTCGGGAGAGTGTTAGTAAAGCTTCTGGAATGTTGCACCCGAGTACCAGGGGACGAGAACTGAGACATATTGGAACACGTCTCCCGATCACACGGTTGATCATACTCTGGGTTCCACATGCATGCTTCAGCTGAAGGAAGAATCCCTTAAACCTGGAGAGTTGAGACCCGTGGAATGGGTACCATGCAATATGACTTCAAAGGGTCTTCATTTGCTCACCGAACCTCTCCAATCCTATCACTGCTGCGTTTATGCCCCTGTACACACGCTTGATTCTCTTTCGGAGACATAGCGATCCATAGGTTTTAAGATACTTACTAGTCAGGTACATTCTTAGGCGTTTAATATGGGGTGTTGAGTCCATTTCGTTGAGCAAGGAGTAGCTCTTGTCTATTACATGTTTGGCTTACGGAACTTTATATGTGCTCATTTCAATCTCTGGTTTTATGCAGCACCCCAACTCACCTTTCCCCTTAAGCAAGCATAAGTTGGTTTTCTAAATTTGAGACCCTGTTCTGTTTTGTAATCCAGTTCCTGTGTAGCCAAGTTTATATTCCGTGTATTAGTGATATCTTATGATGTTTCTTTTTCTGTGTGATTATTTCAGTTAGAATCATCATACCTGAATCCACTCATTATGCTGCTACGGGCCTGATGACATAGATTTCATTGCTGAGTGATATTGCATTGTACATAAGTACCACAACTTCTTTATCCATTTTTCACTTTCTGCGATATTGTACTTGTACCGTAAACAAGGTTCTTGTAAACAGAGCCGTCCCAAACTTTGGGGTGGCTGTGTCTTTTTGATTTTAATTTCCCTAAGCTATAGGACCATAAGTGGCAGTGCCCTAGGCTCTGTTGCTTTGTTTTTTAGATATTTCAGGAAACACCATACACTTCTCCCCAGTGGCTGTTGGCAATTTACATCGCGACCATCAGCATAACAAGGCTCCCAGTTCTCCATGGCCTGTCCTGCCTTTCTGGATTTTACACTTTTTTCAGATGGCCCTTTTCACCGGGGGGAAGTGAGACTTCATTGTAGTGCAGATTTCCTTTACAAGCTTGCTTGGTTGGCCAAAAAGGGCGTATGCGTTTTTTCCTGAATATATTCAGGAAAAAACGCATACGCCCTTTTTGGCCAAGTGCATCATTGTCGACGTTCTGCCTCTTTTCCTATGCTTTAAATGCAATTCCAGTGTACCTCCTGAAATCGGTTTCCTGCAATTCTGCCCCGCTTTCAAGTCCTCTTGGCAGCCTTACTTCAGTATATTTTTGGACGATAGCTGTCATTTATAACTCTGCATGTTTGTGAATTACAGTGCCCCTGAGCTCCTTTCTTCAACTCGCTTTCTTGTGAGCTGGCCGCAACACCGCAGGATTGCTTCAGGCCCTAATCTGGTTCCGGCACGGCACACTGAGCCTTTGGTTAATTCCTCTTCCTGGTGGGAAATGAGAGTTAAATTTACCCGTCCAGACACCTCCAGCTAGTCTCTCATTGGTTCTCCCTATTCCTGTTCATCTTCCGCAGAAATTGCAAACTGGGCCAAACAGGAGGTTAAAGGCCCTGACTCTCCAAGTCGGCAGAGTGTTAGTAAAGCGTCTGGAATGTTGCACCCGAGTACCACGGGACGAGAACTGAGACATATTGGAACACGTCTCCCGATCACACGGTTGATCATACTCTGGGTTCCACATGCATGATTTAGGTGAAGGAAGAATCCCTTAAACCTGGAGAGTTGAGACCCGTGGAATGGTTAACATGCAATATGACTTCAAAGGGTCTTCATTTGCTCACCGAACCTCTCCAATCCTATCACTGCTGTGTTTATGCCCCTGTACACACGCTTGATTCTCTTTCAGAGACATAGCGATCCATAGGTTTTAAGATACTTACTAGTCAGGTACATTCTTAGGCGTTTAATATGGGGTGTTGAGTCCATTTCGTTGAGCAAAGAGTAGCTCTTGTCTATTCCATATTTGGCTTAAGGAACTTTATCTGTGCTCATTTCAATCTCTGGTTTTATGCAGCACCCCAACTCACCTTTCCCCTCAAGCAAGCATAAGTTGGTTTTCTAAATTTGAGACCCTGTTCTGTTTTGTAATCCAGTTCCTGTGTAGCCAAGGTTACATTCCGTGTATTAGTGATATCTTATGATGTTTCTTTTTCTGTGTGACTTATTTCAGTTAGAATCATCATACCTGAATCCACTCATTATGCTGCTACGGGCCTGATGACATAGATTTCATTGCTGAGTGATATTGCATTGTACGTAAGTACCACAACTTCTTTATCCATTTTTCACTTTCTGCGATATTGTACTTGTACCGTAAACAAGGTTCTTGTAAACAGAGCCGTCCCAAACTTTGGGGTGGCTGTGTCTTTTTGATTTTAATTTCCCTAAGCTATAGGACCATAAGTGGAAATGCCCTAGGCTCTGTTGCTTTGTTTTTTAGATGTTTCAGGAAACACCATACACTTCTCCCGAGTGGCTGTTGGCAATATACATCCCGGCCATCAGCATAACAAGGCTCCCAGTTCTCCATGGCCTGTCCTACCTTTCTAGATTTTACACTTTTTTCAGTTGGCCCTTTTGACCGGGGGGAAGTGAGACTTCATTGTAGTGCAGATATCCTTTGCAAGCTTGCTTGCTTGGCCAAAAAGTGCGTATGCGTTTTTTCCTGAATATATTCAGGAAAAAACGCATACGCCCTTTTTGGCCAAGTGCATCATTGTCGACGTTTTGCCTCTTTTCCTATGCTTTAAATGCAATTCCAGTGTACCTCCTAAAATTGGTTTCCTGAAATTCTGCCTCGCTTTCAAGTCCTCTTGGCAGCCTTACTTCAGTATATTTTTGGACGATAGCTGTCATTTATAACTCTGCAGGTTTGTGAATTACAGTGCCCCTGAGCTCCTTTCTTCAACTCACTTTCTTGTGAGCTGGCCGCAACACCGCAGGATTGCTTCAAGCCCTAATCTGGTTCCGGCACGGCACGCTGAGCCTTTGGTTAATTCCTCTAACTGGTGGGAAATGAGAGTTAAATTTGCCCGTCCAGACACCTCCAGCTAGTCTCTCATTGGTTCTCCCTATTCCTGTTCATCTTCCGCAGAAATTGCAAACTGGGCCAAACAGGAGGTTAAAGGCACTGACTCTCCAAGTCGGGAGAGTGTTAGTAAAGCATCTGGAATGTTGCACCCGAGTACCAGGGGACGAGAACTGAGACATATTGGAACACGTCTCCCGATCACACGGTTGATCATACTCTGGGTTCCACATGCATGTTTTAGCTGAAGGAAGAATCCCTTAAACCTGGAGAGTTGAGACCCGTGGAATGGGTACCATGCAATATGACCTCAAAGGGTCTTCATTTGCTCACCGAACCTCTCCAATCCTATCACTGCTGCGTTTATGCCCCTGTACACATGCTTGATTCTCTTTCGGAGACATAGCAATCCATAGGTTTTACGATACATACTAGTCAGGTACATTCTTAGGCGTTTAATATGGGGTGTTGAGTCCATTTCATTGAGCAAGGAGTAGCTCTTGTCTATTATATATTTGGCTTAAGGAACTTTATCTGTGCTCATTTCAATCTCTGGTTTTATGCAGCACCCCAACTCACCTTTCCCCTTAAGCAAGCATAAGTTGGTTTTCTAAATTTGAGACCCTGTTCTGTTTTGTAATCCAGTTCCTGTGTAGCCAAGTTTACATTCCGTGTATTAGTGATATCTTATGATATTTCTTTTTCTGTGTGACTTATTTCAGTTAGAATCATCATACCTGAATCCACTCATTATGCTGCTACGGGCCTGATGACATAGATTTCATTGCTGAGTGATATTGCATTGTACGTAAGTACCACAACTTCTTTATCCATTTTTCACTTTCTGCGATATGGTACTTGTACCGTAAAGAAGGTTCTTGTAAACAGAGCCGTCCCAAACTTTGGGGTGGCTGTGTCTTTTTGATTTTAATTTCCCTAAGCTATAGGACCATAAGTGGAAGTGCCCTAGGCTCTGTTGCTTTGTTTTTTAGATGTTTCAGGAAACACCATACACTTCTCCCGAGTGGCTGTTGGCAATTTACATCCCGGCCATCAGCATAACAAGGCTCCCAGTTCTCCATGGCCTGTCCTGCCTTTCTGGATTTTACACTTTTTTCAAACGGCCCTTTTGACCGGGGGGGAAGTGAGACTTCATTGTAGTGCAGATTTCCTTTGCAAGCTTGCTTGGTTGGCCAAAAAGGACGTATGCGTTTTTTCCTGAATATATTCAGGAAAAAACGCATACGCACTTTTTGGCCAAGTGCATCATTGTCGACGTTCTGCCTCTTTTCCTATGCTTTAAATGCAATTCCAGTCTACCTCCTGAAATCGGTTTCCTGCAATTCTGCCCCGCTTTCAAGTCCTCTTGGCAGCCTTACTTCAGTATATTTTTGGACGATAGCTGTCATTTATAACTCTGCAGGTCTGTGAATTACAGTGCCCCTGAGCTCCTTTCTTCAACTCGCTTTCTTGTGAGCTGCCCGCAACACCGCAGGATTGCTTCAGGCCCTAATCTGGTTCCGGCACGGCCCGCTGAGCCTTTGGTTAATTCCTCTAACTGGTGGGAAATGAGAGTTAAATTTGCCCGTCCAGACACCTCCAGCTAGTCTCTCGTTGGTTCTCCCTATTCCTGTTCATCTTCCGCAGAAATTGCAAACTGGGCCAAACAGGAGGTTAAAGGCACTGACTCTCCAAGTCGGGAGAGTGTTAGTAAAGCATCTGGAATGTTGCACCCGAGTACCAGGGGACGAGAACTGAGACATATTGGAACACGTCTCCCGATCACATGGTTGATCATACTCTGGGTTCCACATGCATGTTTTAGCTGAAGGAAGAATCCCTTAAACCTGGAGAGCTGAGACCCTTGGAATGGGTACCATGCAATATGATCTCAAAGGGTCTTCATTTGCTCACCGTACCTCTCCAATCCTATCACTGCTGCATTTATGCCCCTGTACACACGCTTGATTCTCTTTCGGAGACATAGCGATCCATAGGTTTTACGATACTTACTAGTCAGGTACATTCTTAGGCGTTTAATATGGGGTGTTGAGTCCATTTCGTTGAGCAAGGAGTAGCTCTTGTCTATTACATATTTGGCTGAAGGAACTTTATGTGTGCTCATTTCAATCTCTGGTTTTATGCAGCACCCCAACTCACCTTTCCCCTTAAGCAAGCATAAGTTTGTTTTCTACATTTGAGACCCTGTTCTGTTTTGTAATCCAGTTCCTGTGTAGCCAAGTTTACATTCTGTGTATTAGTGATATCTTATGATGTTTCTTTTTCTGTGAGACTTATTTCAGTTAGAATCATCATACCTGAATCCACTCATTATGCTGCTACGGGCCTGATGACATAGATTTCATTGCTGAGTGATATTGCATTGTACGTAAGTACCACAACTTCTTTATCCATTTTTCACTTTCTGCGATATTGAACTTGTCCCGTAAACGAGTTTCTTGTAAACAGAGCCGTCCCAAACTTTGAGGTGGCTGTGTCTTTTTGATTTTAATTTCCCTAAGCTATAGGGCCATAAGTGGAAGTGCCCTAGGCTCTGTTGCTTTGTTTTTTAGATGTTTCAGGAAACACCATACAGTTCTCCCCAGTGGCTGTGGGCAATTTACATCACGCCCATCAGCATAACAAGGCTCCCAGTTCTCCATGGCCTGTCCTGCCTTTCTGGATTTTACACTTTTTTCAGATGGCCCTTTTGACTGGGGGGAAGTGAGACTTCATTGTAGTGCAGATATCCTTTGCAAGCTTGCTTGGTTGGCCAAAAAGGGCGTATGCGTTTTTTCCTGAATATATTCAGGAAAAACCGCATACGCCCTTTTTGGCCAAGTGCATCATTGTGGACGTTCTGCCTCTTTTCCTATGCTTTAAGTGCAATTCCAGTCTACCTCCTGAAATCGGTTTCCTGCAATTCTGCCCCGCTTTCAAGTCCTCTTGGCAGCCTTACTTCAGTATATTTTTGGACGATAGCTGTCATTTATAACTCTGCAGGTTTGTGAATTACAGTGCCCCTGAGCTCCTTTCTTCAACTCGCTTTCTTGTGAGCTGGCCGCAACACCGCAGGATTGCTTCAGGCCCTAATCTGGTTCCAGCACGGCACGCTGAGCCTTTGGTTAATTCCTCTTCCTGGTGGGAAATGAGAGTTAAATTTGCCCGTCCAGACACCTCCAGCTAGTCTCTCTTTGGTTCTACCTATTACTGTTCATCTTCCGCAGAAATTGCAAATTGGGCCAAACAGGAGGTTAAAGGCACTGACTCTCCAAGTCGGGAAAGTGTAAGTAAAGCGTCTGGAATGTTGCACCCGAGTACCAGGGGATGAGAACTGAGACATATTGGAACACGTCTCCCGATCACACGGTTGATCATACTCTGGGTTCCACATGCATGTTTTAGCTGAAGGAAGAATCCCTTAAACCTGGAGAGTTGAGACCCGTGGAATGGGTACGATGCAATATGACTTCAAAGGGTCTTCATTTGCTCACCGAACCTCTCCAATCCTATCACTGCTGCGTTTATGCCCCTGTACACACGCTTGATTCTCTTTCGGAGACATAGCGATCCATAGCTTTTAAGATACTTACTAGTCAGGTACATTCTTAGGCGTTTAATATGGGGTGTTGAGTCCATTTCGTTGAGCAAGGAGTAGCTCTTGTCTATTCCATATTTGGCTTAAGGAACTTTATCTGTGCTCATTTCAATCTCTGGTTTTATGCAGCACCCCAACTCACCTTTCCCCTTAAGCAAGCATACGTTGGTTTTCTAAATTTGAGACCCTGTTCTCTTTTGTAATCCAGTTCCTGTGTAGCCAAGTTTACATTCCGTGTATTAGTGATATCTTATGATGTTTCTTTTTCTGTGTGACTTATTTCAGTTAGAATCATCATACCTGAATCCACTCATTATGCTGCTACGGGCCTGATGACATAGATTTCATTGCTGAGTGATATTGCATTGTACGTAAGTACCACAACTTCTTTATCCATTTTTCACTTTCTGCGATATTGTATTTGTACCATAAACAAGGTTCTTGTAAACAGAGCCGTCCCAAACTTTGGGGTGGCTGTGTCTTTTTGATTTTAATTTCCCTAAGCTATAGGACCATAAGTGGAAGTGCCCTAGGCTCTGTTGCTTTGTGTTTTAGATGTTTCAGGAAACACCATACACTTCTCCCCAGTGGCTGTTGGCAATTTACATCCCGCCCATCAGCATAACAAGGCTCCCAGTCCTCCATGGCCTGTCCTGCCTTTTTGGATTTTACACTTTTTTCAGATGGCCCTTTTGACCGGGGGGAAGTGAGACTTCATTGTAGTGCAGATATCCTTTGCAAGCTTGCTTGGTTGGCCAAAAAGGGCGTATGCGTTTTTTCCTGAATATATTCAGGAAAAACCACATACGCCCTTTTTGGCCAAGTGCATCATTGTGGACGTTCTGCCTCTTTTCCTATGCTTTAAATGCAATTCCAGTGTACCTCCTGAAATCGGTTTCCTGCAATTCTGCCCCGCTTTCAAGTCCTCTTGGCAGCCTTACTTCAGTATATTTTTGGACGATAGCTGTCATTTATAACTCTGCAGGTTTGTGAATTACAGTGCCCCTGAGCTCCTTTCTTCAACTCGCTTTCTTGTGAGCTGGCCGCAACACCGCAGGATTGCTTCAGGCCCTAATCTGGTTCCGGCATGGCACGCTGAGCCTTTGGTTAATTCCTCTTCCTGGTGGGAAATGAGAGTTAAATTTGCCCGTCCAGACACCTCCAGCTAGTCTCTCATTGGTTCTCCCTATTCCTGTTCATCTTCCGCAGAATTTGCAAACTGGGCCAAACAGGAGGTTAAAGGCACTGACTCTCCAAGTCGGGAGAGTGTTAGTAAAGCGTCTGGAATGTTGCACCCGAGTACCAGGGGACGAGAACTGAGACATATTGGAACACGTCTCCCGATCACACGGTTGATCATACTCTGGGATCCAGATGCATGATTTAGCTGAAGGAAGAATCCCTTAAATCTGGAGAGTTGAGACCCGTGGAATGGGTACCATGCAATATGATCTCAAAGGGTCTTCATTTGCTCACCGAACCTCTCCAATCCTATCACTGCTGCGTTTATGCCCCTGTACACACGCTTGATTCTCTTTCGGAGACATAGCAATCCATAGCTTTTAAGATACTTACTAGTCAGGTACATTCTTAGGTGTTTAATATGGGGTGTTGAGTCCATTTCATTGAGCAAGGAGTAGCTCTTGTCTATTCCATATTTGGCTTAAGGAACTTTATCTGTGCTCATTTCAATCTCTGGTTTTATGCAGCACCCCAACTCACCTTTCCCCTTAAGCAAGCATAAGTTGGTTTTCTAAATTTGAGACCCTGTTCTGTTTTGTAGTTCACTTCCTGTGTAGCCAAGTTTACATTCCGTGTATTAGTGATATCTTATGATGTTTCTTTTTCTGTATTACTTACTTCAGTTAGAATCATCATACCTGAATCCACTCATTATGCTGCTACGGGCCTGATGACATAGATTTCATTGCTGAGTGATATTGCCTTGTACGTAAGTACCACAACTTCTTTATCCATTTTTCACTTTCGGCGGTATTGAACTTGTACCGTAAATGAGGTTCTTGTAAACAAAGCCGTCCCAAACTTTGGGGTGGCTGTGTCTTTTTGATTTTAATTTCCCTAAGCTATAGGAACATAAGTGGAAGTGCCCTAGGCTCTGTTGCTTTGTTTCTTAGGTGTTTCAGGAAACACCATACACTTCTCCCCAGTGGCTGTTGGCAATTTACATCACGCCCATCAGCATAACAAGGCTCCCAGTTCTCCATGGCCTGTCCTGCCTTTCTGGATTTTACACTTTTTTCAGATGGCCCTTTTGACCGGGGGTAAGTGAGACTTCATTGTAGTGCAGATTTCCTTTGCAAGCTTGCTTGGTTGGCCAAAAAGGGCGTATGCGTTTTTTCCTGAATATATTCAGGAAAAAACGCATACGCCCTTTTTGGCCAAGTGCATCATTCTCGACGTTCTGCCTCTTTTCCTATGCTTTAAGTGCAATTCCAGTCTACCTCCTGAAATCGGTTTCCTGCAATTCTGCCCCTCTTTCAAGTCCTCTTGGCAGCCTTACTTCAGTATATTTTTGGACGATAGCTGTCATTTATAACTCTGCAGGTTTGTGAATTACAGTGCCCCTGAGTTCCTTTCTTCAACTCGCTTTCTTCTGAGCTGGCCGCAACACCGCAGGATTGCTTCAGGCCCTAATCTGGTTACGGCACGGCACGCTGAGCCTTTGGTTAATTCCTCTAACTGGTGGGAAATGAGAGTTAAATTTGCCCGTCCAGACACCTCCAGCTAGTCTCTCATTGGTTCTCCCTATTTCTGTTCATCTTCCGCAGAAATTGCAAATTGGGCCAAACAGGAGGTTAAAGGCACTGACTCTCCAAGTCGGGAGAGTGTTAGTAAAGCATCTGGAATGTTGCACCCGAGTACCAGGGGATGAGAACTGAGACATATTGGAACACGTCTCCCGATCACACGGTTGATCATACTCTGGGTTCCACATGCATGTTTTAGCTGAAGGAAGAATCCCTTAAACCTGGAGAGTTGAGACCCGTGGAATGGGTACCATGCAATATGACTTCAAAGGGTCTTCATTTGCTCACCGAACCTCTCCAATCCTATCACTGCTGCGTTAATGCCCCTGTACACACGCTTGATTCTCTTTCGGAGACATAGCAATCCATAGCTTTTAAGATACTTACTAGTCAGGTACATTCTTAGGCGTTTAATATGGGGTGTTGAGTCCATTTCGTTGAGCAAGGAGTAGCTCTTGTCTATTCCATATTTGGCTTAAGGAACTTTATCTGTGCTCATTTCAATCTCTGGTTTTATGCAGCACCCCAACTCACCTTTCCCCTTAAGCAAGCATAAGTTGGTTTTCTAAATTTGAGACCCTGTTCTCTTTTGTAATCCATTTCCTGTGTAGCCAAGTTTACATTCCGTGTATTAGTGATATCTTATGATGTTTCTTTTTCTGTGTGACTTATTTCAGTTAGAATCATCATACCTGAATCCACTCATTATGCTTCTACGGGCCTGATGACATAGATTTCATTGCTGAGTGATATTGCATTGTACGTAAGTACCACAACTTCTTTATCCATTTTTCACTTTCTGCGATATTGTACTTGTACCATAAACAAGGTTCTTGTAAACAGAGCCGTCCCAAACTTTGGGGTGGCTGTGTCTTTTTGATTTTAATTTCCCTAAGCTATAGGACCATAAGTGGAAGTGCCCTAGGCTCTGTTGCTTTGTGTTTTAGATGTTTCAGGAAACACCATACACTTCTCCCGAGTGGCTGTTGGCAATTTACATCCCGCCCATCAGCATAACAAGGCTCCCAGTTCTCCATGGCCTGTCCTGCCTTTCTGGATTTTACACTTTTTTCAGATGGCCCTTTTGACCGGGGGGAAGTGAGACTTCATTGTATTGCAGATATCCTTTGCAAGCTTGCTTGGTTGGCCAAAAAGGGCGTATGCGTTTTTTCCTGAATATATTCAGGAAAAACCGCATACGCCCTTTTTGGCCAAGTGCATCATTGTGGACGTTCTGCCTCTTTTCCTATGCTTTAAATGCAATTCCAGTCTACCTCCTGAAATCGGTTTCCTGCAATTCTGCCCCGCTTTCAAGTCCTCTTGGCAGCCTTACTTCAGTATATTTTTGGACGATAGCTGTCATTTATAACTCTGCAGGTTTGTGAATTACAGTGCCCCTGAGCTCCTTTCTTCAACTCGCTTTCTTGTGAGCTGGCCGCAACACCGCAGGATTGCTTCAGGCCCTAATCTGTTTCCGGCATGGCACGCTGAGCCTTTGGTTAATTCCTCTTCCTGGTGGGAAATGAGAGTTAAATTTGCCCGTCCAGACACCTCCAGCTAGTCTCTCTTTGGTTCTACCTATTACTGTTCATCTTCCGCAGAAATTGCAAACTGGGCCAAACAGGAGGTTAAAGGCACTGACTCTCCAAGTCGGGAGAGTGTTAGTAAAGCATCTGGAATGTTGCACCCGAGTACCAGGGGACGAGAACTGAGACATATTGGAACACGTCTCCCGATCACATGGTTGATCATACTCTGGGTTCCACATGCATGTTTTAGCTGAAGGAAGAATCCCTTAAACCTGGAGAGTTGAGACCCGTGGAATGGGTACCATGCAATATGACTTCAAAGGGTCTTCATTTGCTCACCGAACCTCTCCAATCCTATCACTGCTGCGTTTATGCCCCTGTACACACGCTTGATTCTCTTTCGGAGACATAGCGATCCATAGCTTTTAAGATACTTACTAGTCAGGTACATTCTTAGGCGTTTAATATGGGGTGTTGAGTCCATTTCGTTGAGCAAGGAGTAGCTCTTGTCTATTCCATATTTGGTTTAAGGAACTTTATCTGTGCTCATTTCAATCTCTTGTTTTATTCAGCACCCCAACTCACCTTTCCCCTTAAGCAAGCATAAGTTGTTTTCTAAATTTGAGACCCTGTTCTCTTTTGTAATCCAGTTCCTGTGTAGCCAAGTTTACATTCCGTGTATTAGTGATATCTTATGATGTTTCTTTTTCTGTGTGACTTATTTCAGTTAGAATCATCATACCTGAATCCACTCATTATGCTGCTACGGGCCTGATGACATAGATTTCATTGCTGAGTGATATTGCATTGTACGTAAGTACCACAACTTCTTTATCCATTTTTCACTTTCTGCGATATTGTACTTGTACCATAAACAAGGTTCTTGTAAACAGAGCCGTCCCAAACTTTGGGGTGGCTGTGTCTTTTTGATTTTAATTTCCCTAAGCTATAGGACCATAAGTGGAAGTGCCCTAGGCTCTGTTGCTTTGTTTTTTAGATGTTTCAGGAAACACCATACACTTCTCCCGAGTGGCTGTTGGCAATTTACATTCCGCCCATCAGCATAACAAGGATCCCAGTTCTCCATGGCCTGTCCTGCCTTTCTGGATTTTACACTTTTTTCAGATGGCCCTTTTGACCGGGGGGAAGTGAGACTTCATTGTAGTGCAGATATCCTTTGCAAGCTTGCTTGGTTGGCCAAAAAGGGCGTATGCGTTTTTTCCTGAATATATTCAGGAAAAAAACGCATACGCCCTTTTTGGCCAAGTGCATCATTGTGGACGTTCTGCCTCTTTTCCTATGCTTTAAATGCAATTCAGTGTACCTCCTGAAATCGGTTTCCTGCAATTCTGCCCCGCTTTCAAGTCCTCTTGGCAGCCTTACTTCAGTATATTTTTGGACGATAGCTGTCATTTATAACTCTGCAGGTTTGTGAATTACAGTGCCCCTGAGCTCCTTTCTTCAACTCGCTTTCTTGTGAGCTGGCCGCAACACCGCAGGATTGTTTCAGGCCCTAATCTGGTTCCGGCACGGCACGCTGAGCCTTTGGTTAATTCCTCTTCCTGGTGGGAAATGAGAGTTTAAATTTGCCCGTCCAGACACCTCCAGCCAGTCTCTCATTGGTTCTCCCTATTCCTGTTCATCTTCCGCAGAATTTGCAAACTGGGCCAAACAGGAGGTTAAAGGCACTGACTCTCCAAGTCGGGAGAGTGTTAGTAAAGCGTCTCTGGAATGTTGCACCCGAGTACCAGGAGACGAGAACTGAGACATATTGGAACACGTCTCCCGATCACACGGTTGATCATACTCTGGGATCCAGATGCATGTTTTAGCTGAAGGAAGAATCCCTTAACCCTGGAGAGTTGAGACCCGTGGAATGGGTACCATGCAATATGACTTCAAAGGGTCTTCATTTGCTCACCGAACCTCTCAATCCTATCACTGCTGCGTTTATGCCCCTGTACACACGCTTGATTCTCTTTCGCAGACTAGCAATCCATAGCTTTTAAGATACTTACTAGTCAGGTACATTCTTAGGCGTTTAATATGGGGTGTTGAGTCCATTTCATTGAGCAAGGAGTAGCTCTTGTCTATTCCATATTTGGCTTAAGGAACTTTATCTGTGCTCATTTCAATCTCTGGTTTTATGCAGCACCCCAACTCACCTTTCCCCTTAAGCAAGCATAAGTTGGTTTTCTAAATTTGAGACCCTGTTCTGTTTTGTAGTTCACTTCCTGTGTAGCCAAGTTTACATTCCGTGTATTAGTGATATCTTATGATGTTTCTTTTTCTGTGTGACTTACTTCAGTTAGAATCATCATACCTGAATCCACTCATTATGCTGCTACGGGCCTGATGACATAGATTTCATTGCTGAGTGATATTGCCTTGTACGTAAGTACCACAACTTCTTTATCCATTTTTCACTTTCGGCGGTATTGAACATGTACCGTAAACGAGGTTCTTGTAAACAAAGCCGTCCCAAACTTTGGGGTGGCTGTGTCTTTTTGATTTTAATTTCCCTAAGCTATAGGACCGTAAGTGGAAGTGCCCTAGGCTCTGTTGCTTTGTTTCTTAGGTGTTTCAGGAAACACCATACACTTCTCCCAAGTGGCTGTTGGCAATTTACATCCCGCCCATCAGCATAACAAGGCTCCCAGTTCTCCATGGCCTGTCCTGCCTTTCTGGATTTTACACTTTTTTCAGATGGCCCTTTTGACCGGGGGGAAGTGAGACTTCATTGTAGTGCAGATTTCCTTTGCAAGCTTGCTTGGTTGGCCAAAAAGGGCGTATGCGTTTTTTCCTGAATATATTCAGGAAAAAACGCATACGCCCTTTTTGGCCAAGTGCATCATTGTGGACGTTCTGCCTCTTTTCCTATGCTTTAAATGCAATTCCAGTGTACCTCCTGAAATCGGTTTCCTGCAATTCTGCCCCGCTTTCAAGTCCTCTCGGCAGCCTTACTTCAGTATATTTTTGGACGATAGCTGTCATTTATAACTCTGCAGGTTTGTGAATTACAGTGCCCCTGAGTTCCTTTCTTCAACTCGCTTTCTTGTGAGCTGGCCGCAACACCGCAGGATTGCTTCAGGCCCTAATCTGGTTCCGGCACGGCACGCTGAGCCTTTGGTTAATTCCTCTTCCTGGTGGGAAATGAGAGTTAAATTGGCCCGTCCAGACACCTCCAGCTAGTCTCTCATTGGTTCTCCCTATTACTGTTCATCTTCCGCAGAAATTGCAAATTGGGCCAAACAGGAGGTTAAAGGCACTGACTCTCCAAGTCGGGAGAGTGTTAGTAAAGCATCTGGAATGTTGCACCCGAGTACCAGGGGATGAGAACTGAGACATATTGGAACACGTCTCCCGATCACACGGTTGATCATACTCTGGGTTCCACATGCATGTTTTAGCTGAAGGAAGAATCCCTTAAACCTGGAGAGTTGAGACCCGTGGAATGGGTACCATGCAATATGACTTCAAAGGGTCTTCATTTGCTCACCGAACCTCTCCAATCCTATCACTGCTGCGTTTATGCCCCTGTACACACGCTTGATTCTCTTTCGGAGACATAGCGATCCATAGCTTTTAAGATACTTACTAGTCAGGTACATTCTTAGGCGTTTAATATGGGGTGTTGAGTCCATTTCGTTGAGCAAGGAGTAGCTCTTGTCTATTCCATATTTTGCTTAAGGAACTTTATCTGTGCTCATTTCAATCTCTGGTTTTATGCAGCACCCCAACTCACCTTTCCCCTTAAGCAAGCATACGTTGGTTTTCTAAATTTGAGACCCTGTTCTCTTTTGTAATCCAGTTCCTGTGTAGCCAAGTTTACATTCCGTGTATTAGTGATATCTTATGATGTTTCTTTTTCTGTGTGACTTATTTCAGTTAGAATCATCATACCTGAATCCACTCATTATGCTGCTACGGGCCTGATGACATAGATTTCATTGCTGAGTGATATTGCATTGTACGTAAGTACCACAACTTCTTTATCCATTTTTCACTTTCTGCGATATTGTACTTGTACCATAAACAAGGTTCTTGTAAACAGAGCCGTCCCAAACTTTGGGGTGGCTGTGTCTTTTTGATTTTAATTTCCCTAAGCTATAGGACCATAAGTGGAAGTGCCCTAGGCTCTGTTGCTTTGTGTTTTAGATGTTTCAGGAAACACCATACACTTCTCCCAAGTGGCTGTTGGCAATTTACATCCCACCCATCAGCATAACAAGGCTCCCAGTTCTCCATGGCCTGTCCTGCCTTTCTAGATTTTACACTTTTTTCAGATGGCCCTTTTGACCGGGGGAAGTGAGCCTTCATTGTAGTGCAGATTTCCTTTGCAAGCTTGCTTGGTTGGCCAAAAAGGGCGTATGCGTTTTTTCCTGAATATATTCAGGAAAAAACGCATACGCCATTTTTGGCCAAGTGCATCATTCTCGAAGTTCTGCCTCTTTTCCTATGCTTTAAATGCAATTCCAGTGTACCTCCTGAAATCGGTTTCCTGCAATTCTGCCCCGCTTTCAAGTCCTCTTGGCAGCCTTACTTCAGTATATTTTTGGACGATAGCTGTCATTTATAACTCTGCAGGTTTGTGAATTACAGTGCCCCTGAGCTCCTTTCTTTAACTCGCTTTCTTGTGAGCTGGCCGAAACACCGCAGGATTGCTTCAGGCCCTAATCTGGTTCCGGCACGGCACGCTGAGCCTTTGGTTAATTCCTCTTCCTGGTGGGATATGAGAGTTAAATTTGCCCGTCCAGACACCTCCAGCTAGTCTCTCATTGGTTCTCCCTATTCCTGTTCATCTTCCGCAGAAATTGCAAACTGGGCCAAACAGGAGGTTAAAGGCAGTGACTCTCCAAGTCGGGACAGTGTTGTAAAGCATCTGGAATGTTGCATCCGAGTACCAGGGGACGAGAACTGAGACATATTGGAACACGTCTCCCGATCACACGGTTGATCATACTCTGGGTTCCACATGCATGTTTTAGCTGAAGGAAGAATCCCTTAAACCTGGAGAGTTGAGACCCGTGGAATGGGTACCATGCAATATGACTTCAAAGTGTCTTCATTTGCTCACCGAATGTCTCCAATCCTATCATTGCTGCATTTATGCCCCTGTACACACGCTTGATTCACTTTCGGAGACATAGCAATCCATAGCTTTTAAGATACTTACTAGTCAGGTACATTCTTAGGCGTTTAATATGGGGTGTTGAGTCCATTTCGTTGAGCAAGGAGTAGCTCTTGTGTATTACATATTTGGCTTAAGGAACTTTATCTGTGCTCATTTCAATCTCTGGTTTTATGCAGCACCCCAACTCACCTTAACCCTTAAGCAAGCATAAGTTGGTTTTCTAAATTTGAGACCCTGTTCTCTTTTGTAATCCAGTTCCTGTGTAGCCAAGTTTACATTCCGTGTATTAGTGATATCTTATGATGTTTCTTTTCCTGTGTGACTTATTTCAGTTAGAATCATCATACCTGAATCCACTCATTATGCTGCTACGGGCCTGATGACATAGATTTCATTGCTGAGTGATATTGCATTGTACGTAAGTACCACAACTTCTTTATCAATTTTTCACTTTCTGCGATATTGAACTAGTCCCGTAAATGAGTTTCTTGTAAACGGAGCCGTCCCAAACTTAGGGGTGGCTGTGTCTTTTTGATTTTAATTTCCCTAAGCTATAGGGCCATAAGCGGAAGTGCCCTAGGGTCTGGTGCTTTGTTTTTTAGATGTTTCAGGAAACACCATACACTTCTCCCGAGTAGCTGTTGGCCATATACATGCCGCCCATCAGCATAACAAGGCTCCCAGTTCTCCATGGCCTGTCCTGCCTTTCTGGATTTTACACTTTTTTCAGATGGCCCTTTTGACCGGGGGCAAGTGAGACTTCATTGTAGTGCAGATTTCCTTTGCAAGCTTGCTTGGTTGGCCAAAAAGGGCGTATGCGTTTTTTCCTGAATATATTCAGGAAAAAACGTATACGCCCTTTTTGGCCAAGTGCATCATTGTCGACGATTTGCCTCTTTTCCTATGCTTTAAATGCAATTCCAGTGTACCTCCTGAAATTGGTTTCCTGCAATTCTGCCCCGCTTTCAAGTCCTCTTGGCAGCCTTACTTCAGTATATTTTTGGACGATAGCTGTCATTTATAACTCTGCAGGTTTGTGAATTACAGTGCCCCTGAGTTCCTTTCTTCAACTCGCTTTCTTGTGAGCTGGCCGCAACACCGCAGTATTGCTTCAGGCCCTAATCTGGTTCTGGCACGGCACGCTGAGCCTTTGGTTAATTCCTCTTCCTGGTGGGAAATGAGAGTTAAGTTTGCCCGTCCAGACACCTCCAGCTAGTCTCTCATTGGTTCTCCCTATTCCTGTTCATCTTCCGCAGAAATTGCAAACTGGGCCAAACAGGAGGTTAAAGGCAGTGACTCTCCAAGTCGGGACAGTGTTGTAAAGCATCTGGAATGTTGCATCCGAGTACCAGGGGACGAGAACTGAGACATATTGGAACACGTCTCCCGATCACACGGTTGATCATACTCTGGGTTCCACATGCATGTTTTAGCTGAAGGAAGAATCCCTTAAACCTGGAGAGTTGAGACCCGTGGAATGGGTACCATGCAATATGACTTCAAAGTGTCTTCATTTGCTCACCGAATGTCTCCAATCCTATCATTGCTGCATTTATGCCCCTGTACACACGCTTGATTCACTTTCGGAGACATAGCAATCCATAGCTTTTAAGATACTTACTAGTCAGGTACATTCTTAGGCGTTTAATATGGGGTGTTGAGTCCATTTCGTTGAGCAAGGAGTAGCTCTTGTGTATTACATATTTGGCTTAAGGAACTTTATCTGTGCTCATTTCAATCTCTGGTTTTATGCAGCACCCCAACTCACCTTTCCCCTTAAGCAAGCATAAGTTGGTTTTCTAAATTTGAGACCCTGTTCTCTTTTGTAATCCAGTTCCTGTGTAGCCAAGTTTACATTCCGTGTATTAGTGATATCTTATGATGTTTCTTTTCCTGTGTGACTTATTTCAGTTAGAATCATCATACCTGAATCCACTCATTATGCTGCTACGGGCCTGATGACATAGATTTCATTGCTGAGTGATATTGCATTGTACATAAGTACCACAACTTCTTTATCCATTTTTCACTTTCTGCGATATTGAACTAGTCCCGTAAATGAGTTTCTTGTAAACGGAGCCGTCCCAAACTTAGGGGTGGCAGTGTCTTTTTGATTTTAATTTCCCTAAGCTATAGGGCCATAAGCGGAAGTGCCCTAGGCTCTGGTGCTTTGTTTTTTAGATGTTTCAGGAAACACCATACACTTCTCCAGAGTGGCTGTTGGCAATATACATCCCGCCCATCAGCATAACAAGGCTCCCAGTTCTCCATGGCCTGTCCTGCCTTTCTGGATTTTACAGTTTTCTCAGATGGCCCTTTTGACCGGGGGCAAGTGAGACTTCATTGTAGTGCAGATTTCCTTTGCAAGCTTGCTTGGTTGGCCAAAAAGGGCGTATGCGTTTTTTCCTGAATATATTCAGGAAAAAACGTGTACACCCTTTTTGGCCAAGTGCATCCTTGTCGACGATTTCCCTCTTTTCCTATGCTTTAAATTCAATTCCAGTGTACCTCCTGAAATTGGTTTCCTGCAATTCTGCCCCGCTTTCAAGTCCTCTTGGCAGCCTTACTTCAGTATATTTTTGGACGATAGCTGTCATTTATAACTCTGCAGGTTTGTGAATTACAGTGCCCCTGAGCTCCTTTCTTCAACTCGCTTTCTTGTGAGCTGGCCGCAACACCGCAGGATTGCTTCAGGCCCTAATCTGGTTCCGGCACGGCACGCTGAGCCTTTGGTTAATTCCTCTTCCTGGTGGGATATGAGAGATAAATTTGCCCGTCCAGACACCTCCAGCTAGTCTCTCATTGGTTCTCCCTATTCCTGTTCATCTTCCGCAGAAATTGCAAACTGGGCCAAACAGGAGGTTAAAGGCACTGACTCTCCAAGTCGGGAGAGTGTTAGTAAAGCGTCTGGAATGTTGCACCCGAGTACCAGGGGACGAGAACTGAGACATATTGGAACACGTCTCCCGATCACACGGTTGATCATACTCTGGGTTCCACATGCATGATTTAGCTGAAGGAAGAATCCCTTAAACCTGGAGAGTTGAGACCCTTGGAATGGGTTCCATGCAATATGACTTCAAAGGGTGTTCATTTGCTCACCGTACCTCTCCAATCCTATCACTGCTACGTTTATGCCCCTGTACACATGCTTGATTCTCTTTCGGAGACATAGCGATCCATAGGTTTTAAGATACTTACTAGTCAGGTACATTCTTAGGCGTTTAATATGGGGTGTTGAGTCCATTTCGTTGAGCAAGGAGTAGCTCTTGTGTATTACATATTTGGCTTAAGGAACTTTATCTGTGCTCATTTCAATCTCTGGTTTTATGCAGCACCCCAACTCACCTTTCCCCTTTAGCAAGCATAAGTTGGTTTTCTAAATTTGAGACCCTGTTCTCTTTTGTAATCCAGTTCCTGTGTAGCCAAGTTTACATTCCGTGTATTAGTGATATCTTATGATGTTTCTTTTTCTGTGTGACTTATTTCAGTTAGAATCATCATACCTGAATCCACTCATTATGCTGCTACGGGCCTGATGACATAGATTTCATTGCTGAGTGATATTGCATTGTACATAAGTACCACAACTTCTTTATCCATTTTTCACTTTCTGCGATATTGAACTAGTCCCGTAAATGAGTTTCTTGTAAACGGAGCCGTCCCAAACTTAGGGGTGGCAGTGTCTTTTTGATTTTAATTTCCCTAAGCTATAGGGCCATAAGCGGAAGTGCCCTAGGCTCTGGTGCTTTGTTTTTTAGATGTTTCAGGAAACACCATACACTTCTCCAGAGTGGCTGTTGGCAATATACATCCCGCCCATCAGCATAACAAGGCTCCCAGTTCTCCATGGCCTGTCCTGCCTTTCTGGATTTTACAGTTTTCTCAGATGGCCCTTTTGACCGGGGGCAAGTGAGACTTCATTGTAGTGCAGATTTCCTTTGCAAGCTTGCTTGGTTGGCCAAAAAGGGCGTATGCGTTTTTTCCTGAATATATTCAGGAAAAAACGTGTACACCCTTTTTGGCCAAGTGCATCCTTGTCGACGATTTCCCTCTTTTCCTATGCTTTAAATTCAATTCCAGTGTACCTCCTGAAATTGGTTTCCTGCAATTCTGCCCCGCTTTCAAGTCCTCTTGGCAGCCTTACTTCAGTATATTTTTGGACGATAGCTGTCATTTATAACTCTGCAGGTTTGTGAATTACAGTGCCCCTGAGCTCCTTTCTTCAACTCGCTTTCTTGTGAGCTGGCCGCAACACCGCAGGATTGCTTCAGGCCCTAATCTGGTTCCGGCACGGCACGCTGAGCCTTTGGTTAATTCCTCTTCCTGGTGGGATATGAGAGTTAAATTTGCCCGTCCAGACACCTCCAGCTAGTCTCTCATTGGTTCTCCCTATTCCTGTTCATCTTCCGCAGAAATTGCAAACTGGGCCAAACAGGAGGTTAAAGGCACTGACTCTCCAAGTCGGGAGAGTGTTAGTAAAGCGTCTGGAATGTTGCACCCGAGTACCAGGGGACGAGAACTGAGACATATTGGAACACGTCTCCCGATCACACGGTTGATCATACTCTGGGTTCCACATGCATGATTTAGCTGAAGGAAGAATCCCTTAAACCTGGAGAGTTGAGACCCTTGGAATGGGTTCCATGCAATATGACTTCAAAGGGTGTTCATTTGCTCACCGTACATCTCCAATCCTATCACTGCTACGTTTATGCCGCTGTACACACGCTTGATTCTCTTTCGGAGACATAGCGATCCATAGGTTTTAAGATACTTACTAGTCAGGTACATTCTTAGGCGTTTAATATGGGGTGTTGAGTCCATTTCGTTGAGCAAGTAGTAGCTCTTGTGTATTACATATTTGGCTTAAGGAACTTTATCTGTGCTCATTTCAATCTCTGGTTTTATGCAGCACCCCAACTCACCTTTCCCCTTTAGCAAGCATAAGTTGGTTTTCTAAATTTGAGACCCTGTTCTCTTTTGTAATCCAGTTCCTGTGTAGCCAAGTTTACATTCCGTGTATTAGTGATATCTTATGATGTTTCTTTTTCTGTGTGACTTATTTCAGTTAGAATCATCATACCTGAATCCACTCATTATGCTGCTACGGGCCTGATGACATAGATTTCATTGCTGAGTGATATTGCATTGTACGTAAGTACCACAACTTCTTTATCCATTTTTCACTTTCTGCGATATTGAACTTGTCCCATAAACGAGGTTCTTGTAAACAGAGCCGTCCCAAACTTTGGGGTGGCTGTGTCTTTTTGATTTTAATTTCCCTAAGCTATAGGACCATAAGTGGAAGTGCCCTAGTCTCTGTTGCTTTGTTTTTTAGATGTTTAAGGAAACACCATACACTTCTCCCCAGTGGCTGTTGGCAATTTACATCCTGCCCATCAGCATAACAAGGCTCCCAGTTCTCCATGGCCTGTCCTGCCTTTCTGGATTTTACACTTGTTTCAGATGGCCCTTTTCACCGGGGGGAAGTGAGACTTCATTGTAGTGCAGATATCCTTTGCAAGCTTGCTTGGTTGGCCAAAATGTGCCTATGCGTTTTTTCCTGAATATACTCAGGAAAGAACGCATACGCCCTTTTTGGCCAAGTGCATCATTGTGGACGTTCTGCCTCTTTTCCTATGCTTTAAATGCAATTCCAGTGTACCTCCTGAAATCGGTTTCCTGCAATTCTGCCCCGCATTCAAGTCCTCTTGGCAGCCTTACTTCAGTATATTTTTGGACGATAGCTGTCATTTATAACTCTGCAGGTTTGTGAATTACAGTGCCCCTGAGCTCCTTTCTTCAACTCGCTTTCTTGTGAGCTGGCCGCAACACCGCAGGATTGCTTCAGAACCTACTCTGGTTCCGGAACGGCACGCTGAGCCTTTGACTAATTCCTCTTCCTGGTGGGAAATGAGAGTTAAATTTGCCCGTCCAGACACCTCCAGCTAGTCTCTCATTGGTTCTCCCTATTCCTGTTCATCTTCCGCAGAAATTGCAAACTGGGCCAAACAGGAGGTTAAAGGCACTGACTCTCCAAGTTGGGAGAGTGTTAGTAAAGCATCTGGAAGGTTGCACCCGGGTACCAGGGGACGAGAACTGACACATATTGGAACACGTCTTCCGATCACATGGTTGATCATACTCTGGGTTCCACATGCATGCTTTAGCTGAAGGAAGAATCCCTTAAACGTGGAGAGTTGAGACCCATGGAATGGGTACCATGCAATATGACTTCAAAGGGTCTTCATTTGCTCACCGAACTTCTCCAATCCTATCACTGCTGCATTTATGCCCCTGTACACACGCTTGATTCTCTTTTGGAGACATAGCAATCCATAGGTTTTAAGATACTTTCTAGTCAGCTACATTCTTAGGCGTTTAATATGGGGTGATGAGTCCATTTCGTTGAGCAAGGAGTAGCTCTTGTCTATTCCATATTTGGCTTAAGGAACTTTATCTGTGCTCATTTCAATCTCTGGTTTTATGCAGCACCCCAACTCACCTTTCCCCTTAAGCAAGCATAAGTTGGTTTTCTAAACTTGAGACCCTGTTCTCTTTTGTAATCCAGTTCCTGTGTAGCCAAGTTTACATTCCGTGTATTAGTGATATCTTAGGATGTTTCTTTTTCTTGTGACTTATTTCAGATAGAATCATCATACCTGAATCCACTCATTATGCTGCTACGGGCCTGATGACATAGATTTCATTGCTGAGTGATATTGCCTTGTACGTAAGTACCACAACTTCTTTATCCATTTTTCACTTTCTGCGATATTGAACTTGTTCCGTAAACGAGTTTCTTGTAAACAGAGCCGTCCCAAACATAGGGGTGGCTGTGTCTTTTTGATTTTAATTTCCCTAAGCTTTAGGACCATATGTGGAAGTGCCCTAGGCTCTGTTGCTTTGTTTTTTAGATGTTTCAGGAAACACCATACACTTCTCCCCAGTGGCTGTTGGCAATATACATCCCGCCCATCAGCACAACAAGGCTCCCAGTTCTCCATGGCCTGTCCTGCCTGTCTGGATTTTACACTTTTTTCAGATGGCCCTTTTGACCAGGGGGAAGTGAGACTTCATTGTAGTGCAGATTTCCTTTGCAAGCTTGCTTGGTTGGCCAAAAAGGGCGTATGCGTTTTTTCCTGAATATTTTCAGGAAAAAACGCATACGCCATTTTGGCCAAGTGCATCATTGTCGACGTTCTGCCTCTTTTCGTATGCTTTAAGTGCAATTCCAGTCTACCTCCTGAAATCGGTTTCCTGCAATTCTGCCCCGCTTTCAAGTCCTCTTGGCAGCCTTACTTCAGTATATTTTTGGACGATAGCTGTCATTTATAACTCTGCAGGTTTGTGAATTACAGTGCCCCTGAGCTCCTTTCTTCAACTCGCTTTCTTGTGAGCTGGCCGCAACACCGCAGGATTGCTTCAGGCCCTAATCTGTTTCCGGTACGGCACGCTGAGCCTTTGGTTAATTCCTCTTCCTAGTGGGAAATGAGAGTTAAATTTGCCCGTACAGACACCTCCAGCTAGTCTCTCATTGGTTCTCCCTCTTCCTGTTCATCTTCCGCAGAAATTGCAAACTGGGCCAAACAGGAGGTTAAAGGCACTGACTCTCCAAGTCGGGAGAGTGTTAGTAAAGCGTCTGGAATGTTGCACCCGAGTACCAGGGGACGAGAACTGAGACATATTGGAACAAGTCTCCCGATCACACGGTTGATCATACTCTGGGTTCCCCATGCATGATTTAGCTGAAGGAAGAATCCCTTAAACCTGGAGAGTTGAGACCCGTGGAATGGTTACCATGCAATATGACTTCAAAGGGTCTTCATTTGCTCAGCGAACCTCTCCAATACTATCACTGCTGCGTTTATGCCCCTGTACAAACGCTTGATTCTCTTTCGGAGACAAAGCGATCCATAGGTTTTAAGATACTTACTAGTCAGGTACATTCTTAGGCGTTTAATATGGGGTGTTGAGTCCATTTCGTTGAGCAAGGAGTAGCTCTTGTCTATTCCATATTTGGCTTAAGGAACTTTATCTGTGCTCATTTCAATCTCTGGTTTTATGCAGCACCCCAACTCACCTTTCCCCTTAAGCAAGCATAAGTTGGTTTTCTCAATTTGAGACCCTGTTCTGTTTTGTAATTCAGTTCCTGTGTAGCCAAGTTTACATTCCGTGTATTAGTGATATTTATGATGTTTCTTTTTCTGTGTGACTTATTTCAGTTAGAATCATCATACCTGAATCCACTGATTATGATGCTATGGGCCTGATGACATAGATTTCATTGCTGAGTGATATTGCATTGTACGTAAGTACCACAACTTCTTTATCAATTTTTCGCTTTCTGCGATATTGAACTTGTACCGTAAACGAGGTTCTTGTAAACAGAGCCGTCCCAAATTTTGGGGTGGCTGTGTCTTTTTTATTTTAATTTCCCTAAGCTATAGGACCATAAGTGGAAGTGCCCTAGGCTCTGTTGCTTTGTTTCTTAGATGTTTCAGGAAACACCATACACTTCTCCCGAGTGTCTGTTGGCAATTTACATCCCGCCCATCAGCATAACAAGGCTCCCAGTTCTCCATGGCCTGTCCTGCCTTTCTGGATTTTACACTTTTTTCAGATGGCCCTTTTGACCGGGGGGAAGTGAGACTTCATTGTAGTGCAGATTTCCTTTGCAAGCTTGCTTGGTTGGCCAAAAAGTGCGTATGCGTTTTTTCCTGAATATATTCAGGAAAAAACGCATACACCCTTTTTGGCCAAGTGCATCATTGTGGACGTTCTACCTCTTTTCCTATGCTTTAAATGCAATTCCAGTCTACCTCTTGAAATCGGTTTCCTGCAATTCTGCCCCACATTCAAGTCCTCTTGGCCGCCTTACTTCAGTATATTTTTGGACGATAGCTGTCATTTATAACTCTGCAGGTTTGTGAATTACAGTGCCCCTGAGCTCCTTTCTTCAACTCGCTTTCTTGTGAGCTGGCCGCAACACTGCAGGATTGCTTCAGGCCCTAATCTGTTTCCGGCACGGCACGCTGAGCCTTTGGTTAATTCCTCTTCCTGGTGGGAAATGAGAGTTAAATTTGCCCGTCCAGACACCTCCAGCTAGTCTCTCATTGGTCCTCCCTATCCCTGTTCATCTTCCGCAGAAATTGCAAACTGGGCCATACAGGAGGTTAAAGGCACTGACTCTCGAAGTCGGGAGAGTGTTAGTAAAGCGTCTGGAATGTGGCACCTGAGTACCAGGGGACGAAAACTGAGACATATTTGAACACGTCTCCCAATCACACGGTTGATCATACTCTGGGTTCCACATGCATGTTTCAGCTGAAGGAAGAATCCCTTAAACCTGGAGAGTTGAGACCCATGGAATGGGTACCATGCAATATGACTTCAAAGGGTCTTCATTTGCTCACCGAACCTCTCCAATCCTATCACTGCTGCGTTTATGCCCCTGTACACACGCTTGATTCTCTTTCGGAGACATAGCAATCCATAGGTTTTAAGATACTTACTAGTCAGTCACATTATTAGGCGTTTAATATGGGGTGTTGAGTCCATTTCGTTGAGCAAGGAGTAGCTCTTGTCTATTCCATATTTGGCTTAAGGAACTTTATCTGTGCTCATTTCAATCTCTGGTTTTATGCAGCACCCCAACTCACCTTTCCCCTTAAGCAAGCATAAGTTGGTTTTCTAAATTTGAGACCCTGTTCTGTTTTGTAATTCAGTTCTGTGTAGCCAAGTATACATTCCGTTTATTAGTGATATCTTATGATGTTTCTTTTTCTGTGTGACTTATTTCAGTTAGAATCATCATACCTGAATCCACTCATTATGCTGCTCTGGGCCTGATGACATAGATTTCATTGCTGAGTGATATTGCATTGTATGTAAGTACCACAACTTCTTTATCCATTTTTCACTTTCTGCGGTATTGAACTTGTACCGTAAATGAGGTTCTTGTAAACAGAGCTGTCCCAAACTTTGGGGTGGCTGTGTCTTTTTCTTTTAATTTCCCTAAGCTATAGGACCATAAGTGGAATTGACCTAGGCTCTGTTGCTTTGTCTTTTAGATGTTTCAGGAAATACCATAAACTTCTCCCGAGTGGCTGTTGGCAATGAACATCCCGCCCATCAGCATAACAAGGCTCCCAGTTCTCCATGGCCTGTCCTGCCTTTCTGGATTTTACACTTTTTTCAGATGGCCCTCTTGTCAGGGGTGAAGTGAGACTTCATTGTAGTGCAGATTTCCTTTGCAAGCTTGCTTGGTTGGCCAAAAAGGGCGTATGCGTTTTTTCCTGAATATATTCAGGAAAAAAGGCATACGCCCTTTTTGGCCAAGTGCTTCATTGTCGACGTTCTGCCTCTTTTCCTATGCTTTAAATGCAATTTCTGTCTACCTCCTGAAATCGGTTTCCAGCAATTCTGCCCTGCTTTCAAGTCCTCTTGTCAGGCTTACTTCAGTATATTTTTTGACGATAGCTGTCGTTTATAACTCTGCATGTTTGTGAATTACAGTGCCCCTGAGCTCCTTTCTTCAACTCGCCAACAGCGCAGGATTGCTTCAGGCCCTAATCTGGTTCCGGCACGGCACGCTGAGCCTCTGGTTAATTCCTCTTCCTGGTGGGAAATGAGAGTTAAATTTGCCCGTCCAGACACCTCCAGCTAGTCTCTCATTGGTCCTCCCTATTCCTGTTCATCTTCCGCAGAAACTGCAAACTGAGCCAAACAGGAGGTTAAAGGCACCGACTCTCCAAGTCAGGAGAGTGTTAGTAAAGCGTCTGGAATGTTGCACCCGAGTAACAGGGGACGAGACCTGAGACATATTGGAACACGTCTCCCAATCACACGGTTGCTCATACTCTGGGTTCCACATGCATGATTTAGCTGAAGGAAGAATCCCTTAAACCTGGAGAGTTGAGACCCGTGGAATGGGTACCATGCAATATGACTTCAAAGGGTCTTCATTTGCTCACCGAACATCTCCAATCCTATCACTGCTGCGTTTATGCCCCTGTACACATGCTTGATTCTCTTTCGGAGACATAGCGATCCATAGGTTTTAAGATACTTAATAGTCAGGTACATTCTTAGGCGTTTAATATGGGGTGTTGAGTCCATTTCGTTGAGCAAGGAGTAGCTCTTGTCTATTCCATATTTGGCTTAAGGAACTTTATCTGTGCTCATTTCAATCTTTGGTTTTATGCAGCACCCCAACTCACCTTTCCCCTTAAGCAAGCATAAGTTGGTTTTCTAAATTTGAGACCCTGTTCTCTTTTGTAATCCAGTTCCTGTGTAGCCAAGTTTACATTCCGTGTATTAGTGATATCTTATGATGTTTCTTTTTCTGTGTGACTTATTTCAGTTAGAATCATCATACCTGAATCCACTCATTATGCTGCTACGGGACTGATGACATAGATTTCATGGCTGAGTGATATTGCATTGTATGTAAGTACCACAACTTCTTTACCATTTTTCGCTTTCTGCGATATTGAACTTGTACCGTAAACGAGGTTCTTGTAAACAGAGCCGTCCCAAACGTTGGGGTGGCTGTGTCTTTTTGATTTTAATTTCCCTAAGCTATAGGACCATAAGTGGAAGTGCCCTAAGATCTGTTGCTTTGTTTCTTAGATGTTTCAGGAAACACCATACACTTCTCCTGAGTGGCTGTTGGCAATTTACATCCCGCCCATCAGCATAACAAGGCTCCCAGTTCCCCATGGCCTGTCCTGCCTTTCTGGATCTTACACTTTTTTCAGATGGCCCTTTTGACCGGGGGGAAGTGAGAGTTCATTGTAGTGCAGATTTCCTTTGCAAGCTTGCTTGGTTGGCCAAAAAGGGCATATGCGTTTTTTCCTGAATATATTCAGGAAAAAACGCATACGCCCTTTTTGGCCAAGTGCATCATTGTGGACGTTCTGCCTCTTTTCTTATGCTTTAAATGCAATTCCAGTCTACCTCCTGAAATCGATTTCCTGCAATTCTGCCCCGCTTTCAAGTCCTCTTGGCAGCCTTACTTCAGTATATTTTTGGACGATAGCTGTCATTTATAACTCTGCAGGTTTGTGAATTACAGTGCCCCTGAGCTCCTTTCTTCAACTCGCTTTCTTGTGAGCTGGCCGCAACACCGCAGGATTGCTTCAGGCCCTAATCTGGTTCCGGCACGGCACGCTGAGCCTTTGGTTAATTCCTCTTCCTGGTGGTAAATGAGAGTTAAATTTGCCCGTCCAGACACCTCCAGCTAGTCTCTCATTGGTCCTCCCTATTCCTGTTCATCTTCCGAAGAAATTGCAAACTGGCCCAAACAGGAGGTTAAAGACACTGACTCTCCAAGTCGGGAGAGTGTTACTAAAGCGTGTGGAATGTTGCACACGAGTACCAGGGGACGAGAACGGACACATATTGGAACACGTCTCCCAATCACATGGTTGATCATACTCTGGGTTCCACATGCATGTTTTAGCTGAAGGAAGAATCCCTTAAACCTGGAGAGTTGAGACCCGTGGAATGGGTACCATGCAATATGACTTCAAAGGGTCTTCATTTGCTCACCGAACCTCTCCAATCGTATCACTGCTGCATTTATGCCCCTGTACACACGCTTGATTCTCTTTCAGAGAAATAGCAATCCATAGGTTTTAAGATACTTACTATTCAGGTACATTCTTAGGCGTTTAATATGGGGTGTTGAGTCCATTTCGTTGAGCAAGGAGTAGCTCTTGTGTATTACATATTTGGCTTAAGGAACTTTATCTGTGCTCATTTCAATCTCTGGTTTTATGCAGCACCCCAACTCACCTTTCCCCTTAAGGTAGCATAAGTTGGTTTTCTAAATTTGAGACCCTCTTCTGTTTTCTAAGCCAGTTCCTGTTTATCCAAGTTTACATTCCGTGTATTAGTGATATCTTATGATGTTTCTTATTCTGTGTGACTTATTTCAGTTAGAATCATCATACCTGAATCCACTCATTATGCTGCTACGGGCCTGATGACATAGATTTCATTGCTGAGTGATATTGCATTGTACATAAGTACCACAACTTTTTTATCCATTTTTCACTTTCTGCGATATTGAACTTGTACTGTAAACGAGGTTCTTGCAAACAGAGCCGTCCCAAACTTTGGGGTGGCTGTGTCTTTTAGATTTTAATTTCCCTAAGCTATAGGACCATAAGTGGAAGTGCCCTAGGCTCTGTTGCTTTGTTTTTTAGATGTTTCAGGAAACACCATACACTTCTCCCAAGTGGCTGTTGGCAATTTACATCCCGCCCATCAGCATAACAAGGCTCCCAGTTCTCCATGGTCTGTCTTGCCTTTCTGGATTTTACACTTTTTTCAGATGACCCTTTTGACTGGGAAGAAGTGAGACTTCATTGTAGTGCAGATTTCCTTTGCAAGCTTGCTTGGTTGGCCAAAAAGTGCATATGCGTTTTTTCCTGAATATATTCAGGAAAAAACGCATACGCCCTTTTTGGCCAAGTGCATCATTGTCTACGTTCTGCCTCTTTTCCTATGCTTTAAATGCAATTCCAGTCTACCTCCTGAAATCGGTTTCCTGCAATTCTTCCCCGCTTTCAAGTCCTCTTGGCAGCCTTACTTCAGTATATTTTTGGACGATGGCTGTCATTTATAACTCTGCAGCTTTGTGAATTACAGTGCCCCTGAGCTCCTTTCTTTAACTCGCTTTCTTGTGAGCTGGCCGCAACACTGCAGGATTAATTCAGGCCCTAATCTGGTTCCGGCACAGCACGCTGAGCCTTTGGTTAATTCCTCTTCCTGGTGGGAAATGAGAGTTAAATTTGCCCGTCCAGACACCTCCAGCTAGTCTCTCATTTGTTCTCGCTATTCCTGTTCATATTCCGCAGAAATTGCAAACTGGGCCAAACAGGAGGTTAATGGCACTGACTCTCGAAGTCGGGAGAGTGTTAGTAAAGCGTCTGGAATATTGCACCCGAGTACCAGGGGACGAGAACGGAGACATATTTGAACACGTCTCCCAATCACATGGTTGATCATACTCTGGGTTCCACATGCATGTTTTAGCTGAAGGAAGAATCCCTTAAACCTGGAGAGTTGAGACCCGTGGAATGGGTACCATGGAATATGACTTCAAAGGGTCTTCATTTGCTCACCGAACCTCTCCAATCCTATCACTGCTGCGTTTATGCCCCTGTACACATGCTTGATTATCTTTCGGAAACATATCAATCCATAGGTTTTAAGATACTTACTAGTCAGGTACATTCTTAGGCGTTTAATATGGGGTGTTGAGTCCATTTCGTTGAGCAAGGAGTAGCTCTTGTCTATTCCATATTTGGCTTAAGGAACTTTATCTGTGCTCATTTAAATCTCTGGCTTTATGCAGCACCCCAACTCACCTTTCTCCTTAAGCAAGCATAAGTTGGTTTTCTAAATTTGAGAACCTGTTCTGATTTGTAATCCAGTTCCTGTGTAGCCAAGTTTACATTCCGTGTATTAGTGATATCTTATGATGTTTCTTTTTCTGTGTGACTTATTTCAGTTAGAATCATCATACCTGAATCCACTCATTATGCTGCTATGGGCCTGATGACATAGATGTCATTGCTGAGTGATATTGCATTGTACGTAAGTACCACAACTTCTTTATCCATTTTTCACTTTCTGCGATATTGAACTTGTACCGTAAACGAGGTTCTTGTAAACAGAGCTGTCCCAAACTTTGTGGTGGCTGTGTCTTTTTGATTTGAATTTCCCTAAGCTATAGGACCATAAGTGAAGTGCACTAGGCTCTGTTGCTTTGTTTTTTAGATGTTTCAGGAAACACCATACACTTCTCCCGAGTGGCTGTTGGCAATTTACATCCCGCCCATCAGCATAACAAGGCTCCCAGTTCTCCATGGCCTGTCCTGCCTTTCTGGATTTTACACTTTTTTCAGATGGCCCTTTTGACCGGGGGCAAGTGAGACTTCATTGTAGTGCAGATTTCCTTTGCAAGCTTGCTTGGTTGGCCAAAAAGGGCGTATGCGTTTTTTCCTGAATATATTCAGGAAAAAACGCATACGCCCTTTTTGGCCAAGTGCATCATTGTCGACGTTCTGCCTCTTTTCCTATGCTTTAAATGCAATTCCAGTCTACCTCCTGAAATTGGTTTCCTGCAATTGTGCCTTGCTTTCAATGCCTCTTCATAGCCTTACCTCAATATATTTTTTGAAAATAGTTGGCATTTATAACTCTGCAGGTTTTTGAATTGCAGTGGCCCTTAGCTCCATTTCTCAGCTCTTGTTTTTGTGATCTTGCCTCATAACCACAGGATTCCTTCAGGCCCTATTCTTCTTCTGGGGCATCTTGCTGTGCCTTTGGTTTATTCTTCTTACTGATGTGAAATTAGAGTGACATGTGCCCATTGAAACCGCTACAGCTAGTTTCTCACTGGTTCCCCCTATTCCCATTCATCCTCCGCACTAACTGCAGACTGTGCGATACCAGAACTTAAAGGCATTGACTCTCCATGTGGGGATATTGTTAGTAAAGCGGCTGGAATGTCGATCCGGAGCCCCAGGAGAGGAAAAATGAGGTGCGTTTTAGAAACCTTTCCCGATCATATGGTATACCAGTCGCTGGGTTTCCCAAGCATGGTTTAGCTGTAGGAAGATTCCCTTCAACCTGGAGTGTTGGGACCCTTGGAATGAGTAGCATGAAGTATTGCATTAAACTTTTGGCAGTTGCTCACCAAAGCTCACCAATCCTCTCAGCCCCAAGTGTCCAGCTTTATGTCTTATCCAGCTGTGGGTTTATATGTGGTCAATCCAGGTTGCATCACAGCCCCTGAGCGAATTTTGTAAGAATTTTTCTCTCTTTCATTGTTTCTGCGTTTTGTTTTTAAAATTTATTTCTATAATGGGGTTTAGCTCATTTTCACTGCTGTGTTTGTGCCGCTCTGCACACACTTGATTCCCTTATGGAGATATATCAATACATGGGTTTTAAGATTCTTATTACTCAGATATATTTCTCTGCGGTGTATAGGGTGTGTTGAGACCAGTTCATTGAGCAAGGTGTAGATCTTGTCTAATATCTATTTGGTTTATTGAACGGTATCTGTGCTAATTTCAAACTCTGATTTTATGCATCACCCCACCTCTCCTTTCCCCTTAAGCTGACATAAGTGTGTTTTCTAAATGTGAGACACTGTTCTGTTCTGTAATTCATTTCTTGTGCAGCCATATTTACCCTCCCTCTATAAGTGATATCTTATGATATGTTTCTTTTTCTGTTTGACTTATTTCAAGTAGTATTATCGGACCTAAATCCACTCTTTATCCTTCTACTAGCCTTATTATATTGATTTCATGGTGAAGAGATATTCCATTGTACATAAGTACCACATCTTCTTTATCCATTGTTCTCTTTCCTGGGATATTTAAGGTGTACTGAAGTTGAGGTTCTTGTAAACAGAGTAGCCCTAAACTGTGGTGTGCTTGTGTCTTGTTGATTTTTAGACTTCCCTAGATATATTCCCATGATTGGAAGTGTCCTATGCTCTGTAGCTCTGTTTTTTAGATGATTTAGGAACCACCATACACTTCTCCAGAGTGGCTCTCGGCAGTTCACACACTGCCCATCAGCGTATAAAGGCTCCCTGTTCTCCATGGCCTGTCTTGCATTTCTGGTTTTTACAATTTTTTAGGATGGCCCTTTTGACCGGTGGGAAATGAGACTTCTTTGTTGTGCACATTTGCATTGCTTGCTTGCTTCGTTGCCCATAAAGTGCGTATGCGTTTTTTCCTGGATATAATCAGGAAAAACGCATACGCCCTTTTGGGCCAACTGCATCATTGTCGAAATTCTGCCGCTTTTCATGTGCTTTAAAGACGAGTCCAATCTATCTCTTGAAATCTGTTTCTTGCAATTCTGTCTTGCATTCAGATCCTCTTCTTTGCCTTACCTCAACATAGTTTTGGACGTTAGTTTTCATTTATAACTCTGCAGGTTTGTGAATTGCAGTGACCCTGAGCTCCATTTTTTAAGTTGCTCTTTTGTGAGCTGGCCTCAAACCCGCAGGATTGCTTCAGGCCCTATTTTGGCTCTGGCGAGGTGGGCTGAGCCTTTTTTCAATTCTTATTCTTAATGGGAAATTAGAGTGATATGTGCCCGTCCAAACCCCTACAACTATTCTCTCATTGGTTCCCCCTCTTCCCGTTCATCCTCCTCACAATTTGCAAAATGTGTGAAACAGAAGTTGAAATGTGCTGATTCTCCAAGTGGGGAGATTCTAAGTAACGTGGCTGGAATGGTGAACAGGAGCACCAGGAGAGGATAAATGAGCTGCATTTTAGACACATCTCCCGATCACATGGTGTACAGTCCTCTGGGTTTTCCATGCATGTTTTAGCTGTAGGAAGATCCCTTGAACCTGCAGATTTGGGACCCATTGAATGGGTACCAGGTAGTATTACTTTAAAGGGTGTGCATTTCCTCACCCAACCTCACATTTCTCTTAGTGCAAACAGTTTCCAGCCTTATGTCTCATCCTGCTGTGGGTCTAGATGTGTTTAATCCATGTTGCATCACCGTCCCTGAGGAAAAGTTGTAAGAGGTTTTCTCTGTCTCTCTGTCGTTTATTTTCTTCAATTTATTACTATATTGGTTACAGCTGATTTTCAAAGCTCTGTTTCTTGCTGCTGTACATCCACTTGATTCACGTACAGAGAGACATCAGTAAATTCTTTTTCAGATTCTTACCAGTCGTATATATTCTTTTCCGGTGACTTGAGTGTGCTGAGTGCAGTTCTTTTAGCTACCGTGTAGGCTTTGTTGATTATCAGTTTGGTATTTGGAATGGTATCTTTGCTAATTTCAACCTCCTGGATGATGCCTCACCCCTCCCCACCTTTCCCGTTTAGCAGCCTTATGCGTGTTTCCTACATATTTGACTATGTTTTTGTTTTGTAATTTATTTCATGTGTAGCCATTTTGGATTCCACCTTTAAGTGATATCTTATGATATGTGTCTTTTTCTTTTTGAATTATGTCACTTAGAATGATCATACGTAACTCCTCCGGAGTTGTTACAACTGGCCATAGTTCATTGATTTCCAGGCTGAATAATATTCCACTCTACCTAAGTACCACATCTCTATCCATTTTTTCCCTCCAGAGACATTTAAGTTATATCCTAGTCGAGGATCTTTTAAACAGAGAGGGGGTAAACATTGGGGTGCCTGTGTCCTCTCGATTTTTGTTTTTCCCAAGATATACGCCCATGAGTGCAAGTGCCCTATGCTCTGTAGCTCATTTTTTAGATGCTTTAGTAAACACAATACACTTCTCCAGAATGGCCGTTGGCAATATACATTTCCACTATAAGTCTCACAGGGCTCCCTCTTCTCCTTGCCCTGTCCTGCATTTCTGTTGTTTACGCTTTATGAGGATGGCTCTTCTGACTGATGCGAAGTGATATCTTTTGTAGTATTGACTTCCAGTGCCCACCTGTTTGCTTGGCTAAAAAAGTGTATGCTCTTTTCTTGAATATATACATAAAAAAAACGCATACACCCTTTTTGGCCAACTGCAATGTTGGCAATGTTCAGCTCCTTTTCTCGTGCTTAATGGCGAGTCCTTTCTACCTCCTCAGATCCCTTTCCTGCCATTCTCCCTTGCTTACAAGTCCTTTTCTCTGACTTTCCTCAAGACATTTTTCAGTGATGGATATTTTCAACTCTGCAGTTTCGTGAATTTTACTGCCCCTGAGTTCCATTGTTCAACTTGTGTTTATGGGAACTGGCCACAAAGCAGCGGGATTTCCTCAAGCCCTATACTGTTTCCATGGGCAACCCTAGCCTTTGGTCAATTCGTCTTCCTGATTGGAAATTAGAGTGACATGTGCCTGTCTGAACACCTAGGACTTGTCTCTCATTGTTCCTCATCCTTCCGCTTCATCCTCTGGACAAATTCCAAACTGTACGCAACAGGATGTTGACAGTGCTGACATCTCCAAGTGGGGAGACTGTTAGTAAAGACGCTGGAGGGGTGAACCTGAGCACCAGGAGATGAGGAGATGAGATGCCTTTTCCAAACTCTTCCCGATCAGACGGTATACCATCCTCTGGGTGTGACAGACATGTTTTAGCAGTAGGAAGAGTCCCATTCATGTAAGGAGAACACCAGGGCTTTTTCAAAATCAGTGTCTGCCCGAAACCCAAACTGGGGAATTTTTTAAGCTACGGCTACACATATGTTCATTAAGGGCCTGGGGAAGTAGGCAGAGTCCAAACTTTAGATGATTGAAGTCTTCAGGGTCAGAAGCACTCACCACCAGCTTCCCTTAGGTTACACTTTAACTGTCATTGATAGATGACAATGACAATAAAAATATCTATTCTTTTCCAGATTATTTCCCCTTATAGCTTATTGCAAAATGTTGAGTGTAGTTCCCTGTGCTATACAGTAGTTCCTTGTTGATGATCTATTTTATACATAGCAGTGTGTATGTGTTAATCCCAAACTGTTAATTTATCCCTCCTCCCACCTTTCCCCTTTGGTAATAATAAATTATAAGATTTTATACTTCTCAGAAATGGGGGAGCTGAAAGAGAGGTATCATTTTCAATGGAAAAGCATTTAAAACAAGATTGAAGCTTTAACCAAGATTATTAGATGTACATCCTTGGAAAGAAATCACTTCGTTTCTCTAATATTGACCTGACAAATAAGACAAACCTTTTCACTGAACTTGCTTATAATAAAGTGATGGAAATATCAAATGGAAGTGTTAGAAACATCTTATTTTACCCGAGCCTTATACACTGTTCTATGTTAACTACAGTTTGGCTCACACATCTGTTCATTGAGGTTACAATAGTCTCAATTTCTGTTACTGATCCTCCAGAGTGGACCCCAACAAGTGTCCCCCTGCCCAGTGTCATTGGGGCCAACAGATCGAGACTGAGTTTGGTTCACAAGCAAAGGAAACTTTATATTTTGATCAGAGAATGGAGAGGTGAGAGCATGCACTACCCCGTGGGCTGTGGGCTGGGCTGTTGTGTAGAGATCCTGTCAGAGTCAGTGGGAGGGAGGGGGCGGAGCTCTCGAGGGCCGGGTTGGCTGCAGCTCAGGCTCTATATCGCGGAGTCTGCACTGGGCCCCAGGAGCTGAGGTGTCGTCCCAGCCATTCTGCACTAGGAAATCTGGTCTGAAGTGCCGGGTGTGGAACCTCTGCATGCGGGACCCTAGGAGCACATGAAATTAGACAAAGCACAAAGGATAAAAAAGGTTAGACTTGACTTTATTGCCCAGATTCTATTTTTATCTCCCAGGGATTTTTAATGGGCTTTGCTGGGGACAAACCCCTCCTCTGCCTTTTGTCCCGTTCCTCATTCTTGGAGTGCTGAGGGTGCAGACCCTTCTTCTGTAACTGCTGAGTGCTGAGTTGGGAGCCCTCATACCCGGGGGCGAGGGTCAGGGCTTCTCCCCAGCAGCCTCCAGGTGACGTTGATTGTCCCCAGGCCCCCTGCCTCCCTGCTCGTCCACCTGAGCACCAGCATTGGAAGTGTTATAGATTCTAATGACCTTTAAGGGTCTAGGAAAGAGATGTGCAGAGACGCTGTGGGGGCCGGTTTCACCCCGCCCCACATTTGTTCGGCCACCTTAGGCTGACCGTTTCTGCCAGCCTAGATGCTCTGACCAGTAGTCTGCGCTTTCTTCAATTAGGCCCCTGAATTAATGTACAAACAGCACCAGGTGTCAGAGCCCTGCCTGCTCAACTCCCAGACAGTCCAGGGTCAGTGGTGATCAAGGACCATGATGGCCACTGAGTCAACAGCCTTTTGAAGTAAACAGGAGTCCAGCTGGTCTTATTGGCCACCATCATCACGGTGTCTGTAGGCTTTTCTATGGTGACAGTGTGATATACGGTTCCCCCGCCAAGATTATTAGCTCCCCTCTGGGTGCAGTAAGTCCTGCAAGCAGTAGTCTACTCTTTTGGGACACACTCTTGTTGTTTTATGAGAGAAACTCCAGGTCAAGTGATGTTCACATGAGTCGTCATGGTGCCCTGTTGCCCCCGGTTATCTCTCTGGATGTTGGAGTTGGAGGGCCTCCTCACTCGAGGTTGGTGTGCCCACGGAGAGAACCCTGCAACTTCAGGGCATGGTTGGTGGTTAGGATCACCACGTGGGGTCCTTTTCCCTTAGGAGGGAGGTGGCCTTTTGGGCTGCTGATTTCCAGGTTTTTAGATACCGCCAGTATCTTGGCCAGATGTGGCAGTGGGCCAAGCCCCTTGGTGCCCGTAGTTTATCCTACCTGGATGGCATTCTTGCATTGTTCCATTTCAAGTGGTCCCAGTTTTTGCACTAATTCTCCAATGGTGATTCACCTTTCACCGGGAATGTAAAGGTCAAAGGGTTTAGCTAAATTAGGGAGTTCCAGGGCAAGGGTCTGAATTGACTGCTCTTTCCATTCTTGAAAGGCCACTTCTGGATTCTATTCAAAAGGATCATCATCTTTTCCTTTCAGTGTTTCATATAGAGGCCCAGCTAGTAGACTGTAGTTAGGGATCCAGAAGCAGCAAACCCTGGCCTCCCCAGGAACCCCTAAGCTGTCTTCTAGTTTTAGAAAGGGGTAAGGCTGAAAATGGTTTCTTCCCTTTCCTGGGATGGGCTTCTCCGACCTTCTGTGAGAACGAAGCCCAGGCAGGTCACCGCAGTCTGTGATATTTGAGCTTTTTCTTGGACAACTTCTATCCTTTATTGGCTTGGTAGTTCAGAGGCCTCCTTAGTAGGGCTGGCGATCAGAATGTCGTCTGTGTACTGAAGGAGGGTTTCCTTTCCCAGAGGTAGAACTTTTAGGTCTTTAGCTAAGCTTTCCCCAAAGATGGTGTGGGAATTTTTGCACCCTTGGGGCAAGACGGCCCGGAAGTATTGTTTTCGTTGTATGTTGAGTCCTGCCACTCACAAGCCAAAATTTCTTGTGACTCTGGGACTAATGGAATACAAAAGAAGGCATCATTGAAGACTAATACAGAATACCATGTCCTGGTGGTTGGTAGAATGACCAGCAGGGTGTAGGAATTAGGAGCAGCTGGAGGTATATCCTCGGTGGCTTCACTGACTGTCCTGACATCCTTTACCAGGTCCCCAGCAGCCCATGGGGCTCTCGTGGTCAGACCAATCCCAGAATATGGAGCTCACCTGGGCAGGTACCCCACCCTCACCCCAGCCCACGGGGCTCTCGTGGTCAGGCCCCTCCCAGGATACAGAGCTACCCTTGCAGGTACCGTGGCAGGGCTGGGCACACAGGAACCGTGCACATAGCCCTCATTGCAGAGCACCCCCAGCTCACCTGTCACTCAGAGCTGACACAGAGCACCTCAGAGCAGGACTTGAACTAACAAACAGCAGCTGCGACAGGTCTGTGACCCTGGGCATCACTCTGTGTGGCCTCCCTCCACCTGGTCTTCCAGAGACTTCCACTGCACCCGGGGCACCAGGCCTCTGTCTCCAACCACCACCCACCCTTCCTCTCCCTGACTCCTGGGTTCCTCTCATTAGGAGAGGGTTTTCTTGAAGTTGTCTCCCACTCATGGGCCAGATAAAATGATTAGAAAAGAAGCCAAAGCTGCAGCCCCTTGTCTATCCTGACTCTCAGGAGCCCACACCTGTTCCTTGGACCTGGCCGGTTCAGCAAGTTCCATTTTCTGCAACTGTGAGCCCCTGAGGGATGATGATTGGCTGACCTGGGCAGCCTTACCGTGCCGGCCAGCCCTCCCCAGGTGTGCCTGGGTTGAGATCAATAGAAATACCACTCCAGGCAGCAAGAGGCCCTGCAGCCGTGCCTGACGCCATTTTCTCTGCCCTGTCAGCAATCTCGGGGCTGGGCTGGTGGGAGGGAGTGAGAGGCCACGGCTTTGTGGGTGGCCCAGTGTGAGTGGGGCTCTGCTGGACTTTCTGCAGCAGTTGCCAGGCTGCCACCTGCTAAAGAAGAGGATGTGTCACCCATACCTGCTGCTGGAATTTCTCCCTGGGCAGAGGTGAGGAAGGAAAAAAGCAGTGGGGGCAGGGACAGGACGGGTATCTCAGGCAGGGAAATGGAAATCTTCCAGAAGAGCACCCAGGGCCAGGACCATCCTGGCTGGCCTGCAGGCACCAAGTCGGCCGGTATGCTGTCACTCGTGTGGCTCTATGGCCCTTCCTCTAGGCTTTCAAGTCCTTGTATATATTCAGGTGTTTTACCTGGGACGGGTGGGAATAGTTCAGCAGCAACTGGCCTGGGGCTCAGCTCACGTTTACTCACAGATGCCTCGGCACGGTGCCCCAGCTTTGCAATGAGGACGCTTGTTGCATGGGGGCTGCTGGCTGAATGGGAGACGATTCCCCACCACTGACCAACTTCAGAATTGTTTACAACTGGAGCAAGTGCCCTGATACGGTTTTCCTCTGTGGAACTGGTGGGTTCTGTGTTTTTTTTCTCTTTTTCGTTTTTGGTTCAAGGTAGATTTTATTCCTCTTTTTTGTATTTACAGATATAAGCATGGAAATAATTTATTCATATAAATACATGTATGTGAAGGGAATAATTGTTTTTTCTGTTTTATTTTTTAAATTTTATTTCTTTTGAATTTTGAATTTTATTTTATATTTTTATACAGCAGGTTCTTATTGGTTATCTATTTTCTACATATAAATGTATACATGCCAATCCCAGTCTCTCAACTCCTCCCACCACCACCACCCCCAACAGCTTTCCCCCCTTGTTGTCCATACGTTTGTTGTCTACATCTGTTGCTCTATTTATGCCTTGCAAAATGGTTAATCTGTACAGTTTTTCTAGGTTCCACATATATGCATGAATATACAAGATTTGTTTTTCTCTTTCTGACTTACTTCACTCTGTATGACAGTCTCTAGATCCATCGACGTCTCTACAAATGACCTAATTTCATTCCTTTTCATGGCTTAGTAATATTCCATTTTATATATGTACCACAGCTTTATGCATTCGTCTGTCTGTGGGCATTTAGGTTGCTTCCATTACCTCGATATTGTAAAGAGTGATACAATGAACATTGCGGTGAATGTCTCTTTTTGATTTATGGTTTTGTCTGGGTATATGTCCAGAACTGGGATTGCTGTATCATATGGTAATTCTACTGTTAGTTTCTTAAGAAACTCCATATTGTTCTCCATAGTGACTGTATCAATTTATATTCCCAACAATAGTGGAAGAGGGTTCCTTTTCTCCACACATTTCCAGCATTTTTTGTTTGTAGATTTTCGGATGATGCCCATTCTACCAGGTGTGAGGTGATACCTCATTGTTGAGTCCATTTTGTTGAGCAAGGGGTAGGTCTTGTCTATTACATATTTAGCTTATGGAACGGTATCTGTGCTAATTTCAAACTCTGCTTTTATACAGCACCACAACTCACCTTCCCCCTTAAGCAAGCATAAGTTGGTTTTCTAAACATGAGACCCTGTTCTGTTTTGTAATTCAGTTCATGTGTAACCAAGTTCACATTCCATGTATTAGTGATACCTTATGATGTTTCTCTTTCTGTGTGACTTTTTTCACTTAGAATCACCATGCCTCAATCCACTCATTATGCTGGTACGGGCCTGGTGACATAGTTTTCACTGCTGAGAGGTATTCTGTTGTATGTAAGTACCGCAACTTCTTTATCCATTATTTGCTCTCTGGCATATTTAACTTGTGCTGAAGAAGAGGTTCCTGTAAAAGAGCTGTCCCAAATTTTGGAGTGGCTGTGTCTTTTTGATTTTAATTTCCCTAAGCTATAGGACCATAAGTGGAAGTGCCCTAGGCTCTGTTGCTTTGTTTTTTAGATGTTTCAGGAAACACCATACACTTCTCCCCAGTGGCTGTTGGCAATTTACATCCCGCCCATCAGCATAACAAGGCTCCCAGTTCTCCATGGCCTGTCCTGCCTTTCTGGATTTTACACTTTTTTCAGATGGCCCTTTTGACCGGGGGGAAGTGAGACTTCATTGTAGTGCAGATTTCCTTTGCAAGCTTGCTTGGTTGGCCAAAAAGGGCGTATGCGTTTTTTCCTGAATATATTCAGGAAAAAACGCATACGCCGTTTTTGGCCAAGTGCATCATTCTCGACGTTCTGCCTCTTTTCCTATGCTTTAAATGCAATTCCAGTGTACCTCCTGAAATTGGTTTCCTGCAATTCTGCCCCGCTTTCAAGTCCTCTTGGCAGCCTTACTTCAGTATATTTTTGGACGATAGCTGTCATTTATAATTCTGCAGGTTTGTGAATTACAGTGCCCCTGAGCTCCTTTCTTCAACTCGCTTTCTTGTGAGCTGGCCGCAACACGGCGGGATTGCTTCAGGCCCTAATCTGGTTCCGGCACGGCACGATGAGCCTTTGGTTAATTCCTCTTCCTGGTGGGAAATGAGAGTTAAATTTGCCCGTCCAGACACCTCCAGCTAGTCTCTCATTGGTTCTCCCTATTCCTGTTCATCTTTCGCAGAAATTGCAAACTGGGCCAAACAGGAGGTTAAAGGCACTGTCTCTCCAAGTCGGGAGAGTGTTAGTAAAGCATCTGGAATACTGCACCCGAGTACCAGGGGATGAGAACTGAGACATATTGGAACACGTCTCCCTATCACATGGTTGATCATACTCTGGGTTCCACATGCATGTTTTAGCTGAAGGAAGAATCCCTTAAACCTCGAGAGTTGAGACCCGTGGAATGGGTACCATGCAATATGACTTCAAAGGGTCTTCATTTGCTCACTGAACCTCTCCAATCCTATCACTGCTGCGTTTATGCCCCTGTACACATGTTTGATTCTCTTTCGGAGACATAGCAATCCATAGCCTTTTAAGATACTTACTAGTCAGGTACATTCTTAGGCGTTTAATATGGGGTGTTGAGTCCATTTCATTGAGCAAGGAGTAGCTCTTGTCTATTACATATTTGGCTTAAGGAACTTTATCTGTGCTCATTTCAATCTCTGGTTTTATGCAGCACCCCAACTCACCTTTCCCCTTAAGCAAGCATAAGTTGGTTTTCTAAATTTGAGACCCTGTTCTGTTTTGTAATTCAGTTCCTGTGTAACCAAATTTACATTCCGTGTATTAGTGATATCTTATGATGTTTCTTTTTCTGTGTGACTTATTTCAGTTAGAATCATCATACCTGAATCCACTCATTATGCTGCTATGGGCCTGATGACATAGATTTCATTGCTGAGTGGTATTGCATTGTACGTAAGTACCACAACTTCTTTATCCATTTTTCACTTTCTGCGATATTGAACTAGTCCCGTAAACGAGGTTCTTGTAAACGGAGCCGTCCCAAACTTTGGGGTGGCTGTGTCTTTTTGATTTTAATTTCCCTAAGCTATAGGACCATAAGTGGAAGTGCCCTAGGCTCTGTTGCTTTGTTTTTTAGATGTTTCAGGAAACACCATACACTTCTCCGGAGAGGCTGTTGGCAATTTACACCCCGCCCATCAGCATAACAAGGCTCCCAGTTCTCCATGGCCTGTCCTGCCTTTCTGGATTTTACACTTTTTTCAGATGGCCCTTTTGACCGGGGGGAAGTGAGACTTCATTGTAGTGCAGATTTCCTTTGCAAGCTTGCTTGGTTGGCCAAAAAGGGCGTATGCCTTTTTTCCTGAATATATTCAGGAAAAAACGCATACGCCCTTTTTGGCCAAGTGCATCATTGTCGACTTTCTGACTCTTTTCCTATGCTTTAAGTGCAATTCCAGTCTACCTCCTGAAATCGGGTTCCTGCAATTCTGCCCCGCTTTCAAGTCCTCTTTGCAGCCTTACTTCAGTATATTTTTGGACGATAGCTGTCATTTATAACTCTGCAGGTTTGTGAATTACAGTGCCCCTGAGCTCCTTTCTTCAACTCGCTTTCTTGTGAGCTGGCCGCAACACCGCAGGATTGCTTCAGGCCCTAATCTGGTTCCGGCACGACACGCTGAGCCTTTGGTTAATTCCTCTTCCTGGTGGGAAATGAGAGTTAAATTTGCCCATCCACACACCTCCAGCTAGTCTCTCATTGGTTCTCCCTATTCCTGTTCATCTTCCGCAGAAATTGCAAACTGGGCCAAACAGGAGGTTAAAGGCACTGACTCTCCAAGTCGGGAGAGTGTTAGTAAAGCGTCTGGAATGTGGCACCCGAGTACCAGGGGAGGAGAACTGAGACATATAGGAACATGTCTCCTGATCACACGGTTGATCATACTCTGGGTTCCACATGCATGATTTAGCTGAAGGAAGAATCCCTTAAACCTGGAGCGTTGAGACCCGTGGAATGGGTAGCATGCAATATGACTTCAAAGGGTCTTCATTTGCTCACCGAACCTCTCCAATCCTATCACTGCTGCGTTTATGCCCCTGTACACACGCTTGATTCTCTGTCGGAGACATAGCGATCCATAGGTTTTAAGATTCTTACTAGTAGTGTACATTCTTAGGCGTTTAATATGGGGTGTTGAGTCCATTTCGTTGAGCAAGGAGTAGCTCTCGTCTATTACATATTTGGCTTAAGGAACATTATCTGTGCTCATTTCAATCTCTGGTTTTATGCAGCACCCCAACTCACCTTTCCCCTTAAACAAGCATAAGTTGGTTTTCTAAATTTGAGACCCTGTTCTCTTTTGTAATCCAGTTCCTGTGTAGCCAAGTTTACATTCCGTGTATTAGTTATATCTTATGATGTTTCTTTTTCTGTGTGACTTATTTCAGTTAGAATCATCATACCTGAATCCACTCATTATGCTGCTACGGGCCTGATGACATAGATTTCATTGCTGAGTGATATTGAATTGTACATAAGTACCACATCTTCTTTATACATTTTTCACTTTCTGCAATATTGTACTTGTACCGTAAACAAGGTTCTTGTAAACAGAGCCGTCCGAAACATTGGGGTGGCTGTGTCTTTTTGATTTTAATTTCCCTAAGATATAGGACCATAAGTGGAAGTGCCCGAGGCTCTGTTGCTTTGTTTTTTAGATGTTTCAGGAAACACCATACACTTCTCCCCAGTGGCTGTTGGCAATTTACATAACGACCATCAGCATAACAAGGCTCCCAGTTCTCCATGGCCTGTCCTGCCTTTCTGGATTTTACACTTGTTTCAGATGGCCCTTTTGACCGGGGGGAAGTGAGACTTCATTGTAGTGCAGATATCCTTTGCAAGCTTGCTTGGTTGGCCAAAAAGGGCGTATGCCTTTTTTCCTGAATATATTCAGGAAAAACCGCATACGCCCTTTTTGGCCAAGTGCATTATTGTGGACGTTCTGCCTCTTTTCCTATGCTTTAAATGCAATTCCAGTCTACCTCCTGAAATCGGTTTCCTGCAATTCTGCCCCCCTTTCAAGTCCTCTTGGCAGCCTTACTTCAGTATATTTTTGGACGATAGCTGTCATTTATAACTCTGCAGGTTTGTGAATTACAGTGCCCCTGAGCTCCTTTCTTCAACTCGCTTTCTTGTGAGCTGGCCGCAACACCGCAGGATTGCTTCAGGCCCTAATCTGGTTCCGGCACGACACGCTGAGCCTTTGGTTAATTCCTCTTCCTGGTGGGAAATGAGAGTTAAATTTGCCCATCCACACACCTCCAGCTAGTCTCTCATTGGTTCTCCCTATTCCTGTTCATCTTCCGCAGAAATTGCAAACTGGGCCAAACAGGAGGTTAAAGGCACTGACTCTCCAAGTCGGGAGAGTGTTAGTAAAGCGTCTGGAATGTGGCACCCGAGTACCAGGGGAGGAGAACTGAGACATATAGGAACATGTCTCCTGATCACACGGTTGATCATACTCTGGGTTCCACATGCATAATTTAGCTGAAGGAAGAATCCCTTAAACCTGGAGAGTTGAGAACCGTGGAATGGGTACCATGCAATATGACTTCAAAGGGTCTTCATTTGCTCACCGAACCTCTCCAATCCTATCACTGCTGCGGTTATGCCCCTGTACACACGCTTGATTCTCTTTCGGAGACATAGCAATCCATAGGTTTTAAGATACTTACTAGTCAGGTACATTCTTAGGCGTTTAATATGGGGTGTTGAGTCCATTTCGTTGAGCAAGGAGTAGCTCTTGTCTGTTACATATTTGGCTTAAGTAACTTCATCTGTGCTCATTTCAATCTCTGGTTTTATGCAGCACCCCAACTCACCTTTCCCCTTAAGCAAGCATAAGTTGGTTTTCTAAATTTGAGACCCTGTTCTCTTTTGTAATCCAGTTCCTCTGTAGCCAAGTTTACATTCCGTGTATTAGTGATATCTTATGATGTTTCTTTTCCTGTGTGACTTATTTCAGTTAGAATCATCATACCTGAATCCACTCATTATGCTGCTACGGGCTTGATTACATAGATTACATTGCTGAGTGATATTGCATTGTACGTAAGTACCACAGCTTCTTTATCCATTTTTCACTTTCTGCAATATTGAACTAGTCCCGTAAACGAGTTTCTTCTAAACAGAGCCGTCCCAAACTTAGGGGTGGCTGTGTCTTTTTTATTTTATATTCCTTAGCTATAGGACCATAAGTGGAAGTGCCCTAGGCTCTGTTGCTTTGTTTTTTAGATGTTTCAGGAAACACCATACACTTCTCCCCAGTGGCTGTTGGCAATTTACATAACGACCATCAGCATAACAAGGCTCCCAGTTCTCCATGGCCTGTCCTGCCTTTCTGGATTTTACACTTGTTTCAGATGGCCCTTTTGACCGGGGGAAGTGAGACTTCATTGTAGTGCAGATTTCCTTTGCAAGCTTGCTTGGTTGGCCAAAAAGGGCGTATGCGTTTTTTCCTGAATATATTCAGGAAAAAACGCATACGCCCTTTTTGGCCAAGTGCATCATTGTGGACGTTCTGCCTCTTTTCCTATGCTTTAAATGCAATTCCAGTCTACCTCCTGAAATCGGTTTCCTGCAATTCTGCCCCCCTTTCAAGTCCTCTTGGCAGCCTTACTTCAGTATATTTTTGGACGATAGCTGTCATTTATAACTCTGCAGGTTTGTGAATTACAATGCCCCTGAGCTCCTTTCTTCAACTCGCTTTCTTGTGAGCTGGCCGCAACACCGCAGGATTGCTTCAGGCCCTAATCTGGTTCCGGCAGGGCACGGTGAGCCTTTGTTTAATTCCTCTTCCTGGTGGGAAATGAGAGTTAAATTTGCCCATCCAGACACCTCCAGCTAGTCTCTCATTGGTTCTCCGTAATCCTGTTCATCTTCCGCAGAAATTGCAAACTGGGCCAAACAGGAGGTTAAAGGCAGTGACTCTCCAAGTCGGGAGAGTGTTAGTAAAGCGTCTGGAATGTTGCACCCGAGTACCAGGGGACGAGAACTGAGACATAGTGGAACACATCTCCCGATCACACGGTTGATCATACTCTGGGTTCCACATGCATGTTTTAGCTGAAGGAAGAATCCCTTAAACCTGGAGCGTTGAGACCCGTGGAATGGGTACCATGCGATATGATTTCAAAGGGTCTTCATTTGCTCACCGAACCTCTCCAATCCTATCACTGCTGCGTTTATGCCCCTGTACACACGCTTGTTTCTCTTTCAGAGACATAGCAATCCATAGGTTTTAAGATACTTACTAGTCAGGTACATTCTTAAGCGTTTAATATGGGGTGTTGAGTCCATTTCGTTGAGCAAGGAGTAGTTCTTGTCTATTACATATTTGGCTTAAGGAACTTTATCTGTGCTCATTTCAATCTCTGGTTTTATGCAGCACCCCAACTCACCTTTCCCCTTAAGCAAGCATAAGTTGGTTTTCTAAATTTGAGACCCTGTTCTCTTTTGTAATCCAGTTCCTGTGTAGCCAAGTTTACATTCCGTGTATTAGTGATATCTTATGATGTTTCTTTTTCTGTGTGACTTATTTCAGTTAGAATCATCATACCTGAATCCACTCATTATGCTGCTACGGGCCTGATGACATAGATTTCATTGCTGAGTGATATTGCATTGTACGTAAGTACCACAACTTCTTTATCCATTTTTCACTTTCTGCGATATTGTACTTGTACTGTAAACAAGGTTCTTGTAAACAGAGCCGTCACAAACTTTGGGGTGGCTGTGTCTTTTTGATTTTAATTTCCCTAAGCTATAGGACCATAAGTGGAAGTGCTCTAGGCTCTGTTGCTTTGTTTCTTAGATGTTTCAGGAAACACCATACACTTCTCCCCAGTGGCTGTTGGCAATTTACATCCCGCCCATCAGCATAACAAGGCTCCCAGTTCTCCATGGCCTGTCCTGCCTTTCTGGATTTTACACTTTTTTCAGATGGCCCTTTTGACCGGGGGGAAGTGAGACTTCATTGTAGTGCAGATATCCTTTGCAAGCTTGCTTGGTTGGCCAAAAAGGGCGTATGCGTCTTTTCCTGAATATACTCAGGAAAGAACGCTTATGCCCTTTTTGGCCAAGTGCATCATTGTGGACGTTCTGCCTCTTTTCCTATGCTTTAAATGCAATTCCAGTGTACCTCCTGAAATCGGTTTCCTGCAATTCTGCCCCGCTTTCAAGTCCTCTTGGCAGCCTTACTTCAGTATATTTTTGGACGATAGCTGTCATTTATAACTCTGCAGGTTTGTGAATTACAGTGCCCCTGAGCTCCTTTCTTCAACTCGCTTTCTTGTGAGCTGGCCGCAACACCGCAGGATTGCTTCAGGCCCTAATCTGGTTCCGGCACGGCACGCTGAGCCTTTGGTTAATTCCTCTTCCTGGTGGGAAATGAGAGTTAAATTTGCCCATCCAGACACTTCCAGCTAGTCTCTCATTGGTTCTCCCTAATCCTGTTCATCTTCCGCAGAAATTGCAAACTGGGCCAAACAGGAGGTTAAAGGCACTGACTCTCCAAGTCGGGAGAGTGTTAGTAAAGCGTCTGGAATGTGGCACCCGAGTACCAGGGGAGGAGAACTGAGACATATTGGAACACGTCTCCCTATCACACGGTTGATCATACTCTGGGTTCCACATGCATGTTTTAGCTGAAGGAAGAATCCCTTAAACCTGGAGCGTTGAGACCCGTGGAATGGGTAGCATGCAATATGATTTCAAAGGGTCTTCATTTCCTCACCGAACCTCTCCAATCCTATCACTGCTGCGTTTATGCCCCTGTACACACGCTTGATTCTCTTTCGGAGACATAGCAATCCATAGGTTTTAAGATACTTACTAGTCAGGTACATTCTTAGGCGTTTAATACGGGGTTTTGAGTCCATTTCGTTGAGCAAGGAGTAGCTCTTGTCTATTACATATTTGGCTTAAGGAACTTTATCTGTGCTCATTTCAATCTCTGGTTTTATGCAGCACCCCAACTCACCTTTCCCCTTAAGCAAGCATAAGTTGGTTTTCTAAATTTGAGACCCTGTTCTCTTTTGTAATCCAGTTCCTGTGTAGCCAAGTTTACATTCCGTGTATTAGTGATATCTTATGATGTTTCTTTTTCTGTGTGACTTATTTCAGTTAGAATCTTCATACCTGAATCCACTCATTATGCTTCTACGGGCCTGATGACATAGATTTCATTGCTGAGTGATATTGCATTGTACGTAAGTACCACAACTTCTTTATCCATTTTTCACTTTCTGCGATATTGTACTTGTACCGTAAACAAGGTTTTTGTAAACAGAACCGTCCCAAATTTTGGGGTGGCTGTGTCTTTTTGATTTTAATTTCCCTAAGCTATAGGACCATAAGTGGAATTGCCCTAGGCTCTGTTGCTTTGATTTTTAGATGTTTCAGGAAACACCATACACTTCTCCCCAGTGGCTGTTGGCAATTTACATCCCGCCCATCAGCATAACAAGGCTCCCAGTTCTCCATGGCCTGTCCTGCCTTTCTGGATTTTACACTTTTTTCAGATGGCCCTTTTGACCGGGGGGAAGTGAGACTTCATTGTAGTGCAGATATCCTTTGCAAGCTTGCTTGGTTGGCCAAAAAGGGCGTATGCGTCTTTTCCTGAATATACTCAGGAAAGAACGCATATGCCCTTTTTGGCCAAGTGCATCATTGTGGACGTTCTGCCTCTTTTCCTATGCTTTAAATGCAATTCCAGTGTACCTCCTGAAATCGGTTTACTGCAATTCTGCCCCGCTTTCAAGTCCTCTTGGCAGCCTTACTTCAGTATATTTTTGGACGATAGCTGTCATTTATAACTCTGCAGGTTTGTGAATTACAGTGCCCCTGAGCTCCTTTCTTCAACTCGCTTTCTTGTGAGCTGGCCGCAACACCGCAGGATTGCTTCAGGCCCTAATCTGGTTCCGGCACGGCACGCTGAGCCTTTGGTTAATTCCTCTTCCTGGTGGGAAATGAGAGTTAAATTTGCCCATCCAGACACCTCCAGCTAGTCTCTCATTGGTTCTCCCTAATCCTGTTCATCTTCCGCAGAAATTGCAAACTGGGCCAAACAGGAGGTTAAAGGCAGTGACTCTCCAAGTCGGGAGAGTGTTAGTAAAGCGTCTGGAATGTTGCACCCGAGTACCAGGGGACGAGAACTGAGACATATTGGAACACGTCTCCCAATCACACGGTTGATCATACTCTGGGTTCCACATGCATGTTTTAGCTGAAGGAAGAATCCCTTAACCCTGGAGCGTTGAGACCCGTGGAATGGGTAGCATGCAATATGATTTCAAAGGGTTTTCATTTGCTCACCGAACCTCTCCAATCCTATCACTGCTGCGTTTATGCCCCTGTACACACGCTTGATTCTCTTTCGGAGACATAGCAATCCATAGGTTTTAAGATACTTACTAGTCAGGTACATTCTTAGGCGTTTAATATGGGGTTTTGAGTCCATTTCGTTGAGCAAGGAGTAGCTCTTGTCTATTACATATTTGGCTTAAGGAACTTTATCTGTGCTCATTTCAATCTCTGGTTTTATGCAGCACCCCAACTCACCTTTCCCCTTAAGCAAGCATAAGTTGGTTTTCTAAATTTGAGACCCTGTTCTCTTTTGTAATCCAGTTCCTGTGTAGCCAAGTTTACATTCCGTGTATTAGTGATATCTTATGATGTTTCTTTTTCTGTGTGACTTATTTCAGTTAGAATCATCATACCTGAATCCACTCATTATGCTTCTACGGGCCTGATGACATAGATTTCATTGCTGAGTGATATTGCATTGTACGTAAGTACCACAACTTCTTTATCCATTTTTCACTTTCTGCGATATTGTACTTGTACCGTAAACAAGGTTCTTGTAAACAGAGCCGTCCCAAATTTTGGGGTGGCTGTGTCTTTTTGATTTTAATTTCCCTAAGCTATAGGACCATAAGTGGAAGTGCCCTAGGCTCTGTTGCTTTGATTTTTAGATGTTTCAGGAAACACCATACACTTCTCCCCAGTGGCTGTTGGCAATTTACATCCCGCCCATCAGCATAACAAGTCTCCCAGTTCTCCATGGCCTGTCCTGCCTTTCTGGATTTTACACTTGTTTCAGATGGCCCTTTTCACCGGGGGGAAGTGAGACTTCATTGTAGTGCAGATTTCCTTTGCAAGCTTGCTTGGTTGGCCAAAAAGGGCGTATGCGTTTTTTCCTGAATATATTCAGGAAAAACCGTATACGCCCTTTTTGGCCAAGTGCATCATTGTCGACGTTCTGCCTCTTTTCCTATGCTCTAAATGCAATTCCAGAGTACCTCCTGAAATTGGTTTCCTGCAATTCTGCCCCGCTTTCAAGTCCTCTTGGCAACCTTACTTCAGTATATTTTTGGACGATAGCTGTCATTTATAACTCTGCAGGTTTGTGAATTACAGTGCCCCTGAGCTCCTTTCTTCAACTCGCTTTCTTGTGAGCTGGCCGCAACACCGCAGGATTGCTTCATGCCCTAATCTTGTTCTGGCACGGCACGCTGAGCCTTTGGTTAATTCCTCTTCCTGGTGGGAAATGAGAGTTAAATTTGCCCATCCAGACACCTCCAGCTAGTCTCTCATTGGTTCTCCCTAATCCTGTTCATCTTCCGCAGAAATTGCAAACTGGGCCAAACAGGAGGTTAAAGGCAGTGACTCTCCAAGTCGGGAGAGTGTTAGTAAAGCGTCTGGAATGTTGCACCCGAGTACCAGGGGACGAGAACTGAGACATATTAGAACACGTCTCCCAATCACACGGTTGATCATACTCTGGGTTCCACATGCATGTTTTAGCTGAAGGAAGAATCCCTTAACCCTGGAGCGTTGAGACCCGTGGAATGGGTAGCATGCAATATGATTTCAAAGGGTTTTCATTTGCTCACCGAACCTCTCCAATCCTATCACTGCTGCGTTTATGCCCCTGTACACACGCTTGATTCTCTTTCGGAGACATAGCAATCCATAGGTTTTAAGATACTTACTAGTCAGGTACATTCTTAGGCGTTTAATATGGGGTTTTGAGTCCATTTCGTTGAGCAAGGAATAGCTCTTGTCTATTACATATTTGGCTTAAGGAACTTTATCTGTGCTCATTTCAATCTCTGTTTTTATGCAGCACCCTAACTCACCTTTCCCCTTAAGCAAGCATAAGTTGGTTTTCTAAATTTGAGACCCTGTTCTCTTTTGTAATCCAGTTCCTGTGTAGCCAAGTTTACATTCCGTGTATTAGTGATATCTTATGATGTTTCTTTTTCTGTGTGACTTATTTCAGTTAGAATCATCATACCTGAATCCACTCATTATGCTTCTACGGGCCTGATGACATAGATTTCATTGCTCAGTGATATTGCATTGTACGTAAGTACCACAACTTCTTTATCCATTTTTCACTTTCTGCGATATTGTACTTGTACCGTAAACAAGGTTCTTGTAAACAGAGCCGTCCCAAATTTTGGGGTGGCTGTGTCTTTTTGATTTTAATTTCCCTAAGCTATAGGACCATAAGTGGAAGTGCCCTAGGCTCTGTTGCTTTGATTTTTAGATGTTTCAGGAAACACCATACACTTCTCCCCAGTGGCTGTTGGCAATTTACATCCCGCCCATCAGCATAACAAGTCTCCCAGTTCTCCATGGCCTGTCCTGCCTTTCTGGATTTTACACTTGTTTCAGATGGCCCTTTTCACCGGGGGGAAGTGAGACTTCATTGTAGTGCAGATTTCCTTTGCAAGCTTGCTTGGTTGGCCAAAAAGGGCGTATGCGTTTTTTCCTGAATATATTCAGGAAAAACCGTATACGCCCTTTTTGGCCAAGTGCATCATTGTCGACGTTCTGCCTCTTTTCCTATGCTCTAAATGCAATTCCAGAGTACCTCCTGAAATTGGTTTCCTGCAATTCTGCTCCGCTTTCAAGTCCTCTTGGCAACCTTACTTCAGTATATTTTTGGACGATAGCTGTCATTTATAACTCTGCAGGTTTGTGAATTACAGTGCCCCTGAGCTCCTTTCTTCAACTCGCTTTCTTGTTAGCTGGCCGCAACACCGCAGGATTGCTTCATGCCCTAATCTTGTTCTGGCACGGCACGCTGAGCCTTTGGTTAATTCCTCTTCCTGGTGGGAAATGAGAGTTAAATTTGCCCGTCCAGACACCTCCAGCTAGTCTCTCATTGGTTCTCCCTATTCCTGTTCATCTTCCGCAGAAATTACAAACTGGGCCAAACAGGAGGTTAAAGGCACTGACTCTCCAAGGCGGGAGAGTGTTAGTAAAGCATCTGGAATGTTGCACCCGAGTACCAGGGGACGAGAACTGAGGCATATTGGAACACGTCTCCCGATCACACAGTTGATCATACTCTGGGTTCCACATGCATGATTTAGCTGAAGGAAGAATCCCTTAAACCTGGAGAGTTGAGACCCGTGGAATGGGTACCATGCAATATGACTTCAAAGGGTCTTCATTTGCTCACCGAACCTCTCCAATCCAATCACTGCTGCGTTTATGCCCCTGTACACATGCTTGATTCTCTTTCGGAGACATAGCAATCCATAGCTTTTAAGATACTTACTAGTCAGGTACATTCTTTGGCGTTTAATATGGGGTGTTGAGTCCATTTCGTTGAGCAAGGAGTAGCTCTTGTCGATTACATATTTGGCTCAAGGAACTTTATCTGTGCTCATTTCAATCTCTGGTTTTATGCAGCACCCCAACTCACCTTTCCCCTTAAGCAAGCATAAGTTGGTTTTCTAAATTTGAGACCCTGTTCTCATTTGTAATCCAGTTCCTGTGTAGCCAAGTTTACATTCCGTGTATTAGTGATATCTTATGATGTTTCTTTTTCTGTGTGACTTATTTCAGTTAGAATCATCATACCTGAATCCACTCATTATGCTGCTACAAGCCTGATGACATAGATTTCATTGCTGAGTGATATTGCCTTGTACGTAAGTACCACAACTTCTTTATCCATTTTTCACTTTCTGCGATATTGAACTTGTCCCGTAAACGAGTTTCTTGTAAACAGAGCCGTCCCAAACTTTGGGGTGGCTGTGTCTTTTTGATTTTAATTTCCCTAAGCTATAGGACCATAAGTGGAAGTGCCCTAGGCTCTGTTGCTTTGTTTTTTAGATGTTTCAGGAAACACCATACACTTCTCCAGAGTGGCTGTTGGCAATATACATCCCGCCCATCAGCATAACAAGGCTCCCAGTTCTCCATGGCCTGTCCTGCCTTTCTGGATTTTACACTTTTTTCAGATGGCCCTTTTGACCGGGGGGAAGTGAGACTTCATTGTAGTGCAGATTTCCTTTGCAAGCTTGCTTGGTTGGCCAAAAAGGGCGTATGTGTTTTTTCCTGAATATATTCAGGAAAAAACGCATACGCCCTTTTTGGCCAAGTGCATCATTGTCAACGTTCTGCCTCTTTTCCTATGCTTTAAATGCAATTCCAGTCTACCTCCTGAAATCGGTTTCCTGTAATTCTGCCCCGCTTTCAAGTCCTCTTGACAGGCTTACTTCAGTATATTTTTGGACGATAGCTGTCATTTATATCTCTGCAGGTTTATGAATTACAGTGCCCCTGAGCTCCTTTCTTCAACTCGCTTTCTTGTGAGCTGGCCGCAACACCGTAGTATTGCTTCAGGTCCTAATCTGGTTCCGGCACGGCAGGCTGAGCCTTTGGTTAATTCCTCTTCCTGGTGGGAAATGAGAGTTAAATTTGCCCGTCCAGACACCTCCAGCTAGTCTCTCATTGGTTCTCCCTATTCGTGTTCACCTTCCGCAGAAATTGCAAACTGGGCCAAACAGGAGGTTAAAGGCACTGACTCTCCAAGTCGGGAGAGTGTTAGTAAAGCATCTGGAATGTTGCACCCGAGTACCAGGGGACGAGAACTGAGACATATTGGAACACGTCTCCCGATCACACTGTTGATCATACTCTGGGTTCCACATGCATGCTTTAGCTGAAGGAAGAATCCCTTAAACCTGGAGCGTTGAGACCCGTGGAATGGGTACCATGCAATATGACTTCAAAGGGTCTTCATTTGCTCACCGAACCTCTCCAATCCTATCACTGCTGCGTTTATGCCCCTGTACTCACGCTTGATTCTCTTTCGGAGACATAGCAATCCATAGGTTTTAAGATACTTATTAGTCAGGTATATTCTTCGGCGTTTAATATTGGGTGTTGAGTCCATTTCGTTGAGCAAGGAGTAGCTCTTGCTATTCCATATTTGGCTTAAGGAACTTTATCTGTGCTCATTTGAATCTCTGGTTTTATGCAGCACCCCAACTCACCTTTCCCCTTAAGCAAGCATAAGTTGGTTTTCTAAATTTGAGATCCTCTTCTGTTTTGTAATTCAGTTCCTGTGTAGCCAAGTTTACATTCCATGTATTAGTGATATCTTATGATGTTTCTTTTTCTGTGTGACTTATTTCATTTAGAATCATCATACCTGAATCCACTCATTATGCTGCTACAGGCCTGATGACATAGATATCATTGCTGAGTGATATTGCATTGTACGTAAGTACCACAACTTCTTTATCCATTTTTCACTTTCTGCGATATTGAACCTGTCCCGTAAAAGAGTTTCTTGTCAACAGAGCCGTCCCAAACTTTGGGGTGGCTGTGTCTTTTTGATTTTAATTTCCCTAAGCTATAGGACCATAAGTGGAAGTGCCCTAGGCTCTGTTGCTTTGTTTTTTAGATGTTTCAGGAAACACCATACACTTCTCCCGAGTGGCTGTTTGCAATTTGCATCCCGCCCAACAGCATAACAAGGCTCCCAGGTCTCCAAGGACTGTCCTGCCTTTCTGGATTTTACACTTTTTTCAGATGGCCCTTTTGACCAGGGGGAAGTGAGACTTCATTGTAGTGCAGATTTCCTTTGCAAGCTTGCTTGGTTGGCCAAAAAGGGCGTATGCGTTTTTTCCTGAATATATTCAGGAAAAAATGCATACGCCCTTTTTGACCAAGTGCATCATTGTCGACGTTCTGCCTCTTTTCCTCTGCTTTAAATGCAATTCCAGTCTACCTCCTGAAATCGGTTTCCTGCAATTCTGTCCCGCTTTCCAGTCCTCTTGCAGCCTTACTTCAGTATATTTTTGGACGATAGCTGTCATTTATAACTCTGCAGGTTTGTGAATTACAGTGCCACTGAGCTCCTTTCTTCAACTCACTTTCTTGTGAGCTGGCCGCAACACCGCAGGATTGCTTCAGGCCCTAATCTGGTTCCGGCACGGCATGCTGACCCTTTGGTTAATTCCTCTTTCTGGTGGCAAATGAGAGTTAAATTTGCCCGTCCAGGACACCTCCAGCTAGTCTCTCATTGGTTCTCCTATTCCTGTTCATCTTCCGCGGAATTTGCAAACTGGGCCAAATAGGAGGTTAAAGGCACTGACTCTCCAAGTCGGGAGAGTGTTAGTAAAGCATCTAGAATGTTGCACCCGAGTACCAGGGGATGAGAACTGAGACATATTTGAACGTGACTCACGATCACACGGTTGATCATACTCTGGGTTCCACATGCATGTTTCAGCTGAAGGAAGAATCCCTTAAACCTGGAGAGTTGAGACCCGTGGAATGGGTACCATGCAATATGACTTCAAAGGGTCTTCATTTGCTCACCGAACCTCTCCAATCCTATCACTGCTGCGTTTATGCCCCTGTACTCACGCTTGATTCTCTTTCACAGACATAGCAATCCATAGTTTTAAGATACTTACTAGTCAGGTACATTATTAGGCGTTTAATATGGTGTGTTGAGTCCATTTCGTTGAACAAGGAGTAGCTCTTGTCTATTACATATTTGGCTTAAGGAACTTTATCTGTGCTCATTTCAATCTCTGGTTCTATGCAGCACCCCAACTCACCTTTCCCCTTAAGCAAGCATAAGTTGGTTTTCTAAATTTGAGACCCTGTTCTGTTTTGTAATTCAGTTCCTGTGTAGCCAAGTTTACATTCCGTGTATTAGTGATATCTTATGATGTTTCTTTTTCTGTGTGACTTATTTCAGTTAGAATCATCATACCTGAATCCACTCATTATGCTGCTACGGGCCTGATGACATAGATTTCATTGCTGAGTGATATTGCATTGTATGTAAGTACCACAACTTCTTTATCCATTTTTCACTTTCTGCGATATTGAACTTGTACCGTAAACGAGGTTCTTGTAAACAGAGCCATCCGAAACTTTGGGGTGGCTGTGTCTTTTTGATTTTAATTTCCCTAAGCTATAGGACCATAAGTGGAAGTGCCCTAGGCTCTGTTGCTTTGTTTTTTAGATGTTTCAGGAAACACCATACACTTCTCCTGAGTGGCTGTTGGCAATTTACATCCCGCCCATCAGCATAACAAGGCTCCCAGTTCTCCATGGCCTGTCGTGACTTTCTGGATTTTACACTTTTTTCAGATGGCCCTTTTGACTGGGGGGAAGTGAGACTTCATTGTAGTGCAGATTTCCTTTGCAAGCTTGCTTGGTTGGCCAAAAAGGGCGTATGCGTTTTTTCCTGAATATATTCAGGAAAAAACGCATACGCCCTTTTTGGCCAAGTGCATCATTGTGGACGTTCTGCCTCTTTTCCTCTGCTTTAAATGCAATTCCAGTCTACCTCCTGAAATCGGTTTCCTGCAATTCTGCCCCGCTTTCAAGTCCTCTTGGCAGCCTTACTTCAGTATATTTTTGGACGATAGCTGTCATTTATATCTCTGCAGGTTTGTGAATTACAGTGCCCCTGAGCTCCTTTCTTCAACTCGCTTTCTTGTGAGCTGGCCGCAACACCGCAGGATTGCTTCAGGCCCTAATCTGGTTCCGGCACGGCATGCTGACCCTTTGGTTAATTCCTCTTTCTGGTGGGAAATGAGAGTTAAATTTGCCCGTCCAGACACCTCCAGCTAGTCTCTCATTGGTTCTCCCTATTCCTGTTCATCTTCCGCGGAATTTGCAAACTGGGCCAAATAGGAGGTTAAAGGCACTGACTCTCTAAGTCGGGAGAGTGTTAGTAAAGCATCTAGAATGTTGCACCCGAGTACCAGGGGATGAGAACTGAGACATATTTGAACGTGACTCACGATCACATGGTTGATCATACTCTGGGTTCCACATGCATGTTTCAGCTGAAGGAAGAATCCCTTAAACCTGGAGAGTTGAGACCCGTGGAATGGGTATCATGCAATATGACTTCAAAGGGTCTTCATTTGCTCACCGAACCTCTCCAATCCTATCACTGCTGCGTTTATGCCCCTGTACTCACGCTTGATTCTCTTTCACAGACATAGCAATCCATAGGTTTTAAGATACTTACTAGTCAGGTACATTCTTAGGCGTTTAATATGGGGTGTTGAGTCCATTTCGTTGAACAAGGAGAAGCTCTTGTCTATTATATATTTGGCTTAAGGAACTTTATCTGTGCTCATTTCAATGCCTGGTTCTATGCAGCACCCCAACTCACCTTTCCCCTTAAGCAAGCATAAGTTGGTTTTCTAAATTTGAGACCCTGTTCTGTTTTGTAATTCAGTTCCTGTGTAGCCAAGTTTACATTCCGTGTATTAGTGATATCTTATGATGTTTCTTTTTCTGTGTGACATATTTCAGTTAGAATCATCATACCTGAATCCACTCATTATGCTGCTACGGGCCTGATGACATAGATTTCTTTGCTGAGTGATATTGCATTGTACGTAAGTACCACAACTTCTTTATCCATTTTTCACTTTCTGCGATATTGAACTTGTACCGTAAACGAGGTTCTTGTAAACAGAGCCATCCGAAACTTTGGGGTGGCTGTGTCTTTTTGATTTTAATTTCCCTAAGCTATAGGACCATAAGTGGAAGTGCCCTAGGCTCTGTTGCTTTGTTTTTTAGATGTTTCAGGAAACACCATACACTTCTCCTGAGTGGCTGTTGGCAATTTACATCCCGCCCATCAGCATAACAAGGCTCCCAGTTCTCCATGGCCTGTCGTGACTTTCTGGATTTTACACTTTTTTCAGATGGCCCTTTTGACTGGGGGGAAGTGAGACTTCATTGTAGTGCAGATTTCCTTTGCAAGCTTGCTTGGTTGGCCAAAAAGGGCGTATGCGTTTTTTCCTGAATATATTCAGGAAAAAACGCATACGCCCTTTTTGGCCAAGTGCATCATTGTGGACGTTCTGCCTCTTTTCCTATGCTTTAAATGCAATTCCAGTCTACCTCCTGAAATCGGTTTCCTGCAATTCTGCCCCGCTTTCAAGTCCTCTTGGCAGCCTTACTTCAGTATATTTTTGGACGATAGCTGTCATTTATAACTCTGCAGGTTTGTGAACTACAGTGCCCCTGAGCTTGTTCTTCAACTCGCTTTCTTGTGAGCTGGCCGCAACACCGCAGGAATGCTTCAGGCCCTAATCTGGTTCCGGCACGGCACGCTGAGCCTTTGGTTAATTCCTCTTCCTGGTGGGAAATGAGAGTTAAATTTGCCCGTCCAGACACCTCCAGCTAGTCTCTCATTGGTTCTCCCTATTCCTGTTCATCTTCCGCAGAAATTGCAAACTGGGCCAAATAGGAGGTTAAAGGCACTGACTCTCCAAGTCGGGAGAGTGTTAGTAAAGCATCTGGAATGTTGCATCCGAGTACCAGGGGACGAGAACTGAGACATATTGGAACACGTCTCCCGATCACACGGTTGATCATACTCTGGGTTCCACATGCATGCTTTAGCTGAAGGAAGAATCCCTTAAACCTGGAGAGTTGAGACCCGTGGAATGGGTACCATGCAATATGACTTCAAAGGGTCTTCATTTGCTCACCGAACCTCTCCAATCCTATCACTGCTGCGTTTATGCCCCTGTACACACACTTGATTCTCTTTCAGAGACATAGCAATCCATAGGCTTTAAGATACTTACTAGTCAGGTACATTCTTAGGCGTTTAATATGGGGTGTTGAGTCCATTTCGTTGAGCAAGGAGTAGCTCTCGTCTATTCCATATTTGGCTTAAGGAACTTTATCTGTGCTCATTTCAATCTCTGGTTTTATGCAGCACCCCAACTCACCTTTCCCCTTAAGCAAGCATAAGTTGGTTTTCTGCATTTGAGACCCTGTTCTGTTTTGTAATCCAGTTCCTGTGTAGCCAAGTTTACATTCCGTGTATTAGTGATATCTTATGATGTTTCTTTTTCTGTGTGACTTATTTCAGTTAGAATCATCATACCTGAATCCACTCATTATGCTGCTACGGGCCTGATGACATAGATTTCATTGCTGAGTGATATTGCATTGTATGTAAGTACCACAACTTCTTTATCCGTTTTTCAGTTTCTGCGATATTGAACTTCTACTGTAAACGATGTTCTTGTAAACAGAGCCATCCCAAACTTTGGGGTGGCTGTGTCTTTTTGATTTTAATTTCCCTAAGCTATAGGACCATAAGTGGAAGTGCCCTAGGCTCTGTTGCTTTGTTTTTTAGATGTTTCAGGAAACACCATACACTTCTCCCCAGTGGCTGTTGGCAATTTTCATCCCGCCCATCAGCATAACAAGGCTCCCAGTTCTCCATGGCCTGTCCTGCCTTTCTGGATTTTACACTTTTTTCAGATGGCCCTTTTGACCTGGGGAAAGTGAGACTTCATTGTAGTGCAGATTTCCTTTGCAAGCTTGCTTGGTTGGCCAAAAAGGGCGTATGCGTTTTTTCCTGAATATATTCAGGAAAAAACGCATACGCCCTTTTGGGCCAAGTGCATCATTGTTGACGTTCTGCCTCTTTTCCTATGCTTTAAATGCAATTCCAGTCTACTTCCTGAAATCGGTTTCCTGCAATTCTGCCCCGCTTTCAAGTCCTCTTGGCAGCCTTACTTCAGTATATTTTGGACGATAGCTGTCATTTATAACTCTGCAAGTTTGTGAATTACAGTGCCCCTGAGCTCCTTTCTTCAACTCGCTTTCTTGTGAGCTGGCCGCAACACCGCAGGACTGCTTCAGGCCCTAATCTGGTTCCGGCACGGCATGCTGAGCCTTTGGTTAATTCCTCTTCCTGGTGGGAAATGAGAGTTAAATTTGCCCGTCCAGATACCTCCAGCTAGTCTCTCATTGGTTCTCCCTATTCCTGTTCATCTTCCGCAGAAATTGCAAACTGGGCCAAACAGGAGGTTAAAGGCACTGACTCTCCAAGTCGGGAGAGTGTTAGTAAAGCGTCTGGAATGTTGCACCCGAGTACCATGGGACGAGAACTAAGACATATTTCAACACGTCTCCCAATCACACGGTTGATGATACTCTGGGTTCCACATACATGTTTCAGCTGAAGGAAGAATCCCTTAAACCTGTAGAGTTGAGACCCGTGGAATGGGTACCATGCAATATGACTTCAAAGGGTCTTCTTTTGCTCACCGAACCTCTCCAGTCCTATCACTTCTTCGTTTATGCCCCTGTACACACGCTTGATTCTCTTTCAGAGACATAGCAATCCATAGGTTTTAAGATACTTACTAGTCAGGTACATTCTTTGGCGTTTAATATGGGGTGTTGAGTCCATTTCGTTGAGCAAGGAGTAGCTCTTGTCTATTCCATAATTGGCTTAAGGAACTTTATCTGTGCTCATTTCAATCTCTGGTTTTATGCAGCACCCCAACTCATCTTTTCCCTTGAGCAAGCATAAGTTGGTTTTCTAAATTTGATACCCTGTTCTCTTTTGTAATCCAGTTCCTGTGTAGCCAAGTTTACATTCCGTGTATTAGTGATATCTTATGAAGTTTCTTTTTCTGTGTGACTTATTTCAGTAAGAATCATCATACCTGAATCCACTCATTATGCTGCTATGGGCCTGATGACATAGATTTCATTGCTGAGTGATATTGCATTGTACGTAAGTACCAAAACTTCTTTATCCATTTTTCGCTTTCTGCGATATTGAACTTGTACCATAAACGAGGTTCTTGTAAACAGAGCCGTCCCAAACTTTGGGGTGGCTGTGTCTTTTTGATTTTAATTTCCCTAAGCTATAGGACCATAAGTGGAAGTGCCCTAGGCGCTGTTGCTTTGTTTTTTAGATGTTTCAGGAAACACCATACACTTCTCCCCAGTGGCTGTTGGCAATTTACATCCCGCCCATCAGCATAACAAGGCTCCCAGTTCTCCATGGCCTGTCCTGCCTTTGTGGATTTTACACTTTTTTCAGATTTCCCTTTTGACTGGGGGGAAGTGAGACTTCATTGTAGTGCAGATTTCCTTTGCAAGCTTGCTTGGTTGGCCAAAAAGGGCGTATGCGTTTTTTCCTGAATATATTCAGGAAAAAACGCATACGCCCTTTTTGGCCAAGTGCATCATTGTCGACGTTCTGCCTCTTTTCCTATGCTTTAAATGCAATTCCAGTCTACCTCCTGAAATCGGTTTCCTGCAATTCTGCCCCGCTTTCAAGTCCTCTTGGCAGCCTTACTTCAGTATATTTTTGGATGATAGCTGTCATTTATAACTCTGCAGGTTTGTGAATTACAGTGCCCCTGAGCTCCTTTCTTCAACTCGCTTTCTTGTGAGCTGGCCGCAACACCGCAGGATTGCTTCAGGCCCTAATCTAGTTCTGGAGCGGCACGCTGAGCCTTTGGTTAATTCCTCTTCCTGGTGGGAAATGAGAGTTAAATTTGCCCGTCCAGACACCTCCAGCTAGTCTCTCATTGGTTCTTCCTATTCCTGTACATCTTCCGTGGAATTTGCAAACTGGGCCACATAGGAGGTTAAAGGCACTGACTCTCCAAGTCGGGAGAGTGTTAGTAAAGCATCTAGAATGTTGCACCCGAGTACCAGGGGATGAGAACTGAGACATATTTGAAAATGACTCCCGATCACACGGTTGATCATACCCTGGGTTCCACATGCATGTTTTAGCGGAAGGAAGAATCCCTTAAACCTGGAGAGTTGAGACCCGTGGAATGGGTACCATGCAATATGACTTCAAAGGGTCTTCATTTGCTCACTGAACCTCTCCAATCCTATCACTGCTGCGTTTATGGCCCTGTACACATGCTTGATTCTCTTTCCGAGACATAGCAATCCATAGGTTTTAAGATACTTACTAGTCAGGTACATTCTTAGGCGTTTAATATGGGGTTTTGAGTCCATTTCGTTGAGCAAGGAGTAGCTCTTGTCTATTACATATTTGGCTTAAGGAACTTTATCTGTGCTCATTTCAATCTGTGTTTTTGTGCAGCACCCCAACACACCTTTCCCCTTAAGCAAGCATAAGTTGGTTTTCTAAATTTGATACCCTGTTTTGTATTGTAATCCAGTTCCTGTGTAGCCAAGTTTACATTCTGTGTATTAGTGATATCTTATGATGTTTCTTTTTCTGTGTGACTTATTTCAGTTAGAATCATCATACCTGAATCCACTCATTATTCTGCTTACGGGCCTGATGACATAGATTTCATTGCTGAGTGATATTGCATTGTACGTAAGTACCACAACTTCTTTATCCATTTTTCACTTTCTGCGATATTGAACTTGTACCATAAACGAGGTTCTTGTAAACATAACCGTCCCAAACTTTTGGGTGGCTGTGTCTTTTTGATTTTAATTTCCCTAAGCTATAGGACCATAAGTGGAATTGCCCTAGGCTCTGTTGCTTTGTTTTTTAGATGTTTCAGGAAACACCATACATTTCTCCCGAGTGGCTGTTGGCAAATTACATCCCTCCCATCAGCATAACAAGGCTCCCAGTTCTCCATGGCCTGTCCTGCCTTTCTGGATTTTACACTTTTTTCAGATGGCCCTTTTGACCGGGGCGAAGTGAGACTTCATTGTAGTGCAGATTTCCTTTGCAAGCTTGCTTGGTTGGCCAAGAAGCGCGTATGCGTTTTTTTCCTGAATATATTCAGGAAAAAACGCATACGCCCTTTTTGGCCAAGTGCATCATTGTCGACGTTCTGCCTCTTTTCCTATGCTTTAAATGCAATTCCTGTCTACCTCCTGAAATAGGTTTCCTGCAATTCTGCCTTGCTTTCAATGCCTCTTCATAGCCTTACCTCAATATAGTTTTTGAAAATAGTTGGCTTTTATAACTCTGCACGTTTTTGAATTGCAGTGGCCCTTAGCTCCATTTTTCAGCTCATATTTTGTGATCTTGCCTCATAACCACAGGATTCCTTCAGGCCCTATTCTTCTTCTGGGGCACCTTGCTGTGCCTTTGGTTTATTCTTCTTACTGATGTGAAATTAGAGTGACATGTGCCCATTGAAACTGCTACAGCTTGTTTCTCATTGGTTCCCCCTATTCCCATTCATCCTCCGCACTAACTGCAGACTGTGCGATACCAGAACTTTAAGGCATTGACTCTCCATGTGGGGATGTTGTTAGTAAAGCGGGTGGAATGTCGATCCGGAGCCCCAGGAGAGGAAAAATGAGGTGCATTTTAGAAACCTTTCCCGATCATATGGTATACCAGTCGCTGGGTTTCCCAAGCATGGTTTAGCTGTAGGAAGATTCCCTTCAACCTGGAGTGTTGGGACCCTTGGAATGAGTAGCATGAAGTATTGCATTAAACTTTTGGCAGTTGCTCACCAAAACTCACCAATCCTCTCAGCCCCAAGTGTCCAGCCTTATGTCTTATCCAGCTGTGGGTTTATATGTGGTCAATCCAGGTTACATCACAGCCCCTGAGCAAATTTTGTAAGAATTTTTCTCTCTTTCATTGTTTCTGCGTTTTGTTTTTAAAATTTATTTCTATAATGGGGTTTAGCTCATTTTCACTGCTGTGTTTGTGCCGCTCTGCACACACTTGATTCCCTTATGGAGATATATCAATACATGGATTTTAAGATTCTTATTACTCAGATATATTTCTCTGTGGTTTATAAGGTGTGTTGAGGCCAGTTCATTGAGCAAGGTGTAGATCTTGTCTAATATCTATTTGGTTTATTGAACGGTATCTGTGCTAATTTCAAACTCTGGTTTTATGCATCACCCCACCTCTCCTTTCCCCTTAAGCTGACATAAGTGTGTTTTCTAAATGTGAGACACTGTTCTGTTCTGTAATTCATTTCTTGTGCAGCCATATTTACCCTCCCTCTATAAGTGATATCTTATGATATGTTTCTTTTTCTGTTTGACTTATTTCAAGTAGTATTATCGGACCTAAATCCACTCTTTATCCTTCTACTAGCCTTATTACATTGATTTCATGGTGAAGAGATATTCCATTGTACATAAGTACCACATCTTCTTTATCCATTGTTCTCTTTCCTGGGATATTTAAGGTGTACTGAAGTTGAGGTTCTTGTAAACAGAGTAGCCCTAAACTGTGGTGTGCTTGTGTCTTGTTGATTTTTAGACTTCCCTAGATATACTCCCATGATTGGAAGTGTCCTATGCTCTGTAGCTCTGTTTTTTAGATGATTTAGGAACCACCATACACTTCTCCAGAGTGGCTCTCGGCAGTTCACACACTGCCCATCAGCGTATAAAGGCTCCCTGTTCTCCATGGCCTGTCCTGCATTTCTGGTTTTTACAATTTTTTAGGATGGCCCTTTTGACCGGTGGGAAATGAGACTTCTTTGTTGTGCACATTTGCATTGCTTGCTTGCTTCGTTGCCCATAAAGTGCGTATGCGTTTTTTCCTGGATATAATCAGGAAAAACGCATATGCCCTTTTGGGCCAACTGCATCATTGTCGAAATTCTGCCGCTTTTCATGTGCTTTAAAGACGAGTCCAATCTATCTCTTGAAATCTGTTTCTTGCAATTCTGTCTTGCATTCAGATCCTCTTCTTTGCCTTACCTCAACATAGTTTTGGACGTTAGTTTTCATTTATAACTCTGCAGGTTTGTGAATTGCAGTGACCCTGAGCTCCATTTTTTAAGTTGCTCTTTTGTGAGCTGGCCTCAAACCCGCAGGATTGCTTCAGGCCCTATTTTGGCTCTGGCGAGGCAGGCTGAGCCTTTTTTCAATTCTTATTCTTAATGGGAAATTAGAGTGATATGTGCCCGTCCAAACCCCTACAACTATTCTCTCATTGGTTCCCCCTCTTCCCGTTCATCCTCCTCACAATTTGCAAAATGTGTGAAACAGAAGTTTAAATGTGCTGATTCTCCAAGTGGGGAGATTCTAAGTAACGTGGCTGGAATGGTGAACAGGAGCACCAGGAGAGGATAAATGAGCTGCATTTTAGACACATCTCCCGATCACATGGTGTACAGTCCTCTGGGTTTTCCATGCATGTTTTAGCTGTAGGAAGATCCCTTGAACCTGCAGATTTGGGACCCATTGAATGGGTACCAGGTAGTATTACTTTAAAGGGTGTGCATTTCCTCACCCAACCTCACATTTCTCTTAGTGCAAACAGTTTCCAGCCTTATGTCTCATCCTGCTGTGGGTCTAGATATGTTCAATCCATGTTGCATCACCGTCCCTGAGGAAAAGTTGTAAGAGGTTTTCTCTGTCTCTCTGTCGTTTATTTTTTTCAATTTATTACTATATTGGTTACAGCTGATTTTCAAAGCTCTGTTTCTTGCTGCTGTACATCCACTTGATTCACGTACAGAGAGACATCAGTAAATTCTTTTTCAGATTCTTACCAGTCGTATATATTCTTTTCCGGTGACTTGAGTGTGCTGAGTGCAGTTCTTTTAGCTACCGTGTAGGCCTTGTTGATTATCAGTTTGGTATTTGGAATGGTATCTTTGCTAATTTCAACCTCCTGGATGATGCCTCACCCCTCCCCACCTTTCCCGTTTAGCAGCCTTATGCGTGTTTCCTACATATTTGACTATGTTTTTGTTTTGTAATTTATTTCATGTGTAGCCATTTTGGATTCCACCTTTAAGTGATATCTTATGATATGTGTCTTTTTCTTTTTGAATTATGTCACTTAGAATGATCATACGTAACTCCTCCGGAGTTGTTACAACTGGCCATATTTCATTGATTTCCAGGCTGAATAATATTCCACTCTACCTAAGTACCACATCTCTATCCATTTTTTCTCTCCAGAGACATTTAAGTTATATCCTAGTCGAGGATCTTTTAAACAGAGAGGGGGTAAACATTGGGGTGCCTGTGTCCTCTCGATTTTTGTTTTTCCCAAGATATACGCCCATGAGTGCAAGTGCCCTATGCTCTGTAGCTCATTTTTTAGATGCTTTAGTAAACACAATACACTTCTCCAGAATGGCCGTTGGCAATATACATTTCCACTATAAGTCTCACAGGGCTCCCTCTTCTCCTTGCCCTGTCCTGCATTTCTGTTGTTTACGCTTTATGAGGATGGCTCTTCTGACTGATGCGAAGTGATATCTTTTGTAGTATTGACTTCCAGTGCCCACCTGTTTGCTTGGCTAAAAAAGTGTATGCCCTTTTCTTGAATATATACAGAAAAAAACGCATACACCCTTTTTGGCCAACTGCAATGTTGGCAATGTTCAGCTCCTTTTCTCGTGCTTAATGGCGAGTCCTTTCTACCTCCTCAGATCCCTTTCCTGCCATTCTCCCTTGCTTACAAGTCCTTTTCTCTGACTTTCCTCAAGACATTTTTCAGTGATGGATATTTTCAACTCTGCAGTTTCGTGAATTTTACTGCCCCTGAGTTCCATTGTTCAACTTGTGTTTATGGGAACTGGCCACAAAGCAGCGGGATTTCCTCAAGCCCTATACTGTTTCCATGGGCAACCCTAGCCTTTGGTCAATTCGTCTTCCTGATTGGAAATTAGAGTGACATGTGCCTGTCTGAACACCTAGGACTTGTCTCTCATTGTTCCTCATCCTTCCGCTTCATCCTCTGGACAAATTCCAAACTGTACGCAACAGGATGTTGACAGTGCTGACATCTCCAAGTGGGGAGACTGTTAGTAAAGACGCTGGAGGGGTGAACCCGAGTACCAGGAGATGAGGAGATGAGATGTGTTTTCCAAACTCTTCCCGATCAGACGGTATACCATCCTCTGGGTGTGACAGACATGTTTTAGCAGTAGGAAGAGTCCCATTCATGTAAGGAGAACACCAGGGCTTTTTCAAAATCAGTGTCTGCCCGAAACCCAAACTGGGGAATTTTTTAAGCTACGGCTACACATATGTTCATTAAGGGCCTGGGGAAGTAGGCAGAGTCCAAACTTTAGATGATTGAAGTCTTCAGGGTCAGAAGCACTCACCACCAGCTTCCCTTAGGTTACACTTTAACTGTCATTGATAGATGACAATGACAATAAAAATATCTATTCTTTTCCAGATTATTTCCCCTTATAGCTTATTGCAAAATGTTGAGTGTAGTTCCCTGTGCTATACAGTAGTTCCTTGTTGATGATCTATTTTATACATAGCAGTGTGTATGTGTTAATCCCAAACTGTTAATTTATCCCTCCTCCCACCTTTCCCCTTTGGTAATAATAAATTATAAGATTTTATACTTCTCAGAAATGGGGGAGCTGAAAGAGAGGTATCATTTTCAATGGAAAAGCATTTAAAACAAGATTGAAGCTTTAACCAAGATTATTAGATGTACATCCTTGGAAAGAAATCACTTCGTTTCTCTAATATTGACCTGACAAATAAGACAAACCTTTTCACTGAACTTGCTTATAATAAAGTGATGGAAATATCAAATGGAAGTGTTAGAAACATCTTATTTTACCCGAGCCTTATACACTGTTCTATGTTAACTACAGTTTGGCTCACACATCTGTTCATTGAGGTTACAATAGTCTCAATTTCTGTTACTGATCCTCCAGAGTGGACCCCAACAAGTGTCCCCCTGCCCAGTGTCATTGGGGCCAACAGATCGAGACTGAGTTTGGTTCACAAGCAAAGGAAACTTTATATTTTGATCAGAGAATGGAGAGGTGAGAGCATGCACTACCCCGTGGGCTGTGGGCTGGGCTGTTGTGTAGAGATCCTGTCAGAGTCAGTGGGAGGGAGGGGGCGGAGCTCTCGAGGGCCGGGTTGGCTGCAGCTCAGGCTCTATATCGCGGAGTCTGCACTGGGCCCCAGGAGCTGAGGTGTCGTCCCAGCCACTCTGCACTAGGAAATCTGGTCTGAAGTGCCGGGTGTGGAACCTCTGCATGCGGGACCCTAGGAGCACATGAAATTAGACAAAGCACAAAGGATAAAAAAGGTTAGACTTGACTTTATTGCCCAGATTCTATTTTTATCTCCCAGGGAATTTTAATGGGCTTTGCTGGGGACAAACCCCTCCTCTGCCTTTTGTCCCGTTCCTCATTCTTGGAGTGCTGAGGGTGCAGACCCTTCTTCTGTAACTGCTGAGTGCTGAGTTGGGAGCCCTCATACCCGGGGGCGAGGGTCAGGGCTTCTCCCCAGCAGCTTCCAGGTGACGTTGATTGTCCCCAGGCCCCCTGCCTCCCTGCTCGTCCACCTGAGCACCAGCATTGGAAGTGTTATAGATTCTAATGACCTTTAAGGGTCCAGGAAAGAGATGTGCAGAGACGCTGTGGGGGCCGGTTTCACCCCGCCCCACATTTGTTCGGCCACCTTAGGCTGACCGTTTCTGCCAGCCTAGATGCTCTGACCAGTAGTCTGCGCTTTCTTCAATTAGGCCCCTGAATTAACGTACAAACAGCACCAGGTGTCAGAGCCCTGCCTGCTCAACTCCCAGACAGTCCAGGGTCAGTGGTGATCAAGGACCATGATGGCCACTGAGTCAACAGCCTTTTGAAGTAAACAGGAGTCCAGCTGGTCTTATTGGCCACCATCATCAAGGTGTCTGTAGGCTTTTCTATGGTGACAGTGTGATATACGGTTCCCCCGTCAAGATTATTAGCTCCCCTCTGGGTGCAGTAAGTCCTGCAAGCAGTAGTCTACTCTTTTGGGACACACTCTTGTTGTTTTATGAGAGAAACTCCAGGTCAAGTGATGTTCACACGAGTCGTCATGGTGCCCTGTTGCCCCCGGTTATCTCTCTGGATGTTGGAGTTGGAGGGCCTCCTCACTCGAGGTTGGTGTGCCCACGGAGAGAACCCTGCAACTTCAGGGCATGGTTGGTGGTTAGGATCACCACGTGGGGTCCTTTTCCCTTAGGAGGGAGGTGGCCTTTTGGGCTGCTGATTTCCAGGTTTTTAGATACCGCCAGTATCTTGGCCAGATGTGGCAGTGGGCCAAGCCCCTTGGTGCCCGTAGTTTATCCTACCTGGATGGCATTCTTGCATTGTTCCATTTCAAGTGGTCCCAGTTTTTGCACTAATTCTCCAATGGCGATTCACCTTTCACCGGGAATGTAAAGGTCAAAGGGTTTAGCTAAATTAGGGAGTTCCAGGGCAAGGGTCTGAATTGACTGCTCTTTCCATTCTTGAAAGGCCACTTCTGGATTCTATTCAAAAGGATCATCATCTTTTCCTTTCAGTGTTTCATATAGAGGCCCAGCTAGTAGACTGTAGTTAGGGATCCAGAAGCAGCAAACCCTGGCCTCCCCAGGAACCCCTAAGCTGTCTTCTAGTTTTAGAAAGGGGTAAGGCTGAAAATGGTTTCTTCCCTTTCCTGGGATGGGCTTCTCCGACCTTCTGTGAGAACGAAGCCCAGGCAGGTCACCGCAGTCTGTGATATTTGAGCTTTTTCTTGGACAACTTCTATCCTTTATTGGCTTGGTAGTTCAGAGGCCTCCTTAGTAGGGCTGGCGATCAGAATGTCGTCTGCGTACTGAAGGAGGGTTTCCTTTTCCAGAGGTAGAACTTTTAGGTCTTTAGCTAAGCTTTCCCCAAAGATGGTGTGGGAATTTTTGCACCCTTGGGGCAAGACGGCCCGGAAGTATTGTTTTAGTTGTATGTTGAGTCTTGCCACTCACAAGCCAAAATTTCTTGTGACTCTGGGACTAATGGAATACAAAAGAAGGCATCATTGAAGACTAATACAGAATACCATGTCCTGGTGGTTGGTAGAATGACCAGCAGGGTGTAGGAATTAGGAGCAGCTGGAGGTATATCCTCGGTGGCTTCACTGACTGTCCTGACATCCTTTACCAGGTCCCCAGCAGCCCATGGGGCTCTCGTGGTCAGACCAATCCCAGAATATGGAGCTCACCTGGGCAGGTACCCCACCCCCACCCCAGCCCACGGGGCTCTCGTGGTCAGGCCCCTCCCAGGATACAGAGCTACCCTTGCAGGTACCGTGGCAGGGCTGGGCACACAGGAACCGTGCACATAGCCCTCATTGCAGAGCACCCCCAGCTCACCTGTCGCTCAGAGCTGACACAGAGCACCTCAGAGCAGGACTTGAACTAACAAACAGCAGCTGCGACAGGTCTGTGACCCTGGGCATCACTCTGTGCGGCCTCCCTCCACCTGGTCTTCCAGAGACTTCCACTGCACCCGGGGCACCAGGCCTCTGTCTCCAACCACCACCCACCCCTCCTCTCCCTGACTCCTGGGTTCCTCTCATTAGGAGAGGGTTTTCTTGAAGTTGTCTCCCACTCATGGGCCAGATAAAATGATTAGAAAACAAGCCAAAGCTGCAGCCCCTTGTCTATCCTGACTCTCAGGAGCCCACACCTGTTCCTTGGACCTGGCCGGTTCAGCAAGTTCCATTTTCTGCAACTGTGAGCCCCTGAGGGGTGATGATTGGCTGACCTGGGCAGCCTTACCGTGCCGGCCAGCCCTCCCCAGGTGTGCCTGGGTTGAGATCAATATAAATACCACTCCAGGCAGCAAGAGGCCCTGCAGCCGTGCCTGACGCCATTTTCTCTGCCCTGTCAGCAGTCTCGGGGCTGGGCTGGTGGGAGGGAGTGAGAGGCCACGGCTTTGTGGGTGGCCCAGTGTGAGTGGGGCTCTGCTGGACTTTCTGCAGCAGTTGTCAGGCTGCCTCCTGCTAAAGAAGAGGATGTGTCACCCATACCTGCTGCTGGAATTTCTCCCTGGGCAGAGGTGAGGAAGGAAAAAAGCAGTGGGGGCAGGGACAGGACGGGTATCTCAGGCAGGGAAATGGAAATCTTCCAGAAGAGCACCCAGGGCCAGGACCATCCTGGCTGGCCTGCAGGCACCAAGTCGGCCGGTATGCTGTCACTCGTGTGGCTCTATGGCCCTTCCTCTAGGCTTTCAAGTCCTTGTATATATTCAGGTGTTTTACCTGGGACGGGTGGGAATAGTTCAGCAGCAACTGGCCTGGGGCTCAGCTCACGTTTACTCACAGATGCCTCGGCATGGTGCCCCAGCTTTGCAATGAGGACGCTTGTTGCATGGGGGCTGCTGGCTGAATGGGAGACGATTCCCCACCACTGACCAACTTCAGAATTGTTTACAACTGGAGCAAGTGCCCTGATACGGTTTTCCTCTGTGGAACTGGTGGGTTCTGTGTTTTTTTTCTCTTTTTCGTTTTTGGTTCAAGGTAGATTTTATTCCTCTTTTTTGTATTTACAGATATAAGCATGGAAATAATTTATTCATATAAATACATGTATGTGAAGGGAATAATTGTTTTTTCTGTTTTATTTTTTAAATTTTATTTCTTTTTAATTTTGAATTTTATTTTATATTTTTATACAGCAGGTTCTTATTGGTTATCTATTTTATACATATAAATGTATACATGCCAATCCCAGTCTCTCAACTCCTCCCACCACCAACCCCCTCAACAGCTTTCCCCCCTTGTTGTCCATACGTTTGTTGTCTACATCTGTTGCTCTATTTATGCCTTGCAAAATGGTTAATCTGTACAGTTTTTCTAGGTTCCACATATATGCATGAATATACAAGATTTGTTTTTCTCTTTCTGACTTACTTCACTCTGTATGACAGTCTCTAGATCCATCGACGTCTCTACAAATGACCTAATTTCATTCCTTTTCATGGCTTAGTAATATTCCATTTTATATATGTACCACAGCTTTATGCATTCGTCTGTCTGTGGGCATTTAGGTTGCTTCCATTACCTCGATATTGTAAAGAGTGATACAATGAACATTGCGGTGAATGTCTCTTTTTGATTTATGGTTTTGTCTGGGTATATGTCCAGAACTGGGATTGCTGTATCATATGGTAATTCTACTGTTAGTTTCTTAAGAAACTCCATATTGTTCTCCATAGTGACTGTATCAATTTATATTCCCAACAATAGTGGAAGAGGGTTCCTTTTCTCCACACATTTCAGGCATTTTTTGTTTGTAGATTTTCTGATGATGCCCATTCTACCAGGTGTGAGGTGATACCTCATTGTTGAGTCCATTTTGTTGAGCAAGGGGTAGGTCTTGTCTATTACATATTTAGCTTATGGAACGGTATCTGTGCTAATTTCAAACTCTGCTTTTATGCAGAACCACAACTCACCTTCCCCCTTAAGCAAGCATAAGTTGGTTTTCTAAATATGAGACCCTGTTCTGTTTTGTAATTCAGTTCATGTGTAACCAAGTTCACATTCCATGTATTAGTGATACCTTATGATGTTTCTTTTTCTGTGTGACTTTTTTCACTTAGAATCACCGTGCCTCAATCCACTCATTATGCTGGTACGGGCCTGGTGACATAGTTTTCATTGCTGAGAGGTATTCTGTTGTACGTAAGTACCGCAACTTCTTTATCCATTATTTGCTCACTGGCATATTTAACTTGTGCTGAAGAAGAGGTTCCTCTAAAAGAGCCGTCCCAAATTTTGGGGTGGCTGTGTCTTTTTGATTTTAATTTCCCTAAGCTATAGGACCATAAGTGGAAGTGCCCTAGGCTCTGTTGCTTTGTTTTTTAGATGTTTCAGGAAACACCATACACTTCTCCCCAGTGGCTGTTGGCAATTTACATCCCGCCCATCAGCATAACAAGGCTCCCAGTTCTCCATGGCCTGTCCTGCCTTTCTGGATTTTACACTTTTTTCAGATGGCCCTTTTGACCGGGGGAAGTGAGACTTCATTGTAGTACAGATTTCCTTTGCAAGCTTGCTTGGTTGGCCAAAAAGGGCGTATGCGTTTTTTGCTGAATATATTCAGGAAAAAACACATACGCCCTTTTAGGCCAAGTGCATCATTGTCGAGGTTCTGCCTCTTTTCTTATGCTTTAAATGCAATTCCAGTCTACCTCCTGAAATCGGTTTCCTGCAATTCTGCCCCGCTTTCAAGTCCTCTTGGCAGCCTTACTTCAGTATATTTTTGGACGATAGCTGTCATTTATAACTCTGCAGGTTTGTGAATTACACTGTCCCTGAGCTCCTTTCTTCAACTCGCTTTCTTGTGAGCTGGCCGCAACACCGCAGGACTGCTTCAGGCCCTAATCTGGGACCGGCACGGCAGGCTGAGCCTTTGGTTAATTCCTCTTCCTGGTGGGAAATGAGAGTTAAATTTGCCCGTTCAGACACCTCCAGCTAGTCTCTCATTGGTCCTCCCTATTCCTGTTCATCTTCCGCAGAAATTGCAAACTGGGCCAAACAGGAGGTTAAAGGCACTGACTCTCCAAGTCGGGAGAGTGTTAGGAAAGTGTCTGGAATGCTGGACCCGAGTACCAGGGGATGAGAACTGAGACATATTGGAACACGTCTCCCAATCACACGGTTGATCATACCCTGGGTTCCACATGCATGTTTTAGCTGAAGGAAGAATCCCTTAAACCTGGAGAGTTGAGACCCGTGGAATGGGTACCATGCAATATGACTTCAAAGGGTCTTCATTTGCTCACCGAACCTCTCCAATCCTATCACTGCTGTGTTTATGCCCCTGTACTCATGCTTGATTCTCTTTCGGAGACATAGCAATCCATAGGTTTTAAGATACTTACTAGTGAGGTACATTCTTAGGCGTTTAATATGGGGTGTTGAGTCCATTTCGTTGAGCAAGGAGTAGCTCTTGTCTATTACATATTTGGCTTAAGGAACTTTATCTGTGCTCATTTCAATCTCTGGTTTTATGCAACACCCCAACTCACCTTTCCCCTTAAGCAAGCATAAGTTGGTTTTCTAAATTTGAGACCCTGTTCTGTTTTGTAATCAAGTTCCTGTGTAGCCAAGTTTACATTCCATGTATTAGTGATATCTTATGATGTTTCTTTTTCTGTGTGACTTATTTCAGTTAGAATCATCATAGCTGAATCCACTCATTATGCTGCTACGGGCCTGATGACATAGATTTCATTGTTGAGTGATATTCCATTGTACGTAAGTACCACAACTTCTTTATCCATTTTTCACTTTTTGCGATATTGAACTTTTCCCGTAAACGAGGTTCTTGTAAACAGAGCCGTCCCAAACTTTGGGGTGGCTGTGTCTTTTTGATTTTAATTTCCCTAAGCTATAGGACCATAAGTGGAAGTGCCCTAGGCTCTGTTGCTTTGTTTTTTAGATGTTTCAGGAAACACCATACACTTTTCCCGAGTGGCTGTTGGCAATTTACATCCCGCCCATCAGCATAACAAGGCTACCAGTTCTCCATGGCCTGTCCTGCCTTTCTGGATTTTACACTTTTTTCAGATGGCCATTTTGACCGGGGGGAAGTGAGACTTCATTGTAGTGCAGATTTCCTTTGCAAGCTTGCTTGGTTGGCCGAAAAGGGCGTATGCGTTTTTTCCTGAATATATTCAGGAAAAAACGCATACGCCCTTTTTGTCCAAGTGCGTCATTGTCAACGTTCTGCCTCTTTTCCTATGCTTTAAATGCAATTCCAGTCTACCTCCTGAAATCAGTTTCCTGCAATTCTGCCCCACTTTCAAGTCCTCTTGGCAGGCTTACTTCAGTATATTTTTGGACGATAGCTGTCATTTATAACTCTGCAGGTTTGTGAATTACAGTGCCCCTGAGCTCCTTTCTTCAACTCGCTTTCTTGTGAGCTGGCCGCAACACCGCAGGACTGCTTCAGGCCCTAATCTGGGACCGGCACGGCAGGTTGAGCCTTTGGTTAATTCCTCTTCCTGGTGGGAAATGAGAGTTAAATTTGCCCGTCCAGACACCTCCAGCTAGTCTCTCATTGGTTCTCCCTATTCCTGTTCATCTTCCGCAGAAATTGCAAACTGGGCCAAACAGGAGGTTAAAGGCAGTGACTCTCCAAGTCGGGAGAGTGTTAGGAAAGTGTCTGGAATCCTGGACCCGAGTACCAGGGGATGAAAACTGAGACATATTGGAACACGTCTCCCGATCACATGGTTGATCATACTCTGGGTTCCACATGCATGTTTCAGCTGAATGAAGAATCCCTTAAACCTGGAGAGTTGAGACCCGTGGAATGGGTACCATGCAATATGACTTCAAAGGGTCTTCATTTGCTCACCGAACCTCTCCAATCCTATCACTGCTGCGTTTATGACCCTGTACACATGCTTGATTCTCTTTCCGAGACATAGCAATCCATAGGTTTTAAGATACTTACTAGTCAGGTACATTCTTAGGCGTTTAATATGGGGTGTTGAGTCCATTTCGTTGAGCAAGGAGTAGCTCTTGTCTATTCCATATTTTGCTTAAGGAACTTTATCTGTGTTCATTTCAATCTCTGTTTTTATGCAGAACCCCAACTCACCTTTCCCCTTAAGCAAGCATAAGTTGGTTTTTCGAAATTTGAGACCCTGTTCTGTTTTGTAATTCAGTTCCTGTGTAGCCAAGTTTACATTCCGTGTATTAGTGATATCTTATGATGTTTCTTTTTCTGTGTGACTTATTTCAGTTAGAATCATCATACCTGAACTCACTCTTTTTTTGCTACAGGCCTGTTGACATAGATTTCATTGCTGAGTAATATTGCATTGTACGTAAGTACCACAACTTCTTTATACATTTTTCACTTTCTGCGATATTGAACTTGCACCGTAAACGAGGTTCTTGTAAACAGAGCCGTCCCAAACTTTGGGGTGGCTGTGTCTTTTTGATTTTAATTTCCCTAAGCTATAGGACCATAAGTGGAAGTGCCCTATGCTCTGTTGCTTTGTTTTTTAGATGTTTCAGGAAACACCATACAGTTCTCCCGAGTGGCTGTTGGCAATTTACATCCCGCCCATCAGCATAACAAGGCTCCCAGTTCTCCATGGCCTGTCCTGCCTTTCTGGATTTTACACTTTTTTCAGATGGCCCTTTTGACCGGGGGGAAGTGAGACTTCATTGTACTGCAGATTTCCTTTGCAAGCTTGCTTGGTTGGCCAGAAAGTGCTTATGCGTTTTTTCCTGAATATATTCAGGAAAAAACGCATACGCCCTTTTAGGCCAAGTGCATCATTGTCGACGTTTTGCCTCTTTTCCTATGCTTTAAATGCAATTCCAGTCTACCTCCTGAAATCGGTTTCCTGCAATTCTGCCCCGCTTTCAACTCCTCTTGGCAGCCTTACTTCAGTATATTTTTGGACGATTGCTGTCATTTATAACTCTGCAGGTTTGTGAATTACAGTGCCCCTGAGCTCCTTTCTTCAACTCGCTTTCTTGTGAGCTGGCCGCAACACCGCAAGATTGCTTCAGGCCCTAATCTGGTCCCGGCACGGCACGCTGAGCCTTTGGTTAATTCCTCTTCCTGGTGGCAAATGAGAGTTAAATTTGCCCGTCCAGACACCTCCAGCTAGTCTCTCATTGGTTCTCCCTATTCCTGTTCATCTTCCGCAGAAATTGCAAACTGGGCCAAACAGGAGGTTAAAGGCACTGACTCTCCATGTCGGGAGAGTGTTAGTAAAGCATCTGGAATGTTGCACCCGAGTACAAGGGCACGAGAACTGAGACATATTTGAAGACGTCTCCCAATCACACAGTTGATCATACTCTGGGTTCCACATGCATGCTTTAGCTGAAGGAAGAATCCCTTAAACGTGGAGAGTTGAGACCCGTGGAATGGGTACCATGCAATATGACTTCAAAGCGTCTTCATTTGCTCACCGAACCTCTCCAATCCTATCACTGCTGCGTTTATGCCCCTGTACACACGCTTGATTCTCTTTTGGAGACACAGCAATCCATAGGTTTTAGGATAATTTCTAGTCAGCTACATTCTTAGGCGTTTAATATGGGGTGTTGAGTCCATTTCGTTGAGCAAGGAGTAGCTCTTGACTATTCCATATTTGGCTTAAGGAACTTTATCTGTGCTCATTTCAATCTCTGGTTTTATGCAGCACCCCAACTCACCTTTCCCCTTAAGCAAGCATAAGTTGGTTTTCTAAATTTGAGACCCTGTTCTCTTTTGTAATCCAGTTCCTGTGTCTCCAAGTTTACATTCCGTGTATTAGTGATATCTTATGATGTTTCTTTTTCTGTGTGACTTATTTCAGTTAGAATCATCATACCTGAATCCACTCATTATGCTGCTATGGGCCTGATGACATAGATTTCATTGCTGAGTGATATTGCATTGTACGTAAGAACCACAACTTCTTTATCCATTTTTCGCTTTATGCGATATTGAACTTGTACCGTAAACGAGGTTCTTGTAAACACAGCCATCCCAAACTTTGGGGTGGCTGTGTCTTTTTGATTTTAATTTCCCTAAGCTGCAGGACCATAAGTGGAAGTGCCCTAGGCTCTGTTGCTTTGTTTTTTAGATGTTTCAGGAAACACCATACACTTCTCCAGAGTGGCTGTTGGCAATTTACATCCCGCCCATCAGCATAACAAGGCTCCCAGTTCTCCATGGCCTGTCCTGCCTTTTTGGATTTTACACTTTTATCAGATGTCCCTTTTGACCGGGGGCAAGTGAGACTTCATTGTAGTGCAGATTTCCTTTGCAAGCTTGCTTGGTTGGCCAAAAAGGGCGTATGCGTTTTTTCCTGAATATATTCAGGAAAAAACGCATACGCCCTTTTTGGCTAACTGCATCATTGTCGACGTTCTGCCTCTTTTCGTATGCTTTAAATGCAATTCCAGTCTACCTCCTGAAATCGGTTTCCTGCAATTCTGGCCCATTTTCAAGTCCTCTTGGCAGCCTTACTTCAGTATATTTTTGGACGATAGCTGTCATTTATAACTCTGCAGGTTTGTGAATTACAGTGCCCCTGAGCTCCTTTCTTCAGCTCGCTTTCTTGTGAGCTGGCCGCAACACCGCAGGATTGCTTCAGGCCCTAATCTGGTTCCGGCATGTCACTGTGAGCCTTTGGTTAATTCCTCTTCCTGGTGGGAAATCAGAGTTAAATTTGCCCGTCCAGAAACCTCCAGCTAGTCTCTCATTGGTTCTCCCTATTCCTGTTCATCTTTCGCAGAAATTGCAAACTGGGCCAAACAGGGGGTTAAGGGCACTGACTCTCCAAGTCGGGAGAGTGTTAGTAAAGCCTCTGGAATGTTGCACCTGAGTACCAGGGGATGAGAACTGAGACATATTGGAACACGTCTCCCGATCACACGGTTGATCATACTCTGGGTTCCACATGCATGATTTAGCTGAAGGAAGAATCCCTTAAACCTGGAGAGTTGAGACCCGTGGAATGGGTACCATGCAATATGACTTCAAAGGGTCTTCATTTGCTCACCGAACCTCTCCAATCCTATCACTGCTGCGTTTATGCCCCTGTACACACGCTTGATTCTCTTTCGGAGACAGAGCGATCCATAGGTTTTAAGATACTTAATAGTCAGGTACATTCTTAGGCGTTTAATATGAGGTGTTGAGCCCATTTCGTTGAGCAAGGAGTAGCTCTTGTCTATTCCATATTTGGCTTAAGGAACTTTATCTGTGCTCATTTCAATCTCTGGTTTTATGCAGCACCCCAACTCACCTTTCCCCTTAAGCAAGCATAAGCTGGTTTTCTAAATTTGAGACCCTGTTCTGTTTTGTAATTCAGTTCCTTTGTAGACAAGTTTACGTTCCGTTTATTAGTGATATCTTATGATGTTTCTTTTTCTGTGTGACTTAGTTCACTTAGAATCATCATACCTGAATCACTCATTATGCTGCTACGGGCCTGATGACATAGATTTCATTGCTGAGTGATATTGCATTGTACGTAAGTACCACAAATTCTTTATCCATTTTTCACTTTCTGCGATATTGAACATGTACCATATACGAGGTTCTTGTAAACAGAGCCATCCCAAATTTTGGGTGGCTGTGTCTTTTTGATTTTAATTTCCCTAAGCTATAGGACCATAAGTGGAAGTGCCCTAGGCTCTGTTGCTTTGTTTTTTAGATGTTTCAGGAAACACCATACACTTCTCCCCAGTGGCTGTTGGCAATTTACATACCGCCCATCAGCATATCAAGGCTCCCAGTTCTCCATGGCCTCTCCTGCCTTTCTGGATTTTACACTTTTCTCAGATGGCCCTTTTTACCGGGGGGAAGTGAGACTTCATTGTAGTGCAGATTTTCTTTGCAAGCTTGCTTGTTTGGCCAAAAAGTGCGTATGCGTTTTATCCTGAATATATTCAGGAAAAAACGCATATGCCCTTTTTGGCCAAGTGCATCATTGTCGAAGTTCTGCCACTTTTCCTATGCTTTAAATGCAATTCCAGTCTACCTCCTGAAATCGGTTTCCTGCAATTCTGCCCCACTTTCAAGTCCTCTTCGCAGCCTTACTTCAGTATATTTTTGGCCGATAGCTGTTATTTATAACTCTGCAGGTTTGTGAATTACAGTGCCCCTGAGCTCCTTTCTTCAACTCGCTTTCTTGTGAGCTGGCCGCAACACCGCAAGATTGCTTCAGGCCCTAATCTGGTCCCGCCACGGCACGCTGAGCCTTTGGTTAATTCCTCTTCCTGGTGGCAAATGAGAGTTAAATTTGCCCGTCCAGACACCTCCAGCTAGACTCTCTTTGGTTCTCCCTATTCCTGTTCATCTTCCGCAGAAATTGCAAACTGGGCCAAACAGGAGGTTAAAGGCACTGACTCTCCAAGTCGGGAGAGTGTTAGTAAAGCGTCTGGAATGTTGCACCCGAGTACCAGCGGACGAGAACTGAGACATATTGGAACACATCTCCCGATCACACGGTTGATCATACTCTGGGTTCCACATGCATGATTTAGCTGAAGGAAGAACCCCTTAAACTTGGAGAGTTGAGACCCGTGGAATGGGTACCATGCAATATGACTTCAAAGGGTCTTCATTTGCTCACCGAACCTCTCCAATCCTATCACTGCTGCATTTATGCCCCTGTACACACGCTTGATTCTCTTTCGGAGACAGAGCGATCCATAGGTTTTAAGATACTTAATAGTCAGGTACATTCTTAGGCGTTTAATATGGGGTGTTGAGTCCATTTCGTTGAGCAAGGAGTAGCTCTTGTCTATTACATATTTGGCTTAAGGAACTTTATCTGTGCTCATTTCAGTCTCTGGTTTTATGCAGCGCCCCAACTCACCTTTCCCCTTAAGCAAGCATAAGTTGGTTTTCTAAATTTTAGACCCTGTTCTGTTTTGTAATTCAGTTCTTGTGTAGCCAAGTTTACATTCCGTGTAGTAGTGATATCTTATGATGTTTCTTTTTCTGTGTGACTTATTTCAGTTAGAATCATCATACCTGAATCCACTCATTATGCTGCTATGGGCCGATGACATAGATTTCATTGCTGCGTGATATTGCATTGTACGTAAGTACCACAAGTTCTTTATCCATTTTTCACTTTCTGCGATATTGAACTTGTACCATAAACGAGGTTCTTGTAAACAGAGCCGTCCCAAACTTTTGGGTGGCTGAGTCTTTTTGATTTTAATTTCCCTATGCTATAGGACCATAAGTGGAAGTGCCCTAGGCTCTGTTGCTTTGTTTTTTAGATGTTCCAGGAAACACCATACACTTCTCCCCAGTGGCTGTTGGCAATTTACATCCCGCCCATCAGCATATCAAGGCTCCCAGTTCTCCATGGCCTGTCCTGCCTTTCTGGATTTTACACTTTTCTCAGATGTCCCTTTTTACCGGGGGGAAGTGAGACTTCATTGTAGTGCAGATTTCCTTTGCAAGCTTGCTTGGTTGGCCAAAAAGGGCGTATGCGTTTTTTCCTGAATATATTCAGGAAAAAACGTATACGCACTTTTTGGCCAAGTGCATCATTGTCGACGTTCTGCCCCTTTTCCTATGCTTTAAATGCAATTCCAGTCTACCTCCTGAAATTGGTTTCCTGTAATTCTGGCCCGCTTTCAAGTCCTCTTGGCAGCCTTACTTCAGTATATTTTTGGACGATAGCTGTCATTTATAACTCTGCAGGTTTGTGAATTACAGTGCCCCTGAGCTCCTTTCTTCAACTCGCTTTCTTGTGAGCTGGCCGCAACACCGCAGGATTGCTTCAGGCCCTAATCTTGTTCCGGCACGGCACGCTGAGCCTTTGGTTAATTCCTCTTCCTGGTGGCAAATGAGAGTTAAATTTGCCCGTCCAGACACCTCCAGCTAGTCTCTCATTGGTTCTCCCTATTCCTGTTCATCTTCCGCAGAAATTGCAAACTGGGCCAAACAGGAGGTTAAAGGCACTGACTCTCCAAGTCGGGAGAGTGTTAGTAAAGCGTCTGGAATGTTGCACCCGAGTACCAGCGGACGAGAACTGAGACATATTGGAACACGTCTCCCGATCACACGGTTGATCATACTCTGGGTTCCACATGCATGATTTAGCTGAAGGAAGAATCCCTTAAACTTGGAGAGTTGAGACCCGTGGAATGGGTACCATGCAATATGACTTCAAAGGGTCTTCATTTGCTCACTGAACCTCTCCAATCCTATCACTGCTGCTTTTATGCCCCTGTACACACGCTTGATTCTCTTTCGGAGACAGAGCGATCCATAGGTTTTAAGATACTTAATAGTCAGGTACATTCTTAGGCGTTTAATATGAGGTGTTGAGCCCATTTCGTTGAGCAAGTAGTAGCTCTTGTCTATTCCATATTTGGCTTAAGGAACTTTATCTGTGCTCATTTCAATCTCTGGTTTTATGCAGCACCCCAACTCACCTTTCCCCTTAAGCAAGCATAAGCTGGTTTTCTAAATTTGAGACCCTGTTCTGTTTTGTAATTCAGTTCCTTTGTAGACAAGTTTACATTCCATTTATTAGTGATATCTTATGATGTTTCTTTTTCTGTGTGACTTAGTTCACTTAGAATCATCATACCTGAATCACTCATTATGCTGCTACGGGACTGATGACATAGATTTCATTGCTGAGTGATATTGCATTGTACGTAAGTACCACAAATTCTTTATCCATTTTTCACTTTCTGCGATATTGAACATGTACCATATACGAGGTTCTTGTAAACAGAGCCATCCCAAATTTTGGGTGGCTGTGTCTTTTTGATTTTAATTTCCCTAAGCTATAGGACCATAAGTGGAAGTGCCCTAGGCTCTGTTGCTTTGTTTTTTAGATGTTTCAGGAAACACCATACACTTCTCCCCAGTGGCTGTTGGCAATTTTTATACCGCCCATCAGCATAACAAGGCTCCCAGTTCTCCATCGCCTGTCCTGCCTTTCTGGATTTTACACTTTTTTCAGATGACCCTTTTGACTGGGGGGAAGTGAGACTTCATTGTAGTGCAGATTTCCTTTGCAAGCTTGCTTGGTTGGCCAAAAAGGGCGTATGCGTTTTTTCCTGAATATATTCAGGAAAAAACGCATACGCCTTTTTTGGCCAAGTGCATCATTGTCTACGTTCTGCCTCTTTTCCTATGCTTTAAATGCAATTCCAGTCTACCTCCTGAAATCGGTTTCCTGCAATTCTGCCCCGCTTTCAAGTCCTCTTGGCAGCCTTACTTCAGTATATTTTTGGACGATAGCTGTCATTTATAACTCTGCAGGTTTGTGAATTACAGTGCCCCTGAGCTCCTTTCTTCAACTCGCTTTCTTGTGAGCTGGCCGCAACACCGCAGGATTGCTTCAGGCCCTAATCTGGTTCCGGCATGGCTCGCTGAGCCTTTGGTTAATTCCTTTAATGTTTGGAAATGAGAGTTAAATTTGCCCGTCCAGACACCTCCAGCTAGTCTCTCATTGGTCCTCTCTATTCCTGTTCATCTTCCGCAGAAATTGCAAAATGGGCCAAACAGGAGGTTAAAGGCACTGACTCTCCAACTCGGGAGAGTGTTAGTAAAGCGTCTGGAATGTTGCACCCGAGTACCAGGGGACGAAAACTGAGACATATTTGAACACGTCTCCTGATCACACGGTTGATCATACTCTGGGTTCCACATTCATGTTTCAGCTGAAGGAAGAATCCCTTAAAACTGGAGAGTTGAGACCCGTGGAATGGGTACAATGCAATATGACTTCAAAGGGTCTTCATTTGCTCACCGAACCTCTCCAATCCTATCACTGCTGCGTTTATGCCCCTGTACACACGCTTGATTCTCTTTCGGAGACATAGCAATGCATAGGTTTTAAGATACTTACTAGTCAGGTACATTCTTAGGCGTTTAATATGGGGTGTTGAGTCCATTTCGTTGAGCAAGGAGTAGCTCTTGTCTATTACATATTTGGCTTAAGGAACTTTATCTGTGCTCATTTCAGTCTCTGGTTTTATGCAGCGCCCCAACTCACCTTTCCCCTTAAGCAAGCATAAGTTGGTTTTCTAAATTTTAGACCCTGTTCTGTTTTGTAATTCAGTTCTTGTGTAGCCAAGTTTACATTCCGTGTATTAGTGATATCTTATGATGTTTCTTTTTCTGTGTGACTTATTTCAGTTAGAATCATCATACCTGAATCCACTCATTATGCTGCTATGGGCCGATGACATAGATTTCATTGCTGCGTGATATTGCATTGTACGTAAGTACCACAAATTCTTTATCCATTTTTCACTTTCTGCGATATTGAACTTGTACCATAAACGAGGTTCTTGTAAACAGAGCCGTCCCAAACTCTTGGGTGGCTGTGTCTTTTTGATTTTAATTTCCCTATGCTATAGGACCATAAGTGGAAGTGCCCTAGGCTCTGTTGCTTTGTTTTTTAGATGTTCCAGGAAACACCATACACTTCTCCCCAGTGGCTGTTGGCAATTTACATCCCGCCCATCAGCATAACAAGGCTCCCAGTTCTCCATGGCCTGTCCTGCCTTTCTGGATTTTACACTTTTTTCAGATGGCCCTTTTGACCAGGGGGAAGTGAGACTTCATTGTAGTGCAGATTTCCTTTGCAAGATTGCTTGGATGGCCAAAAAGTGCGTATGCGTTTTTTCCTGAATATATTCAGGAAAAAACGCATACGCACTTTTTGGCCAAGTGCATCATTGTCGACGTTCTGCCTCTTTTCCTATGCTTTAAATGCAATTCCAGTCTACCTCCTGAAATCGGTTTCCTGTAATTCTGGCCCGCTTTCAAGTCCTCTTGGCAGCCTTACTTCAGTATATTTTTGGACGATAGCTGTCATTTATAACTCTGCAGGTTTGTGAATTACAGTGCCCCTGAGCTCCTTTCTTCAACTCGCTTTCTTGTGAGCTGGCCGCAACACCGCAGGATTGCTTCAGGCCCTAATCTTGTTCCGGCACGGCACACTGAGCCTTTGGTTAATTCCTCTTCCTGGTGGCAAATGAGAGTTAAATTTGCCCGTCCAGACACCTCCAGCTAGTCTCTCATTGGTTCTCCCTATTCCTGTTCATCTTCCGCAGAAATTGCAAACTGGGCCAAACAGGAGGTTAAAGGCACTGACTCTCCAAGTCGGGAGAGTGTTAGTAAAGCGTCTGGAATGTTGCACCCGAGTACCAGCGGACGAGAACTGAGACATATTGGAACACGTCTCCCGATCACACGGTTGATCATACTCTGGGTTCCACATGCATGATTTAGCTGAAGGAAGAATCCCTTAAAGTTGGAGAGTTGAGACCCGTGGAATGGGTACCATGCAATATGACTTCAAAGGGTCTTCATTTGCTCACCGAACCTCTCCAATCCTATCACTGCTGCGTTTATGCCCCTGTACACACGCTTGATTCTCTTTCGGAGACAGAGCGATCCATAGGTTTTAAGATACTTAATAGTCAGGTACATTCTTAGGCGTTTAATATGAGGTGTTGAGCCCATTTCGTTGAGCAAGTAGTAGCTCTTGTCTATTCCATATTTGGCTTAAGGAACTTTATCTGTGCTCATTTCAATCTCTGGTTTTATGCAGCACCCCAACTCACCTTTCCCCTTAAGCAAGCATAAGCTGGTTTTCTAAATTTGAGACCCTGTTCTGTTTTGTAATTCAGTTCCTTTGTAGACAAGTTTACATTCCGTTTATTAGTGATATCTTATGATGTTTCTTTTTCTGTGTGACTTATTTCACTTAGAATCATCATACCTGAATCACTCATTATGCTGCTACGGGCCTGATGACATAGATTTCATTGCTGAGTGATATTGCATTGTATGTAAGTACCACAACTTCTTTATCCATTTTTCACTTTCTGCGATATTGCAGTTGTCCCATAAACGAGTTTCTTTTAAACAGAGCCGTCCCAAACTCTTGGGTGGCTGTGTCTTTTTGATTTTAATTTCCCTAAGCTATAGGGCCATAAGTGGCAGTGCCCTAGGCTCTGTTGCTTTGTTTTTTAGATGTTTCAGGAAACACCATACACTTCTCCCGAGTGGCTGTTGGCAATATACATCCCGCCCATCAGCATAACAAGGCTCACAGTTCTCCATGGCCTGTCCTGCCTTTCTGGATTTTACACTTTTTTCAGATGGCCCTTTTGACCGGGGGGAAGTGAGACTTCATTGTAGTGCAGATTTCCTTTGCAAGCTTGCTTGGTTGGCCAAAAAGGGCGTATGCGTTTTTTCCTGAATATATTCAGGAAAAAACGCATACGCCCTTTTTGGCCAAGTGCATCATTGTCAACGTTCTGCCTCTTTTCCTATGCTTTAAATGCAATTCCAGTCTACCTCCTGAAATCGGTTTCCTGTAATTCTGCCCCGCTTTCAAGTCCTCTTGACAGGCTTACTTCAGTATATTTTTGGATGATAGCTGTCATTTATATCTCTGCAGGTTTATGAATTACAGTGCCCCTGAGCTCCTTTCTTCAACTCGCTTTCTTGTGAGCTGGCCGCAACACCGTAGTATTGCTTCAGGTCCTAATCTGGTTCCGGCACGGCAGGCTGAGCCTTTGGTTAATTCCTCTTCCTGGTGGGAAATGACAGTTAAATTTGCCCGTCCAGACACCTCCAGCTAGTCTCTCATTGGTTCTCCCTATTCGTGTTCACCTTCCGCAGAAATTGCAAACTGGGCCAAACAGGAGGTTAAAGGCACTGACTCTCCAAGTCGGGAGAGTGTTAGTAAAGCATCTGGAATGTTGCACCCGAGTACCAGGGGACGAGAACTGAGACATATTGGAACACGTCTCCCGATCACACGGTTGATCATACTCTGGGTTCCACATGCATGCTTTAGCTGAAGGAAGAATCCCTTAAACCTGGAGAGTTGAGACCCGTGGAATGGGTACCATGCAATATGACTTCAAAGGGTCTTCATTGCTCACCAAACCTCTCCAATCCTATAACTGCTGCGTTTATGCCCCTGTACACACGCTTGATTCTCTTTCGGAGACATAGCGATCCATAGGTTTTAAGATACTTACTAGTCAGGTACATTCTTAGGCGTTTAATATGGGGTGTTGAGTCCATTGCGTTGAGCAAGGAGTAGCTCTTGTCTATTACATATTTGTCTTAAGGAACTTTATCTGTGCTCATTTCGATCTCTGGTTTTATGCAGCACCCCAACTCACCTTACCCCTTAAGCAAGCATAAGCTGGTTTTCTAAATTTGAGACCGTATTCTGTTTTGTAATTCAGTTCCTGTGTAGCAAGTTTACATTCCGTGTATTAGTGATATCTTATGATGTTTCTTTTTCTGTGTGACTTATTTCAGTTAGAATCATCATAACTGAATCCACTCATTATGCTGCTATGGGCCTGATGACATAGATTTCATTGCTGAGTGATATTGCGTTGTACGTAAGTACCACAACTTCTTTATCCATTTTTCGCTTTCTGCGATACTGAACTTGTACCGTAAACGAGGTTCTTGTAAACAGACCCATCCCAAAATTTGGGGTGGCTGTGTCTTTTTGATTTTAATTTCCCTAAGCTATAGGACCATAAGTGGAAGTGCCCTAGGCTCTGTTGCTTTGTTTTTTAGATGTTTCAGTAAACACCATACACTTCTCCCCAGTGGCTGTTGGCAATTTACATCCCACCCATCAGCATAACAAGGATCCCAGTTCTCCATGGCCTGTCCTGCCTTTCTGGATTTTACACTTTTTTCAGATGGCCCTTTTGACCCCGGGGGAAGTGAGACTTCATTGTAGTGCAGATTTCCTTTGCAAGCTTGCTTGGTTGGCCAAAAAGGGCGTATGCGTTTTTTCCTGAATATATTCAGGAAAAAACGCATACGCCCTTTTTGGCCAAGTGCATCATTGTGGACGTTCTGCCTCTTTTCCTCTGCTTTAAATGCAATTCCAGTCTACCTCCTGAAATCGGTTTCCTGCAATTCTGCCCCGCTTTCAAGTCCTCTTGGCAGCCTTACTTCAGTATATTTTTGGACGATAGCTGTCATTTATATCTCTGCAGGTTTGTGAATTACAGTGCCCCTGAGCTCCTTTCTTCAACTCGCTTTCTTGTGAGCTGGCCGCAACACCGCAGGATTGCTTCAGGCCCTAATCTGGTTCCGGCACGGCATGCTGACCCTTTGGTTAATTCCTCTTTCTGGTGGCAAATGAGAGTTAAATTTGCCCGTCCAGACACCTCCAGCTAGTCTCTCATTGGTTCTCCCTATTCCTGTTCATCTTCCGCGGAATTTGCAAACTGGGCCAAATAGGAGGTTAAAGGCACTGACTCTCTAAGTCGGGAGAGTGTTACTAAAGCATCTAGAATGTTGCACCCGAGTACCAGGGGATGAGAACTGAGACATATTTGAACGTGACTCACGATCACATGGTTGATCATACTCTGGGTTCCACATGCATGTTTCAGCTGAAGGAAGAATCCCTTAAACCTGGAGAGTTGAGACCCGTGGAATGGGTATCATGCAATATGACTTCAAAGGGTCTTCATTTGCTCACCGAACCTCTCCAATCCTATCACTGCTGCGTTTATGCCCCTGTACTCACGCTTGATTCTCTTTCACAGACATAGCAATCCATAGGTTTTAAGATACTTACTAGTCAGGTACATTCTTAGGCGTTTAATATGGGGTGTTGAGTCCATTTCGTTGAACAAGGAGTAGCTCTTGTCTATTACATATTTGGCTTAAGGAACTTTATCTGTGCTCATTTCAATGCCTGGTTCTATGCAGCACCCCAACTCACCTTTCCCCTTAAGCAAGCATAAGTTGGTTTTCTAAATTTGAGACCCTGTTCTGTTTTGTAATTCAGTTCCTGTGTAGCCAAGTTTACATTCCGTGTATTAGTGATATCTTATGATGTTTCTTTTTCTGTGTGACATATTTCAGTTAGAATCATCATACCTGAATCCACTCATTATGCTGCTACGGGCCTGATGACATAGATTTCTTTGCTGAGTGATATTGCATTGTACGTAAGTACCACAACTTCTTTATCCATTTTTCACTTTCTGCGATATTGAACTTGTACCGTAAACGAGGTTCTTGTAAACAGAGCCATCCGAAACTTTGGGGTGGCTGTGTCTTTTTGATTTTAATTTCCCTAAGCTATAGGACCATAAGTGGAAGTGCCCTAGGCTCTGTTGCTTTGTTTTTTAGATGTTTCAGGAAACACCATACACTTCTCCTGAGTGGCTGTTGGCAATTTACATCCTGCCCATCAGCATAACAAGGCTCCCAGTTCTCCATGGCCTGTCGTGACTTTCTGGATTTTACACTTTTTTCAGATGGCCCTTTTGACTGGGGGGAAGTGAGACTTCATTGTAGTGCAGATTTCCTTTGCAAGCTTGCTTGGTTGGCCAAAAAGGGCGTATGCGTTTTTTCCTGAATATATTCAGGAAAAAACGCATACGCCCTTTTTGGCCAAGTGCATCATTGTGGACGTTCTGCCTCTTTTCCTATGCTTTAAATGCAATTCCAGTCTACCTCCTGAAATCGGTTTCCTGCAATTCTGCCCCGCTTTCAAGTCCTCTTGGCAGCCTTACTTCAGTATATTTTTGGACGATAGCTGTCATTTATAACTCTGCAGGTTTGTGAACTACAGTGCCCCTGAGCTTGTTCTTCAACTCGCTTTCTTGTGAGCTGGCCGCAACACCGCAGGAATGCTTCAGGCCCTAATCTGGTTCCGGCACGGCACGCTGAGCCTTTGGTTAATTCCTCTTCCTGGTGGGAAATGAGAGTTAAATTTGCCCGTCCAGACACCTCCAGCTAGTCTCTCATTGGTTCTCCCTATTCCTGTTCATCTTCCGCAGAAATTGCAAACTGGGCCAAATAGGAGGTTAAAGGCACTGACTCTCCAAGTCGGGAGAGTGTTAGTAAAGCATCTGGAATGTTGCATCCGAGTACCAGGGGACGAGAACTGAGACATATTGGAACACGTCTCCCGATCACACGGTTGATCATACTCTGGGTTCCACATGCATGCTTTAGCTGAAGGAAGAATCCCTTAAACCTGGAGAGTTGAGACCCGTGGAATGGGTACCATGCAATATGACTTCAAAGGGTCTTCATTTGCTCACCGAACCTCTCCAATCCTATCACTGCTGCGTTTATGCCCCTGTACACACACTTGATTCTCTTTCAGAGACATAGCAATCCATAGGCTTTAAGATACTTACTAGTCAGGTACATTCTTAGGCGTTTAATATGGGGTGTTGAGTCCATTTCGTTGAGCAAGGAGTAGCTCTCGTCTATTCCATATTTGGCTTAAGGAACTTTATCTGTGCTCATTTCAATCTCTGGTTTTATGCAGCACCCCAACTCACCTTTCCCCTTAAGCAAGCATAAGTTGGTTTTCTGCATTTGAGACCCTGTTCTGTTTTGTAATCCAGTTCCTGTGTAGCCAAGTTTACATTCCGTGTATTAGTGATATCTTATGATGTTTCTTTTTCTGTGTGACTTATTTCAGTTAGAATCATCATACCTGAATCCACTCATTATGCTGCTACGGGCCTGATGACATAGATTTCATTGCTGAGTGATATTGCATTGTATGTAAGTACCACAACTTCTTTATCCGTTTTTCAGTTTCTGCGATATTGAACTTCTACTGTAAACGATGTTCTTGTAAACAGAGCCATCCCAAACTTTGGGGTGGCTGTGTCTTTTTGATTTTAATTTCCCTAAGCTATAGGACCATAAGTGGAAGTGCCCTAGGCTCTGTTGCTTTGTTTTTTAGATGTTTCAGGAAACACCATACACTTCTCCCCAGTGGCTGTTGGCAATTTTCATCCCGCCCATCAGCATAACAAGGCTCCCAGTTCTCCATGGCCTGTCCTGCCTTTCTGGATTTTACACTTTTTTCAGATGGCCCTTTTGACCTGGGGAAAGTGAGACTTCATTGTAGTGCAGATTTCCTTTGCAAGCTTGCTTGGTTGGCCAAAAAGGGCGTATGCGTTTTTTCCTGAATATATTCAGGAAAAAACGCATACGCCCTTTTGGGCCAAGTGCATCATTGTTGACGTTCTGCCTCTTTTCCTATGCTTTAAATGCAATTCCAGTCTACTTCCTGAAATCGGTTTCCTGCAATTCTGCCCCGCTTTCAAGTCCTCTTGGCAGCCTTACTTCAGTATATTTTGGACGATAGCTGTCATTTATAACTCTGCAAGTTTGTGAATTACAGTGCCCCTGAGCTCCTTTCTTCAACTCGCTTTCTTGTGAGCTGGCCGCAACACCGCAGGACTGCTTCAGGCCCTAATCTGGTTCCGGCACGGCATGCTGAGCCTTTGGTTAATTCCTCTTCCTGGTGGGAAATGAGAGTTAAATTTGCCCGTCCAGATACCTCCAGCTAGTCTCTCATTGGTTCTCCCTATTCCTGTTCATCTTCCGCAGAAATTGCAAACTGGGCCAAACAGGAGGTTAAAGGCACTGACTCTCCAAGTCGGGAGAGTGTTAGTAAAGCGTCTGGAATGTTGCACCCGAGTACCATGGGACGAGAACTAAGACATATTTCAACACGTCTCCCAATCACACGGTTGATGATACTCTGGGTTCCACATACATGTTTCAGCTGAAGGAAGAATCCCTTAAACCTGTAGAGTTGAGACCCGTGGAATGGGTACCATGCAATATGACTTCAAAGGGTCTTCTTTTGCTCACCGAACCTCTCCAGTCCTATCACTGCTGCGTTTATGCCCCTGTACACACGCTTGATTCTCTTTCAGAGACATAGCAATCCATAGGTTTTAAGATACTTACTAGTCAGGTACATTCTTTGGCGTTTAATATGGGGTGTTGAGTCCATTTCGTTGAGCAAGGAGTAGCTCTTGTCTATTCCATAATTGGCTTAAGGAACTTTATCTGTGCTCATTTCAATCTCTGGTTTTATGCAGCACCCCAACTCATCTTTTCCCTTGAGCAAGCATAAGTTGGTTTTCTAAATTTGATACCCTGTTCTCTTTTGTAATCCAGTTCCTGTGTAGCCAAGTTTACATTCCGTGTATTAGTGATATCTTATGAAGTTTCTTTTTCTGTGTGACTTATTTCAGTAAGAATCATCATACCTGAATCCACTCATTATGCTGCTATGGGCCTGATGACATAGATTTCATTGCTGAGTGATATTGCATTGTACGTAAGTACCAAAACTTCTTTATCCATTTTTCGCTTTCTGCGATATTGAACTTGTACCATAAACGAGGTTCTTGTAAACAGAGCCGTCCCAAACTTTGGGGTGGCTGTGTCTTTTTGATTTTAATTTCCCTAAGCTATAGGACCATAAGTGGAAGTGCCCTAGGCGCTGTTGCTTTGTTTTTTAGATGTTTCAGGAAACACCATACACTTCTCCCCAGTGGCTGTTGGCAATTTACATCCCGCCCATCAGCATAACAAGGCTCCCAGTTCTCCATGGCCTGTCCTGCCTTTGTGGATTTTACACTTTTTTCAGATTTCCCTTTTGACTGGGGGGAAGTGAGACTTCATTGTAGTGCAGATTTCCTTTGCAAGCTTGCTTGGTTGGCCAAAAAGGGCGTATGCGTTTTTTCCTGAATATATTCAGGAAAAAACGCATACGCCCTTTTTGGCCAAGTGCATCATTGTCGAAGTTCTGCCTCTTTTCCTATGCTTTAAATGCAATTCCAGTCTACCTCCTGAAATCGGTTTCCTGCAATTCTGCCCCGCTTTCAAGTCCTCTTGGCAGCCTTACTTCAGTATATTTTTGGACGATAGCTGTCATTTATAACTCTGCAGGTTTGTGAATTACAGTGCCCCTGAGCTCCTTTCTTCAACTCGCTTTCTTGTGAGCTGGCCGCAACACCGCAGGATTGCTTCAGGCCCTAATCTAGTTCTGGAGCGGCACGCTGAGCCTTTGGTTAATTCCTCTTCCTGGTGGGAAATGAGAGTTAAATTTGCCCGTCCAGACACCTCCAGCTAGTCTCTCATTGGTTCTTCCTATTCCTGTACATCTTCCGTGGAATTTGCAAACTGGGCCACATAGGAGGTTAAAGGCACTGACTCTCCAAGTCGGGAGAGTGTTAGTAAAGCATCTAGAATGTTGCACCCGAGTACCAGGGGATGAGAACTGAGACATATTTGAAAATGACTCCCGATCACACGGTTGATCATACCCTGGGTTCCACATGCATGTTTTAGCGGAAGGAAGAATCCCTTAAACCTGGAGAGTTGAGACCCGTGGAATGGGTACCATGCAATATGACTTCAAAGGGTCTTCATTTGCTCACTGAACCTCTCCAATCCTATCACTGCTGCGTTTATGGCCCTGTACACATGCTTGATTCTCTTTCCGAGACATAGCAATCCATAGGTTTTAAGATACTTACTAGTCAGGTACATTCTTAGGCGTTTAATATGGGGTTTTGAGTCCATTTCGTTGAGCAAGGAGTAGCTCTTGTCTATTACATATTTGGCTTAAGGAACTTTATCTGTGCTCATTTCAATCTGTGTTTTTGTGCAGCACCCCAACACACCTTTCCCCTTAAGCAAGCATAAGTTGGTTTTCTAAATTTGATACCCTGTTGTGTATTGTAATCCAGTTCCTGTGTAGCCAAGTTTACATTCTGTGTATTAGTGATATCTTATGATGTTTCTTTTTCTGTGTGACTTATTTCAGTTAGAATCATCATACCTGAATCCACTCATTATTCTGCTTACGGGCCTGATGACATAGATTTCATTGCTGAGTGATATTGCATTGTACGTAAGTACCACAACTTCTTTATCCATTTTTCACTTTCTGCGATATTGAACTTGTACCATAAACGAGGTTCTTGTAAACATAACCGTCCCAAACTTTTGGGTGGCTGTGTCTTTTTGATTTTAATTTCCCTAAGCTATAGGACCATAAGTGGAATTGCCCTAGGCTCTGTTGCTTTGTTTTTTAGATGTTTCAGGAAACACCATACATTTCTCCCGAGTGGCTGTTGGCAAATTACATCCCTCCCATCAGCATAACAAGGCTCCCAGTTCTCCATGGCCTGTCCTGCCTTTCTGGATTTTACACTTTTTTCAGATGGCCCTTTTGACCGGGGCGAAGTGAGACTTCATTGTAGTGCAGATTTCCTTTGCAAGCTTGCTTGGTTGGCCAAGAAGCGCGTATGCGTTTTTTTCCTGAATATATTCAGGAAAAAACGCATACGCCCTTTTTGGCCAAGTGCATCATTGTCGACGTTCTGCCTCTTTTCCTATGCTTTAAATGCAATTCCTGTCTACCTCCTGAAATAGGTTTCCTGCAATTCTGCCTTGCTTTCAATGCCTCTTCATAGCCTTACCTTAATATAGTTTTTGAAAATAGTTGGCTTTTATAACTCTGCACGTTTTTGAATTGCAGTGGCCCTTAGCTCCATTTTTCAGCTCATATTTTGTGATCTTGCCTCATAACCACAGGATTCCTTCAGGCCCTATTCTTCTTCTGGGGCACCTTGCTGTGCCTTTGGTTTATTCTTCTTACTGATGTGAAATTAGAGTGACATGTGCCCATTGAAACTGCTACAGCTTGTTTCTCATTGGTTCCCCCTATTCCCATTCATCCTCCGCACTAACTGCAGACTGTGCGATACCAGAACTTTAAGGCATTGACTCTCCATGTGGGGATGTTGTTAGTAAAGCGGGTGGAATGTCGATCCGGAGCCCCAGGAGAGGAAAAATGAGGTGCATTTTAGAAACCTTTCCCGATCATATGGTATACCAGTCGCTGGGTTTCCCAAGCATGGTTTAGCTGTAGGAAGATTCCCTTCAACCTGGAGTGTTGGGACCCTTGGAATGAGTAGCATGAAGTATTGCATTAAACTTTTGGCAGTTGCTCACCAAAACTCACCAATCCTCTCAGCCCCAAGTGTCCAGCCTTATGTCTTATCCAGCTGTGGGTTTATATGTGGTCAATCCAGGTTACATCACAGCCCCTGAGCAAATTTTGTAAGAATTTTTCTCTCTTTCATTGTTTCTGCGTTTTGTTTTTAAAATTTATTTCTATAATGGGGTTTAGCTCATTTTCACTGCTGTGTTTGTGCCGCTCTGCACACACTTGATTCCCTTATGGAGATATATCAATACATGGATTTTAAGATTCTTATTACTCAGATATATTTCTCTGTGGTTTATAAGGTGTGTTGAGGCCAGTTCATTGAGCAAGGTGTAGATCTTGTCTAATATCTATTTGGTTTATTGAACGGTATCTGTGCTAATTTCAAACTCTGGTTTTATGCATCACCCCACCTCTCCTTTCCCCTTAAGCTGACATAAGTGTGTTTTCTAAATGTGAGACACTGTTCTGTTCTGTAATTCATTTCTTGTGCAGCCATATTTACCCTCCCTCTATAAGTGATATCTTATGATATGTTTCTTTTTCTGTTTGACTCATTTCAAGTAGTATTATCGGACCTAAATCCACTCTTTATCCTTCTACTAGCCTTATTACATTGATTTCATGGTGAAGAGATATTCCATTGTACATAAGTACCACATCTTCTTTATCCATTGTTCTCTTTCCTGGGATATTTAAGGTGTACTGAAGTTGAGGTTCTTGTAAACAGAGTAGCCCTAAACTGTGGTGTGCTTGTGTCTTGTTGATTTTTAGACTTCCCTAGATATACTCCCATGATTGGAAGTGTCCTATGCTCTGTAGCTCTGTTTTTTAGATGATTTAGGAACCACCATACACTTCTCCAGAGTGGCTCTCGGCAGTTCACACACTGCCCATCAGCGTATAAAGGCTCCCTGTTCTCCATGGCCTGTCCTGCATTTCTGGTTTTTACAATTTTTTAGGATGGCCCTTTTGACCGGTGGGAAATGAGACTTCTTTGTTGTGCACATTTGCATTGCTTGCTTGCTTCGTTGCCCATAAAGTGCGTATGCGTTTTTTCCTGGATATAATCAGGAAAAACGCATATGCCCTTTTGGGCCAACTGCATCATTGTCGAAATTCTGCCGCTTTTCATGTGCTTTAAAGACGAGTCCAATCTATCTCTTGAAATCTGTTTCTTGCAATTCTGTCTTGCATTCAGATCCTCTTCTTTGCCTTACCTCAACATAGTTTTGGACGTTAGTTTTCATTTATAACTCTGCAGGTTTGTGAATTGCAGTGACCCTGAGCTCCATTTTTTAAGTTGCTCTTTTGTGAGCTGGCCTCAAACCCGCAGGATTGCTTCAGGCCCTATTTTGGCTCTGGCGAGGCAGGCTGAGCCTTTTTTCAATTCTTATTCTTAATGGGAAATTAGAGTGATATGTGCCCGTCCAAACCCCTACAACTATTCTCTCATTGGTTCCCCCTCTTCCCGTTCATCCTCCTCACAATTTGCAAAATGTGTGAAACAGAAGTTTAAATGTGCTGATTCTCCAAGTGGGGAGATTCTAAGTAACGTGGCTGGAATGGTGAACAGGAGCACCAGGAGAGGATAAATGAGCTGCATTTTAGACACATCTCCCGATCACATGGTGTACAGTCCTCTGGGTTTTCCATGCATGTTTTAGCTGTAGGAAGATCCCTTGAACCTGCAGATTTGGGACCCATTGAATGGGTACCAGGTAGTATTACTTTAAAGGGTGTGCATTTCCTCACCCAACCTCACATTTCTCTTAGTGCAAACAGTTTCCAGCCTTATGTCTCATCCTGCTGTGGGTCTAGATATGTTCAATCCATGTTGCATCACCGTCCCTGAGGAAAAGTTGTAAGAGGTTTTCTCTGTCTCTCTGTCGTTTATTTTTTTCAATTTATTACTATATTGGTTACAGCTGATTTTCAAAGCTCTGTTTCTTGCTGCTGTACATCCACTTGATTCACGTACAGAGAGACATCAGTAAATTCTTTTTCAGATTCTTACCAGTCGTATATATTCTTTTCCGGTGACTTGAGTGTGCTGAGTGCAGTTCTTTTAGCTACCGTGTAGGCCTTGTTGATTATCAGTTTGGTATTTGGAATGGTATCTTTGCTAATTTCAACCTCCTGGATGATGCCTCACCCCTCCCCACCTTTCCCGTTTAGCAGCCTTATGCGTGTTTCCTACATATTTGACTATGTTTTTGTTTTGTAATTTATTTCATGTGTAGCCATTTTGGATTCCACCTTTAAGTGATATCTTATGATATGTGTCTTTTTCTTTTTGAATTATGTCACTTAGAATGATCATACGTAACTCCTCCGGAGTTGTTACAACTGGCCATATTTCATTGATTTCCAGGCTGAATAATATTCCACTCTACCTAAGTACCACATCTCTATCCATTTTTTCTCTCCAGAGACATTTAAGTTATATCCTAGTCGAGGATCTTTTAAACAGAGAGGGGGTAAACATTGGGGTGCCTGTGTCCTCTCGATTTTTGTTTTTCCCAAGATATACGCCCATGAGTGCAAGTGCCCTATGCTCTGTAGCTCATTTTTTAGATGCTTTAGTAAACACAATACACTTCTCCAGAATGGCCGTTGGCAATATACATTTCCACTATAAGTCTCACAGGGCTCCCTCTTCTCCTTGCCCTGTCCTGCATTTCTGTTGTTTACGCTTTATGAGGATGGCTCTTCTGACTGATGCGAAGTGATATCTTTTGTAGTATTGACTTCCAGTGCCCACCTGTTTGCTTGGCTAAAAAAGTGTATGCCCTTTTCTTGAATATATACAGAAAAAAACGCATACACCCTTTTTGGCCAACTGCAATGTTGGCAATGTTCAGCTCCTTTTCTCGTGCTTAATGGCGAGTCCTTTCTACCTCCTCAGATCCCTTTCCTGCCATTCTCCCTTGCTTACAAGTCCTTTTCTCTGACTTTCCTCAAGACATTTTTCAGTGATGGATATTTTCAACTCTGCAGTTTCGTGAATTTTACTGCCCCTGAGTTCCATTGTTCAACTTGTGTTTATGGGAACTGGCCACAAAGCAGCGGGATTTCCTCAAGCCCTATACTGTTTCCATGGGCAACCCTAGCCTTTGGTCAATTCGTCTTCCTGATTGGAAATTAGAGTGACATGTGCCTGTCTGAACACCTAGGACTTGTCTCTCATTGTTCCTCATCCTTCCGCTTCATCCTCTGGACAAATTCCAAACTGTACGCAACAGGATGTTGACAGTGCTGACATCTCCAAGTGGGGAGACTGTTAGTAAAGACGCTGGAGGGGTGAACCCGAGTACCAGGAGATGAGGAGATGAGATGTGTTTTCCAAACTCTTCCCGATCAGACGGTATACCATCCTCTGGGTGTGACAGACATGTTTTAGCAGTAGGAAGAGTCCCATTCATGTAAGGAGAACACCAGGGCTTTTTCAAAATCAGTGTCTGCCCGAAACCCAAACTGGGGAATTTTTTAAGCTACGGCTACACATATGTTCATTAAGGGCCTGGGGAAGTAGGCAGAGTCCAAACTTTAGATGATTGAAGTCTTCAGGGTCAGAAGCACTCACCACCAGCTTCCCTTAGGTTACACTTTAACTGTCATTGATAGATGACAATGACAATAAAAATATCTATTCTTTTCCAGATTATTTCCCCTTATAGCTTATTGCAAAATGTTGAGTGTAGTTCCCTGTGCTATACAGTAGTTCCTTGTTGATGATCTATTTTATACATAGCAGTGTGTATGTGTTAATCCCAAACTGTTAATTTATCCCTCCTCCCACCTTTCCCCTTTGGTAATAATAAATTATAAGATTTTATACTTCTCAGAAATGGGGGAGCTGAAAGAGAGGTATCATTTTCAATGGAAAAGCATTTAAAACAAGATTGAAGCTTTAACCAAGATTATTAGATGTACATCCTTGGAAAGAAATCACTTCGTTTCTCTAATATTGACCTGACAAATAAGACAAACCTTTTCACTGAACTTGCTTATAATAAAGTGATGGAAATATCAAATGGAAGTGTTAGAAACATCTTATTTTACCCGAGCCTTATACACTGTTCTATGTTAACTACAGTTTGGCTCACACATCTGTTCATTGAGGTTACAATAGTCTCAATTTCTGTTACTGATCCTCCAGAGTGGACCCCAACAAGTGTCCCCCTGCCCAGTGTCATTGGGGCCAACAGATCGAGACTGAGTTTGGTTCACAAGCAAAGGAAACTTTATATTTTGATCAGAGAATGGAGAGGTGAGAGCATGCACTACCCCGTGGGCTGTGGGCTGGGCTGTTGTGTAGAGATCCTGTCAGAGTCAGTGGGAGGGAGGGGGCGGAGCTCTCGAGGGCCGGGTTGGCTGCAGCTCAGGCTCTATATCGCGGAGTCTGCACTGGGCCCCAGGAGCTGAGGTGTCGTCCCAGCCACTCTGCACTAGGAAATCTGGTCTGAAGTGCCGGGTGTGGAACCTCTGCATGCGGGACCCTAGGAGCACATGAAATTAGACAAAGCACAAAGGATAAAAAAGGTTAGACTTGACTTTATTGTCCAGATTCTATTTTTATCTCCCAGGGAATTTTAATGGGCTTTGCTGGGGACAAACCCCTCCTCTGCCTTTTGTCCCGTTCCTCATTCTTGGAGTGCTGAGGGTGCAGACCCTTCTTCTGTAACTGCTGAGTGCTGAGTTGGGAGCCCTCATACCCGGGGGCGAGGGTCAGGGCTTCTCCCCAGCAGCTTCCAGGTGACGTTGATTGTCCCCAGGCCCCCTGCCTCCCTGCTCGTCCACCTGAGCACCAGCATTGGAAGTGTTATAGATTCTAATGACCTTTAAGGGTCCAGGAAAGAGATGTGCAGAGACGCTGTGGGGGCCGGTTTCACCCCGCCCCACATTTGTTCGGCCACCTTAGGCTGACCGTTTCTGCCAGCCTAGATGCTCTGACCAGTAGTCTGCGCTTTCTTCAATTAGGCCCCTGAATTAACGTACAAACAGCACCAGGTGTCAGAGCCCTGCCTGCTCAACTCCCAGACAGTCCAGGGTCAGTGGTGATCAAGGACCATGATGGCCACTGAGTCAACAGCCTTTTGAAGTAAACAGGAGTCCAGCTGGTCTTATTGGCCACCATCATCAAGGTGTCTGTAGGCTTTTCTATGGTGACAGTGTGATATACGGTTCCCCCGTCAAGATTATTAGCTCCCCTCTGGGTGCAGTAAGTCCTGCAAGCAGTAGTCTACTCTTTTGGGACACACTCTTGTTGTTTTATGAGAGAAACTCCAGGTCAAGTGATGTTCACACGAGTCGTCATGGTGCCCTGTTGCCCCCGGTTATCTCTCTGGATGTTGGAGTTGGAGGGCCTCCTCACTCGAGGTTGGTGTGCCCACGGAGAGAACCCTGCAACTTCAGGGCATGGTTGGTGGTTAGGATCACCACGTGGGGTCCTTTTCCCTTAGGAGGGAGGTGGCCTTTTGGGCTGCTGATTTCCAGGTTTTTAGATACCGCCAGTATCTTGGCCAGATGTGGCAGTGGGCCAAGCCCCTTGGTGCCCGTAGTTTATCCTACCTGGATGGCATTCTTGCATTGTTCCATTTCAAGTGGTCCCAGTTTTTGCACTAATTCTCCAATGGCGATTCACCTTTCACCGGGAATGTAAAGGTCAAAGGGTTTAGCTAAATTAGGGAGTTCCAGGGCAAGGGTCTGAATTGACTGCTCTTTCCATTCTTGAAAGGCCACTTCTGGATTCTATTCAAAAGGATCATCATCTTTTCCTTTCAGTGTTTCATATAGAGGCCCAGCTAGTAGACTGTAGTTAGGGATCCAGAAGCAGCAAACCCTGGCCTCCCCAGGAACCCCTAAGCTGTCTTCTAGTTTTAGAAAGGGGTAAGGCTGAAAATGGTTTCTTCCCTTTCCTGGGATGGGCTTCTCCGACCTTCTGTGAGAACGAAGCCCAGGCAGGTCACCGCAGTCTGTGATATTTGAGCTTTTTCTTGGACAACTTCTATCCTTTATTGGCTTGGTAGTTCAGAGGCCTCCTTAGTAGGGCTGGCGATCAGAATGTCGTCTGCGTACTGAAGGAGGGTTTCCTTTTCCAGAGGTAGAACTTTTAGGTCTTTAGCTAAGCTTTCCCCAAAGATGGTGTGGGAATTTTTGCACCCTTGGGGCAAGACGGCCCGGAAGTATTGTTTTAGTTGTATGTTGAGTCTTGCCACTCACAAGCCAAAATTTCTTGTGACTCTGGGACTAATGGAATACAAAAGAAGGCATCATTGAAGACTAATACAGAATACCATGTCCTGGTGGTTGGTAGAATGACCAGCAGGGTGTAGGAATTAGGAGCAGCTGGAGGTATATCCTCGGTGGCTTCACTGACTGTCCTGACATCCTTTACCAGGTCCCCAGCAGCCCATGGGGCTCTCGTGGTCAGACCAATCCCAGAATATGGAGCTCACCTGGGCAGGTACCCCACCCCCACCCCAGCCCACGGGGCTCTCGTGGTCAGGCCCCTCCCAGGATACAGAGCTACCCTTGCAGGTACCGTGGCAGGGCTGGGCACACAGGAACCGTGCACATAGCCCTCATTGCAGAGCACCCCCAGCTCACCTGTCGCTCAGAGCTGACACAGAGCACCTCAGAGCAGGACTTGAACTAACAAACAGCAGCTGCGACAGGTCTGTGACCCTGGGCATCACTCTGTGCGGCCTCCCTCCACCTGGTCTTCCAGAGACTTCCACTGCACCCGGGGCACCAGGCCTCTGTCTCCAACCACCACCCACCCCTCCTCTCCCTGACTCCTGGGTTCCTCTCATTAGGAGAGGGTTTTCTTGAAGTTGTCTCCCACTCATGGGCCAGATAAAATGATTAGAAAACAAGCCAAAGCTGCAGCCCCTTGTCTATCCTGACTCTCAGGAGCCCACACCTGTTCCTTGGACCTGGCCGGTTCAGCAAGTTCCATTTTCTGCAACTGTGAGCCCCTGAGGGATGATGATTGGCTGACCTGGGCAGCCTTACCGTGCCGGCCAGCCCTCCCCAGGTGTGCCTGGGTTGAGATCAATATAAATACCACTCCAGGCAGCAAGAGGCCCTGCAGCCGTGCCTGACGCCATTTTCTCTGCCCTGTCAGCAGTCTCGGGGCTGGGCTGGTGGGAGGGAGTGAGAGGCCACGGCTTTGTGGGTGGCCCAGTGTGAGTGGGGCTCTGCTGGACTTTCTGCAGCAGTTGTCAGGCTGCCTCCTGCTAAAGAAGAGGATGTGTCACCCATACCTGCTGCTGGAATTTCTCCCTGGGCAGAGGTGAGGAAGGAAAAAAGCAGTGGGGGCAGGGACAGGACGGGTATCTCAGGCAGGGAAATGGAAATCTTCCAGAAGAGCACCCAGGGCCAGGACCATCCTGGCTGGCCTGCAGGCACCAAGTCGGCCGGTATGCTGTCACTCGTGTGGCTCTATGGCCCTTCCTCTAGGCTTTCAAGTCCTTGTATATATTCAGGTGTTTTACCTGGGACGGGTGGGAATAGTTCAGCAGCAACTGGCCTGGGGCTCAGCTCACGTTTACTCACAGATGCCTCGGCATGGTGCCCCAGCTTTGCAATGAGGACGCTTGTTGCATGGGGGCTGCTGGCTGAATGGGAGACGATTCCCCACCACTGACCAACTTCAGAATTGTTTACAACTGGAGCAAGTGCCCTGATACGGTTTTCCTCTGTGGAACTGGTGGGTTCTGTGTTTTTTTTCTCTTTTTCGTTTTTGGTTCAAGGTAGATTTTATTCCTCTTTTTTGTATTTACAGATATAAGCATGGAAATAATTTATTCATATAAATACATGTATGTGAAGGGAATAATTGTTTTTTCTGTTTTATTTTTTAAATTTTATTTCTTTTTAATTTTGAATTTTATTTTATATTTTTATACAGCAGGTTCTTATTGGTTATCTATTTTATACATATAAATGTATACATGCCAATCCCAGTCTCTCAACTCCTCCCACCACCAACCCCCTCAACAGCTTTCCCCCCTTGTTGTCCATACGTTTGTTGTCTACATCTGTTGCTCTATTTATGCCTTGCAAAATGGTTAATCTGTACAGTTTTTCTAGGTTCCACATATATGCATGAATATACAAGATTTGTTTTTCTCTTTCTGACTTACTTCACTCTGTATGACAGTCTCTAGATCCATCGACGTCTCTACAAATGACCTAATTTCATTCCTTTTCATGGCTTAGTAATATTCCATTTTATATATGTACCACAGCTTTATGCATTCGTCTGTCTGTGGGCATTTAGGTTGCTTCCATTACCTCGATATTGTAAAGAGTGATACAATGAACATTGCGGTGAATGTCTCTTTTTCATTTATGGTTTTGTCTGGGTATATGTCCAGAACTGGGATTGCTGTATCATATGGTAATTCTACTGTTAGTTTCTTAAGAAACTCCATATTGTTCTCCATAGTGACTGTATCAATTTATATTCCCAACAATAGTGGAAGAGGGTTCCTTTTCTCCACACATTTCAGGCATTTTTTGTTTGTAGATTTTCTGATGATGCCCATTCTACCAGGTGTGAGGTGATACCTCATTGTTGAGTCCATTTTGTTGAGCAAGGGGTAGGTCTTGTCTATTACATATTTAGCTTATGGAACGGTATCTGTGCTAATTTCAAACTCTGCTTTTATGCAGCACCACAACTCACCTTCCCCCTTAAGCAAGCATAAGTTGGTTTTCTAAATATGAGACCCTGTTCTGTTTTGTAATTCAGTTCATGTGTAACCAAGTTCACATTCCATGTATTAGTGATACCTTATGATGTTTCTTTTTCTGTGTGACTTTTTTCACTTAGAATCACCGTGCCTCAATCCACTCATTATGCTGGTACGGGCCTGGTGACATAGTTTTCATTGCTGAGAGGTATTCTGTTGTACGTAAGTACCGCAACTTCTTTATCCATTATTTGCTCACTGGCATATTTAACTTGTGCTGAAGAAGAGGTTCCTCTAAAAGAGCCGTCCCAAATTTTGGGGTGGCTGTGTCTTTTTGATTTTAATTTCCCTAAGCTATAGGACCATAAGTGGAAGTGCCCTAGGCTCTGTTGCTTTGTTTTTTAGATGTTTCAGGAAACACCATACACTTCTCCCCAGTGGCTGTTGGCAATTTACATCCCGCCCATCAGCATAACAAGGCTCCCAGTTCTCCATGGCCTGTCCTGCCTTTCTGGATTTTACACTTTTTTCAGATGGCCCTTTTGACCGGGGGAAGTGAGACTTCATTGTAGTACAGATTTCCTTTGCAAGCTTGCTTGGTTGGCCAAAAAGGGCGTATGCGTTTTTTGCTGAATATATTCAGGAAAAAACACATACGCCCTTTTAGGCCAAGTGCATCATTGTCGAGGTTCTGCCTCTTTTCTTATGCTTTAAATGCAATTCCAGTCTACCTCCTGAAATCGGTTTCCTGCAATTCTGCCCCGCTTTCAAGTCCTCTTGGCAGCCTTACTTCAGTATATTTTTGGACGATAGCTGTCATTTATAACTCTGCAGGTTTGTGAATTACACTGCCCCTGAGCTCCTTTCTTCAACTCGCTTTCTTGTGAGCTGGCCGCAACACCGCAGGACTGCTTCAGGCCCTAATCTGGGACCGGCACGGCAGGCTGAGCCTTTGGTTAATTCCTCTTCCTGGTGGGAAATGAGAGTTAAATTTGCCCGTCCAGACACCTCCAGCTAGTCTCTCATTGGTTCTCCCTATTCCTGTTCATCTTCCGCAGAAATTGCAAACTGGGCCAAACAGGAGGTTAAAGGCACTGACTCTCCAAGTCGGGAGAGTGTTAGGAAAGTGTCTGGAATGCTGGACCCGAGTACCAGGGGATGAGAACTGAGACATATTGGAACACGTCTCCCGATCACACGGTTGATCATACCCTGGGTTCCACATGCATGTTTTAGCTGAAGGAAGAATCCCTTAAACCTGGAGAGTTGAGACCCGTGGAATGGGTACCATGCAATATGACTTCAAAGGGTCTTCATTTGCTCACCGAACCTCTCCAATCCTATCACTGCTGTGTTTATGCCCCTGTACTCATGCTTGATTCTCTTTCGGAGACATAGCAATCCATAGGTTTTAAGATACTTACTAGTGAGGTACATTCTTAGGCGTTTAATATGGGGTGTTGAGTCCATTTCGTTGAGCAAGGAGTAGCTCTTGTCTATTACATATTTGGCTTAAGGAACTTTATCTGTGCTCATTTCAATCTCTGGTTTTATGCAACACCCCAACTCACCTTTCCCCTTAAGCAAGCATAAGTTGGTTTTCTAAATTTGAGACCCTGTTCTGTTTTGTAATCAAGTTCCTGTGTAGCCAAGTTTACATTCCATGTATTAGTGATATCTTATGATGTTTCTTTTTCTGTGTGACTTATTTCAGTTAGAATCATCATAGCTGAATCCACTCATTATGCTGCTACGGGCCTGATGACATAGATTTCATTGTTGAGTGATATTCCATTGTACGTAAGTACCACAACTTCTTTATCCATTTTTCACTTTTTGCGATATTGAACTTTTCCCGTAAACGAGGTTCTTGTAAACAGAGCCGTCCCAAACTTTGGGGTGGCTGTGTCTTTTTGATTTTAATTTCCCTAAGCTATAGGACCATAAGTGGAAGTGCCCTAGGCTCTGTTGCTTTGTTTTTTAGATGTTTCAGGAAACACCATACACTTTTCCCGAGTGGCTGTTGGCAATTTACATCCCGCCCATCAGCATAACAAGGCTACCAGTTCTCCATGGCCTGTCCTGCCTTTCTGGATTTTACACTTTTTTCAGATGGCCATTTTGACCGGGGGGAAGTGAGACTTCATTGTAGTGCAGATTTCCTTTGCAAGCTTGCTTGGTTGGCCGAAAAGGGCGTATGCGTTTTTTCCTGAATATATTCAGGAAAAAACGCATACGCCCTTTTTGTCCAAGTGCGTCATTGTCAACGTTCTGCCTCTTTTCCTATGCTTTAAATGCAATTCCAGTCTACCTCCTGAAATCAGTTTCCTGCAATTCTGCCCCACTTTCAAGTCCTCTTGGCAGGCTTACTTCAGTATATTTTTGGACGATAGCTGTCATTTATAACTCTGCAGGTTTGTGAATTACAGTGCCCCTGAGCTCCTTTCTTCAACTCGCTTTCTTGTGAGCTGGCCGCAACACCGCAGGACTGCTTCAGGCCGTAATCTGGGACCGGCACGGCAGGTTGAGCCTTTGGTTAATTCCTCTTCCTGGTGGGAAATGAGAGTTAAATTTGCCCGTCCAGACACCTCCAGCTAGTCTCTCATTGGTTCTCCCTATTCCTGTTCATCTTCCGCAGAAATTGCAAACTGGGCCAAACAGGAGGTTAAAGGCAGTGACTCTCCAAGTCGGTAGAGTGTTAGGAAAGTGTCTGGAATCCTGGACCCGAGTACCAGGGGATGAAAACTGAGACATATTGGAACACGTCTCCCGATCACATGGTTGATCATACTCTGGGTTCCACATGCATGTTTCAGCTGAATGAAGAATCCCTTAAACCTGGAGAGTTGAGACCCGTGGAATGGGTACCATGCAATATGACTTCAAAGGGTCTTCATTTGCTCACCGAACCTCTCCAATCCTATCACTGCTGCGTTTATGACCCTGTACACACGCTTGATTCTCTTTCCGAGACATAGCAATCCATAGGTTTTAAGATACTTACTAGTCAGGTACATTCTTAGGCGTTTAATATGGGGTGTTGAGTCCATTTCGTTGAGCAAGGAGTAGCTCTTGTCTATTCCATATTTTGCTTAAGGAACTTTATCTGTGTTCATTTCAATGTCTGTTTTTATGCAGAACCCCAACTCACCTTTCCCCTTAAGCAAGCATAAGTTGGTTTTTCGAAATTTGAGACCCTGTTCTGTTTTGTAATTCAGTTCCTGTGTAGCCAAGTTTACATTCCGTGTATTAGTGATATCTTATGATGTTTCTTTTTCTGTGTGACTTATTTCAGTTAGAATCATCATACCTGAACTCACTCTTTTTTTGCTACAGGCCTGTTGACATAGATTTCATTGCTGAGTAATATTGCATTGTACGTAAGTACCACAACTTCTTTATACATTTTTCACTTTCTGCGATATTGAACTTGCACCGTAAACGAGGTTCTTGTAAACAGAGCCGTCCCAAACTTTGGGGTGGCTGTGTCTTTTTGATTTTAATTTCCCTAAGCTATAGGACCATAAGTGGAAGTGCCCTATGCTCTGTTGCTTTGTTTTTTAGATGTTTCAGGAAACACCATACAGTTCTCCCCAGTGGCTGTTGGCAATTTACATCCCGCCCATCAGCATAACAAGGCTCCCAGTTCTCCATGGCCTGTCCTGCCTTTCTGGATTTTACACTTTTTTCAGATGGCCCTTTTGACCGGGGGGAAGTGAGACTTCATTGTACTGCAGATTTCCTTTGCAAGCTTGCTTGGTTGGCCAGAAAGTGCTTATGCGTTTTTTCCTGAATATATTCAGGAAAAAACGCATACGCCCTTTTAGGCCAAGTGCATCATTGTCGACGTTTTGCCTCTTTTCCTATGCTTTAAATGCAATTCCAGTCTACCTCCTGAAATCGGTTTCCTGCAATTCTGCCCCGCTTTCAACTCCTCTTGGCAGCCTTACTTCAGTATATTTTTGGACGATTGCTGTCATTTATAACTCTGCAGGTTTGTGAATTACAGTGCCCCTGAGCTCCTTTCTTCAACTCGCTTTCTTGTGAGCTGGCCGCAACACCGCAAGATTGCTTCAGGCCCTAATCTGGTCCCGGCACGGCACGCTGAGCCTTTGGTTAATTCCTCTTCCTGGTGGCAAATGAGAGTTAAATTTGCCCGTCCAGACACCTCCAGCTAGTCTCTCATTGGTTCTCCCTATTCCTGTTCATCTTCCGCAGAAATTGCAAACTGGGCCAAACAGGAGGTTAAAGGCACTGACTCTCCATGTCGGGAGAGTGTTAGTAAAGCATCTGGAATGTTGCACCCGAGTACAAGGGCACGAGAACTGAGACATATTTGAAGACGTCTCCCAATCACACAGTTGATCATACTCTGGGTTCCACATGCATGCTTTAGCTGAAGGAAGAATCCCTTAAACGTGGAGAGTTGAGACCCGTGGAATGGGTACCATGCAATATGACTTCAAAGCGTCTTCATTTGCTCACCGAACCTCTCCAATCCTATCACTGCTGCGTTTATGCCCCTGTACACACGCTTGATTCTCTTTTGGAGACACAGCAATCCATAGGTTTTAGGATAATTTCTAGTCAGCTACATTCTTAGGCGTTTAATATGGGGTGTTGAGTCCATTTCGTTGAGCAAGGAGTAGCTCTTGACTATTCCATATTTGGCTTAAGGAACTTTATCTGTGCTCATTTCAATCTCTGGTTTTATGCAGCACCCCAACTCACCTTTCCCCTTAAGCAAGTATAAGTTGGTTTTCTAAATTTGAGACCCTGTTCTCTTTTGTAATCCAGTTCCTGTGTCTCCAAGTTTACATTCCGTGTATTAGTGATATCTTATGATGTTTCTTTTTCTGTGTGACTTATTTCAGTTAGAATCATCATACCTGAATCCACTCATTATGCTGCTATGGGCCTGATGACATAGATTTCATTGCTGAGTGATATTGCATTGTACGTAAGTACCACAACTTCTTTATCCATTTTTCGCTTTATGCGATATTGAACTTGTACCGTAAACGAGGTTCTTGTAAACACAGCCATCCCAAACTTTGGGGTGGCTGTGTCTTTTTGATTTTAATTTCCCTAAGCTGCAGGACCATAAGTGGAAGTGCCCTAGGCTCTGTAGCTTTGTTTCCTAGATGTTTCAGGAAACACCATACATTTCTCCCCAGTGGCTGTTGGCAATTTACATCCCGCCCATCAGCATAACAAGGCTCCCAGTTCTCCATGGCCTGTCCTGCCTTTCTGGATTTTACACTGTTTTCAGATGGCCCTTTTGACCGGGGGGAAGTGAGACTTCATTGTAGTGCAGATTTTCTTTGCAAGCTTGCTTGGTTGGCCAAAAAGTGCGTATGCGTTTTATCCTGAATATATTCAGGAAAAAACGCATACGCCCTTTTTGGCCAAGTGCATCATTGTCGACGTTCTGCCACTTTTCCTATGCTTTAAATGCAATTCCAGTCTACCTCCTGAAATCGGTTTCCTGCAATTCTGCCCCACTTTCAAGTCCTCTTCGCAGCCTTACTTCAGTATATTTTTGGCCGATAGCTGTTATTTATAACTCTGCAGGTTTGTGAATTACAGTGCCCCTGAGCTCCTTTCTTCAACTCGCTTTCTTGTGAGCTGGCCGCAACACCGCAAGATTGCTTCAGGCCCTAATCTGGTTCCGGCACGGCACGCTGAGCCTTTGGTTAATTCCTCTTCCTGGTGGGAAATGAGAGTTAAATTTGCCCATCCAGACACCTCCAGCTAGTCTCTCATTGGTTCTCCCTAATCCTGTTCATCTTCCGCAGAAATTGCAAACTGGGCCAAACAGGAGGTTAAAGGCAGTGACTCTCCAAGTCGGGAGAGTGTTAGTAAAGCGTCTGGAATGTTGCACCCGAGTACCAGGGGACGAGAACTGAGACATATTGGAACACGTCTCCCAATCACACGGTTGATCATACTCTGGGTTCCACATGCATGTTTTAGCTGAAGGAAGAATCCCTTAACCCTGGAGCGTTGAGACCCGTGGAATGGGTAGCATGCAATATGATTTCAAAGGGTTTTCATTTGCTCACCGAACCTCTCCAATCCTATCACTGTTGCGTTTATGCCCCTGTACACATGCTTGATTCTCTTTCGGAGACATAGCAATCCATAGGTTTTAAGATACTTACTAGTCAGGTACATTCTTAGGCGTTTAATATGGGGTTTTGAGTCCATTTCGTTGAGCAAGGAGTAGCTCTTGTCTATTACATATTTGGCTTAAGGAACTTTATCTGTGCTCATTTCAATCTCTGGTTTTATGCAGCACCCCAACTCACCTTTCCGCTTAAGCAAGCATAAGTTGGTTTTCTAAATTTGAGACCCTGTTCTCTTTTGTAATCCAGTTCCTGTGTAGCCAAGTTTACATTCCGTGTATTAGTGATATCTTATGATGTTTCTTTTTCTGTGTGACTTATTTCAGTTAGAATCATCATACCTGAATCCACTCATTATGCTTCTACGGGCCTGATGACATAGATTTCATTGCTGAGTGATATTGCATTGTACGTAAGTACCACAACTTCTTTATCCATTTTTCACTTTCTGCGATATTGTACTTGTACCGTAAACAAGGTTCTTGTAAACAGAGCCGTCCCAAATTTTGGGGTGGCTGTGTCTTTTTGATTTTAATTTCCCTAAGCTATAGGACCATAAGTGGAAGTGGCCTAGGCTCTGTTGCTTTGATTTTTAGATGTTTCAGGAAACACCATACACTTCTCCCCAGTGGCTGTTGGCAATTTACATCCCGCCCATCAGCATAACAAGTCTCCCAGTTCTCCATGGCCTGTCCTGCCTTTCTGGATTTTACACTTGTTTCAGATGGCCCTTTTGACCGGGGGGAAGTGAGACTTCATTGTAGTGCAGATTTCCTTTGCAAGCTTGCTTGGTTGGCCAAAAAGGGCGTATGCGTTTTTTCCTGAATATATTCAGGAAAAACCGTATACGCCCTTTTTGGCCAAGTGCATCATTGTCGACGTTCTGCCTCTTTTCCTATGCTCTAAATGCAATTCCAGAGTACCTCCTGAAATTGGTTTCCTGCAATTCTGCCCCGCTTTCAAGTCCTCTTGGCAACCTTACTTCAGTATATTTTTGGACGATAGCTGTCATTTATAACTCTGCAGGTTTGTGAATTACAGTGCCCCTGAGCTCCTTTCTTCAACTCGCTTTCTTGTTAGCTGGCCGCAACACCGCAGGATTGCTTCATGCCCTAATCTTGTTCTGGCACGGCACGCTGAGCCTTTGGTTAATTCCTCTTCCTGGTGGGAAATGAGAGTTAAATTTGCCCATCCAGACACCTCCAGCTAGTCTCTCATTGGTTCTCCCTAATCCTGTTCATCTTCCGCAGAAATTGCAAACTGGGCCAAACAGGAGGTTAAAGGCAGTGACTCTCCAAGTCGGGAGAGTGTTAGTAAAGCGTCTGGAATGTTGCACCCGAGTACCAGGGGACGAGAACTGAGACATATTGGAACACGTCTCCCAATCACACGGTTGATCATACTCTGGGTTCCACATGCATGTTTTAGCTGAAGGAAGAATCCCTTAACCCTGGAGCGTTGAGACCCGTGGAATGGGTAGCATGCAATATGATTTCAAAGGGTTTTCATTTGCTCACCGAACCTCTCCAATCCTATCACTGCTGCGTTTATGCCCCTGTACACACGCTTGATTCTCTTTCGGAGACATAGCAATCCATAGGTTTTAAGATACTTACTAGTCAGGTACATTCTTAGGCGTTTAATATGGGGTTTTGAGTCCATTTCGTTGAGCAAGGAGTAGCTCTTGTCTATTACATATTTGGCTTAAGGAACTTTATCTGTGCTCATTTCAATCTCTGGTTTTATGCAGCACCCCAACTCACCTTTCCCCTTAAGCAAGCATAAGTTGGTTTTCTAAATTTGAGACCCTGTTCTCTTTTGTAATCCAGTTCCTGTGTAGCCAAGTTTACATTCCGTGTATTAGTGATATCTTATGATGTTTCTTTTTCTGTGTGACTTATTTCAGTTAGAATCATCATACCTGAATCCACTCATTATGCTTCTACGGGCCTGATGACATAGATTTCATTGCTCAGTGATATTGCATTGTACGTAAGTACCACAACTTCTTTATCCATTTTTCACTTTCTGCGATATTGTACTTGTACCGTAAACAAGGTTCTTGTAAACAGAGCCGTCCCAAATTTTGGGGTGGCTGTGTCTTTTTGATTTTAATTTCCCTAAGCTATAGGACCATAAGTGGAAGTGCCCTAGGCTCTGTTGCTTTGATTTTTAGATGTTTCAGGAAACACCATACACTTCTCCCCAGTGGCTGTTGGCAATTTACATCCCGCCCATCAGCATAACAAGTCTCCCAGTTCTCCATGGCCTGTCCTGCCTTTCTGGATTTTACACTTGTTTCAGATGGCCCTTTTCACCGGGGGGAAGTGAGACTTCATTGTAGTGCAGATTTCCTTTGCAAGCTTGCTTGGTTGGCCAAAAAGGGCGTATGCGTTTTTTCCTGAATATATTCAGGAAAAACCGTATACGCCCTTTTTGGCCAAGTGCATCATTGTCGACGTTCTGCCTCTTTTCCTATGCTCTAAATGCAATTCCAGAGTACCTCCTGAAATTGGTTTCCTGCAATTCTGCCCCGCTTTCAAGTCCTCTTGGCAACCTTACTTCAGTATATTTTTGGACGATAGCTGTCATTTATAACTCTGCAGGTTTGTGAATTACAGTGCCCCTGAGCTCCTTTCTTCAACTCGCTTTCTTGTTAGCTGGCCGCAACACCGCAGGATTGCTTCATGCCCTAATCTTGTTCTGGCACGGCACGCTGAGCCTTTGGTTAATTCCTCTTCCTGGTGGGAAATGAGAGTTAAATTTGCCCGTCCAGACACCTCCAGCTAGTCTCTCATTGGTTCTCCCTATTCCTGTTCATCTTCCGCAGAAATTACAAACTGGGCAAAACAGGAGGTTAAAGGCACTGACTCTCCAAGGCGGGAGAGTGTTAGTAAAGCATCTGGAATGTTGCACCCGAGTACCAGGGGACGAGAACTGAGACATATTGGAACACGTCTCCCGATCACACAGTTGATCATACTCTGGGTTCCACATGCATGATTTAGCTGAAGGAAGAATCCCTTAAACCTGGAGAGTTGAGACCCGTGGAATGGGTACCATGCAATATGACTTCAAAGGGTCTTCATTTGCTCACCGAACCTCTCCAATCCAATCACTGCTGCGTTTATGCCCCTGTACACATGCTTGATTCTCTTTCGGAGACATAGCAATCCATAGCTTTTAAGATACTTACTAGTCAGGTACATTCTTTGGCGTTTAATATGGGGTGTTGAGTCCATTTCGTTGAGCAAGGAGTAGCTCTTGTCGATTACATATTTGGCTCAAGGAACTTTATCTGTGCTCATTTCAATCTCTGGTTCTATGCAGCACCCCAACTCACCTTTCCCCTTAAGCAAGCATAAGTTGGTTTTCTAAATTTGAGACCCTGTTCTGTTTTGTAATTCAGTTCCTGTGTAGCCAAGTTTACATTCCGTGTATTAGTGATATCTTATGATGTTTCTTTTTCTGTGTGACATATTTCAGTTAGAATCATCATACCTGAATCCACTCATTATGCTGCTACGGGCCTGATGACATAGATTTCTTTGCTGAGTGATATTGCATTGTACGTAAGTACCACAACTTCTTTATCCATTTTTCACTTTCTGCGATATTGAACTTGTACCGTAAACGAGGTTCTTGTAAACAGAGCCATCCGAAACTTTGGGGTGGCTGTGTCTTTTTGATTTTAATTTCCCTAAGCTATAGGACCATAAGTGGAAGTGCCCTAGGCTCTGTTGCTTTGTTTTTTAGATGTTTCAGGAAACACCATACACTTCTCCTGAGTGGCTGTTGGCAATTTACATCCTGCCCATCAGCATAACAAGGCTCCCAGTTCTCCATGGCCTGTCGTGACTTTCTGGATTTTACACTTTTTTCAGATGGCCCTTTTGACTGGGGGGAAGTGAGACTTCATTGTAGTGCAGATTTCCTTTGCAAGCTTGCTTGGTTGGCCAAAAAGGGCGTATGCGTTTTTTCCTGAATATATTCAGGAAAAAACGCATACGCCCTTTTTGGCCAAGTGCATCATTGTGGACGTTCTGCCTCTTTTCCTATGCTTTAAATGCAATTCCAGTCTACCTCCTGAAATCGGTTTCCTGCAATTCTGCCCCGCTTTCAAGTCCTCTTGGCAGCCTTACTTCAGTATATTTTTGGACGATAGCTGTCATTTATAACTCTGCAGGTTTGTGAACTACAGTGCCCCTGAGCTTGTTCTTCAACTCGCTTTCTTGTGAGCTGGCCGCAACACCGCAGGAATGCTTCAGGCCCTAATCTGGTTCCGGCACGGCACGCTGAGCCTTTGGTTAATTCCTCTTCCTGGTGGGAAATGAGAGTTAAATTTGCCCGTCCAGACACCTCCAGCTAGTCTCTCATTGGTTCTCCCTATTCCTGTTCATCTTCCGCAGAAATTGCAAACTGGGCCAAATAGGAGGTTAAAGGCACTGACTCTCCAAGTCGGGAGAGTGTTAGTAAAGCATCTGGAATGTTGCATCCGAGTACCAGGGGACGAGAACTGAGACATATTGGAACACGTCTCCCGATCACACGGTTGATCATACTCTGGGTTCCACATGCATGCTTTAGCTGAAGGAAGAATCCCTTAAACCTGGAGAGTTGAGACCCGTGGAATGGGTACCATGCAATATGACTTCAAAGGGTCTTCATTTGCTCACCGAACCTCTCCAATCCTATCACTGCTGCGTTTATGCCCCTGTACACACACTTGATTCTCTTTCAGAGACATAGCAATCCATAGGCTTTAAGATACTTACTAGTCAGGTACATTCTTAGGCGTTTAATATGGGGTGTTGAGTCCATTTCGTTGAGCAAGGAGTAGCTCTCGTCTATTCCATATTTGGCTTAAGGAACTTTATCTGTGCTCATTTCAATCTCTGGTTTTATGCAGCACCCCAACTCACCTTTCCCCTTAAGCAAGCATAAGTTGGTTTTCTGCATTTGAGACCCTGTTCTGTTTTGTAATCCAGTTCCTGTGTAGCCAAGTTTACATTCCGTGTATTAGTGATATCTTATGATGTTTCTTTTTCTGTGTGACTTATTTCAGTTAGAATCATCATACCTGAATCCACTCATTATGCTGCTACGGGCCTGATGACATAGATTTCATTGCTGAGTGATATTGCATTGTATGTAAGTACCACAACTTCTTTATCCGTTTTTCACTTTCTGCGATATTGAACTTGTACTGTAAACGATGTTCTTGTAAACAGAGCCATCCCAAACTTTGGGGTGGCTGTGTCTTTTTGATTTTAATTTCCCTAAGCTATAGGACCATAAGTGGAAGTGCCCTAGGCTCTGTTGCTTTGTTTTTTAGATGTTTCAGGAAACACCATACACTTCTCCCCAGTGGCTGTTGGCAATTTTCATCCCGCCCATCAGCATAACAAGGCTCCCAGTTCTCCATGGCCTGTCCTGCCTTTCTGGATTTTACACTTTTTTCAGATGGCCCTTTTGACCTGGGGAAAGTGAGACTTCATTGTAGTGCAGATTTCCTTTGCAAGCTTGCTTGGTTGGCCAAAAAGGGCGTATGCGTTTTTTCCTGAATATATTCAGGAAAAAACGCATACGCCCTTTTGGGCCAAGTACATCATTGTTGACGTTCTGCCTCTTTTCCTATGCTTTAAATGCAATTCCAGTCTACTTCCTGAAATCGGTTTCCTGCAATTCTGCCCCGCTTTCAAGTCCTCTTGGCAGCCTTACTTCAGTATATTTTGGACGATAGCTGTCATTTATAACTCTGCAAGTTTGTGAATTACAGTGCCCCTGAGCTCCTTTCTTCAACTCGCTTTCTTGTGAGCTGGCCGCAACACCGCAGGACTGCTTCAGGCCCTAATCTGGTTCCGGCACGGCATGCTGAGCCTTTGGTTAATTCCTCTTCCTGGTGGGAAATGAGAGTTAAATTTGCCCGTCCAGATACCTCCAGCTAGTCTCTCATTGGTTCTCCCTATTCCTGTTCATCTTCCGCAGAAATTGCAAACTGGGCCAAACAGGAGGTTAAAGGCACTGACTCTCCAAGTCGGGAAAGTGTTAGTAAAGCGTCTGGAATGTTGCACCCGAGTACCATGGGACGAGAACTAAGACATATTTCAACACGTCTCCCAATCACACGGTTGATGATACTCTGGGTTCCACATACATGTTTCAGCTGAAGGAAGAATCCCTTAAACCTGTAGAGTTGAGACCCGTGGAATGGGTACCATGCAATATGACTTCAAAGGGTCTTCTTTTGCTCACCGAACCTCTCCAGTCCTATCACTTCTTCGTTTATGCCCCTGTACACACGCTTGATTCTCTTTCAGAGACATAGCAATCCATAGGTTTTAAGATACTTACTAGTCAGGTACATTCTTTGGCGTTTAATATGGGGTGTTGAGTCCATTTCGTTGAGCAAGGAGTAGCTCTTGTCTATTCCATAATTGGCTTAAGGAACTTTATCTGTGCTCATTTCAATCTCTGGTTTTATGCAGCACCCCAACTCATCTTTTCCCTTGAGCAAGCATAAGTTGGTTTTCTAAATTTGATACCCTGTTCTCTTTTGTAATCCAGTTCCTGTGTAGCCAAGTTTACATTCCGTGTATTAGTGATATCTTATGAAGTTTCTTTTTCTGTGTGACTTATTTCAGTAAGAATCATCATACCTGAATCCACTCATTATGCTGCTATGGGCCTGATGACATAGATTTCATTGCTGAGTGATATTGCATTGTACGTAAGTACCAAAACTTCTTTATCCATTTTTCGCTTTCTGCGATATTGAACTTGTACCATAAACGAGGTTCTTGTAAACAGAGCCGTCCCAAACTTTGGGGTGGCTGTGTCTTTTTGATTTTAATTTCCCTAAGCTATAGGACCATAAGTGGAAGTGCCCTAGGCGCTGTTGCTTTGTTTTTTAGATGTTTCAGGAAACACCATACACTTCTCCCCAGTGGCTGTTGGCAATTTACATCCCGCCCATCAGCATAACAAGGCTCCCAGTTCTCCATGGCCTGTCCTGCCTTTCTGGATTTTACACTTTTTTCAGATTTCCCTTTTGACCGGGGGGAAGTGAGACTTCATTGTAGTGCAGATTTCCTTTGCAAGCTTGCTTGGTTGGCCAAAAAGGGCGTATGCGTTTTTTCCTGAATATATTCAGGAAAAAACGCATACGCCCTTTTTGGCCAAGTGCATCATTGTCGACGTTCTACCTCTTTTCCTATGCTTTAAATGCAATTCCAGTCTACCTCCTGAAATCGGTTTCCTGCAATTCTGCCCCGCTTTCAAGTCCTCTTGGCAGCCTTACTTCAGTATATTTTTGGACGATAGCTGTCATTTATAACTCTGCAGGTTTGTGAATTACAGTGCCCCTGAGCTCCTTTCTTCAACTCGCTTTCTTGTGAGCTGGCCGCAACACCGCAGGATTGCTTCAGGCCCTAATCTAGTTCTGGAGCGGCACGCTGAGCCTTTGGTTAATTCCTCTTCCTGGTGGGAAATGAGAGTTAAATTTGCCCGTCCAGACACCTCCAGCTAGTCTCTCATTGGTTCTTCCTATTCCTGTACATCTTCCGTGGAATTTGCAAACTGGGCCACATAGGAGGTTAAAGGCACTGACTCTCCAAGTCGGGAGAGTGTTAGTAAAGCATCTAGAATGTTGCACCCGAGTACCAGGGGATGAGAACTGAGACATATTTGAAAATGACTCCCGATCACACGGTTGATCATACCCTGGGTTCCACATGCATGTTTTAGCGGAAGGAAGAATCCCTTAAACCTGGAGAGTTGAGACCCGTGGAATGGGTACCATGCAATATGACTTCAAAGGGTCTTCATTTGCTCACTGAACCTCTCCAATCCTATCACTGCTGCGTTTATGGCCCTGTACACATGCTTGATTCTCTTTCCGAGACATAGCAATCCATAGGTTTTAAGATACTTACTAGTCAGGTACATTCTTAGGCGTTTAATATGGGGTTTTGAGTCCATTTCGTTGAGCAAGGAGTAGCTCTTGTCTATTACATATTTGGCTTAAGGAACTTTATCTGTGCTCATTTCAATCTGTGTTTTTGTGCAGCACCCCAACACACCTTTCCCCTTAAGCAAGCATAAGTTGGTTTTCTAAATTTGATACCCTGTTGTGTATTGTAATCCAGTTCCTGTGTAGCCAAGTTTACATTCTGTGTATTAGTGATATCTTATGATGTTTCTTTTTCTGTGTGACTTATTTCAGTTAGAATCATCATACCTGAATCCACTCATTATTCTGCTTACGGGCCTGATGACATAGATTTCATTGCTGAGTGATATTGCATTGTACGTAAGTACCACAACTTCTTTATCCATTTTTCACTTTCTGCGATATTGAACTTGTACCATAAACGAGGTTCTTGTAAACATAACCGTCCCAAACTTTTGGGTGGCTGTGTCTTTTTGATTTTAATTTCCCTAAGCTATAGGACCATAAGTGGAATTGCCCTAGGCTCTGTTGCTTTGTTTTTTAGATGTTTCAGGAAACACCATACATTTCTCCCGAGTGGCTGTTGGCAAATTACATCCCTCCCATCAGCATAACAAGGCTCCCAGTTCTCCATGGCCTGTCCTGCCTTTCTGGATTTTACACTTTTTTCAGATGGCCCTTTTGACCGGGGCGAAGTGAGACTTCATTGTAGTGCAGATTTCCTTTGCAAGCTTGCTTGGTTGGCCAAGAAGCGCGTATGCGTTTTTTTCCTGAATATATTCAGGAAAAAACGCATACGCCCTTTTTGGCCAAGTGCATCATTGTCGACGTTCTGCCTCTTTTCCTATGCTTTAAATGCAATTCCTGTCTACCTCCTGAAATAGGTTTCCTGCAATTCTGCCTTGCTTTCAATGCCTCTTCATAGCCTTACCTCAATATAGTTTTTGAAAATAGTTGGCTTTTATAACTCTGCACGTTTTTGAATTGCAGTGGCCCTTAGCTCCATTTTTCAGCTCATATTTTGTGATCTTGCCTCATAACCACAGGATTCCTTCAGGCCCTATTCTTCTTCTGGGGCACCTTGCTGTGCCTTTGGTTTATTCTTCTTATTGATGTGAAATTAGAGTGACATGTGCCCATTGAAACTGCTACAGCTTGTTTCTCATTGGTTCCCCCTATTCCCATTCATCCTCCGCACTAACTGCAGACTGTGCGATACCAGAACTTTAAGGCATTGACTCTCCATGTGGGGATGTTGTTAGTAAAGCGGGTGGAATGTCGATCCGGAGCCCCAGGAGAGGAAAAATGAGGTGCATTTTAGAAACCTTTCCCGATCATATGGTATACCAGTCGCTGGGTTTCCCAAGCATGGTTTAGCTGTAGGAAGATTCCCTTCAACCTGGAGTGTTGGGACCCTTGGAATGAGTAGCATGAAGTATTGCATTAAACTTTTGGCAGTTGCTCACCAAAACTCACCAATCCTCTCAGCCCCAAGTGTCCAGCCTTATGTCTTATCCAGCTGTGGGTTTATATGTGGTCAATCCAGGTTACATCACAGCCCCTGAGCAAATTTTGTAAGAATTTTTCTCTCTTTCATTGTTTCTGCGTTTTGTTTTTAAAATTTATTTCTATAATGGGGTTTAGCTCATTTTCACTGCTGTGTTTGTGCCGCTCTGCACACACTTGATTCCCTTATGGAGATATATCAATACATGGATTTTAAGATTCTTATTACTCAGATATATTTCTCTGTGGTTTATAAGGTGTGTTGAGGCCAGTTCATTGAGCAAGGTGTAGATCTTGTCTAATATCTATTTGGTTTATTGAACGGTATCTGTGCTAATTTCAAACTCTGGTTTTATGCATCACCCCACCTCTCCTTTCCCCTTAAGCTGACATAAGTGTGTTTTCTAAATGTGAGACACTGTTCTGTTCTGTAATTCATTTCTTGTGCAGCCATATTTACCCTCCCTCTATAAGTGATATCTTATGATATGTTTCTTTTTCTGTTTGACTTATTTCAAGTAGTATTATCGGACCTAAATCCACTCTTTATCCTTCTACTAGCCTTATTACATTGATTTCATGGTGAAGAGATATTCCATTGTACATAAGTACCACATCTTCTTTATCCATTGTTCTCTTTCCTGGGATATTTAAGGTGTACTGAAGTTGAGGTTCTTGTAAACAGAGTAGCCCTAAACTGTGGTGTGCTTGTGTCTTGTTGATTTTTAGACTTCCCTAGATATACTCCCATGATTGGAAGTGTCCTATGCTCTGTAGCTCTGTTTTTTAGATGATTTAGGAACCACCATACACTTCTCCAGAGTGGCTCTCGGCAGTTCACACACTGCCCATCAGCGTATAAAGGCTCCCTGTTCTCCATGGCCTGTCCTGCATTTCTGGTTTTTACAATTTTTTAGGATGGCCCTTTTGACCGGTGGGAAATGAGACTTCTTTGTTGTGCACATTTGCATTGCTTGCTTGCTTCGTTGCCCATAAAGTGCGTATGCGTTTTTTCCTGGATATAATCAGGAAAAACGCATATGCCCTTTTGGGCCAACTGCATCATTGTCGAAATTCTGCCGCTTTTCATGTGCTTTAAAGACGAGTCCAATCTATCTCTTGAAATCTGTTTCTTGCAATTCTGTCTTGCATTCAGATCCTCTTCTTTGCCTTACCTCAACATAGTTTTGGACGTTAGTTTTCATTTATAACTCTGCAGGTTTGTGAATTACAGTGACCCTGAGCTCCATTTTTTAAGTTGCTCTTTTGTGAGCTGGCCTCAAACCCGCAGGATTGCTTCAGGCCCTATTTTGGCTCTGGCGAGGCAGGCTGAGCCTTTTTTCAATTCTTATTCTTAATGGGAAATTAGAGTGATATGTGCCCGTCCAAACCCCTACAACTATTCTCTCATTGGTTCCCCCTCTTCCCGTTCATCCTCCTCACAATTTGCAAAATGTGTGAAACAGAAGTTTAAATGTGCTGATTCTCCAAGTGGGGAGATTCTAAGTAACGTGGCTGGAATGGTGAACAGGAGCACCAGGAGAGGATAAATGAGCTGCATTTTAGACACATCTCCCGATCACATGGTGTACAGTCCTCTGGGTTTTCCATGCATGTTTTAGCTGTAGGAAGATCCCTTGAACCTGCAGATTTGGGACCCATTGAATGGGTACCAGGTAGTATTACTTTAAAGGGTGTGCATTTCCTCACCCAACCTCACATTTCTCTTAGTGCAAACAGTTTCCAGCCTTATGTCTCATCCTGCTGTGGGTCTAGATATGTTCAATCCATGTTGCATCACCGTCCCTGAGGAAAAGTTGTAAGAGGTTTTCTCTGTCTCTCTGTCGTTTATTTTTTTCAATTTATTACTATATTGGTTACAGCTGATTTTCAAAGCTCTGTTTCTTGCTGCTGTACATCCACTTGATTCACGTACAGAGAGACATCAGTAAATTCTTTTTCAGATTCTTACCAGTCGTATATATTCTTTTCCGGTGACTTGAGTGTGCTGAGTGCAGTTCTTTTAGCTACCGTGTAGGCCTTGTTGATTATCAGTTTGGTATTTGGAATGGTATCTTTGCTAATTTCAACCTCCTGGATGATGCTTCACCCCTCCCCACCTTTCCCGTTTAGCAGCCTTATGCGTGTTTCCTACATATTTGACTATGTTTTTGTTTTGTAATTTATTTCATGTGTAGCCATTTTGGATTCCACCTTTAAGTGATATCTTATGATATGTGTCTTTTTCTTTTTGAATTATGTCACTTAGAATGATCATACGTAACTCCTCCGGAGTTGTTACAACTGGCCATATTTCATTGATTTCCAGGCTGAATAATATTCCACTCTACCTAAGTACCACATCTCTATCCATTTTTTCTCTCCAGAGACATTTAAGTTATATCCTAGTCGAGGATCTTTTAAACAGAGAGGGGGTAAACATTGGGGTGCCTGTGTCCTCTCGATTTTTGTTTTTCCCAAGATATACGCCCATGAGTGCAAGTGCCCTATGCTCTGTAGCTCATTTTTTAGATGCTTTAGTAAACACAATACACTTCTCCAGAATGGCCGTTGGCAATATACATTTCCACTATAAGTCTCACAGGGCTCCCTCTTCTCCTTGCCCTGTCCTGCATTTCTGTTGTTTACGCTTTATGAGGATGGCTCTTCTGACTGATGCGAAGTGATATCTTTTGTAGTATTGACTTCCAGTGCCCACCTGTTTGCTTGGCTAAAAAAGTGTATGCCCTTTTCTTGAATATATACAGAAAAAAACGCATACACCCTTTTTGGCCAACTGCAATGTTGGCAATGTTCAGCTCCTTTTCTCGTGCTTAATGGCGAGTCCTTTCTACCTCCTCAGATCCCTTTCCTGCCATTCTCCCTTGCTTACAAGTCCTTTTCTCTGACTTTCCTCAAGACATTTTTCAGTGATGGATATTTTCAACTCTGCAGTTTCGTGAATTTTACTGCCCCTGAGTTCCATTGTTCAACTTGTGTTTATGGGAACTGGCCACAAAGCAGCGGGATTTCCTCAAGCCCTATACTGTTTCCATGGGCAACCCTAGCCTTTGGTCAATTCGTCTTCCTGATTGGAAATTAGAGTGACATGTGCCTGTCTGAACACCTAGGACTTGTCTCTCATTGTTCCTCATCCTTCCGCTTCATCCTCTGGACAAATTCCAAACTGTACGCAACAGGATGTTGACAGTGCTGACATCTCCAAGTGGGGAGACTGTTAGTAAAGACGCTGGAGGGGTGAACCCGAGTACCAGGAGATGAGGAGATGAGATGTGTTTTCCAAACTCTTCCCGATCAGACGGTATACCATCCTCTGGGTGTGACAGACATGTTTTAGCAGTAGGAAGAGTCCCATTCATGTAAGGAGAACACCAGGGCTTTTTCAAAATCAGTGTCTGCCCGAAACCCAAACTGGGGAATTTTTTAAGCTACGGCTACACATATGTTCATTAAGGGCCTGGGGAAGTAGGCAGAGTCCAAACTTTAGATGATTGAAGTCTTCAGGGTCAGAAGCACTCACCACCAGCTTCCCTTAGGTTACACTTTAACTGTCATTGATAGATGACAATGACAATAAAAATATCTATTCTTTTCCAGATTATTTCCCCTTATAGCTTATTGCAAAATGTTGAGTGTAGTTCCCTGTGCTATACAGTAGTTCCTTGTTGATGATCTATTTTATACATAGCAGTGTGTATGTGTTAATCCCAAACTGTTAATTTATCCCTCCTCCCACCTTTCCCCTTTGGTAATAATAAATTATAAGATTTTATACTTCTCAGAAATGGGGGAGCTGAAAGAGAGGTATCATTTTCAATGGAAAAGCATTTAAAACAAGATTGAAGCTTTAACCAAGATTATTAGATGTACATCCTTGGAAAGAAATCACTTCGTTTCTCTAATATTGACCTGACAAATAAGACAAACCTTTTCACTGAACTTGCTTATAATAAAGTGATGGAAATATCAAATGGAAGTGTTAGAAACATCTTATTTTACCCGAGCCTTATACACTGTTCTATGTTAACTACAGTTTGGCTCACACATCTGTTCATTGAGGTTACAATAGTCTCAATTTCTGTTACTGATCCTCCAGAGTGGACCCCAACAAGTGTCCCCCTGCCCAGTGTCATTGGGGCCAACAGATCGAGACTGAGTTTGGTTCACAAGCAAAGGAAACTTTATATTTTGATCAGAGAATGGAGAGGTGAGAGCATGCACTACCCCGTGGGCTGTGGGCTGGGCTGTTGTGTAGAGATCCTGTCAGAGTCAGTGGGAGGGAGGGGGCGGAGCTCTCGAGGGCCGGGTTGGCTGCAGCTCAGGCTCTATATCGCGGAGTCTGCACTGGGCCCCAGGAGCTGAGGTGTCGTCCCAGCCACTCTGCACTAGGAAATCTGGTCTGAAGTGCCGGGTGTGGAACCTCTGCATGCGGGACCCTAGGAGCACATGAAATTAGACAAAGCACAAAGGATAAAAAAGGTTAGACTTGACTTTATTGCCCAGATTCTATTTTTATCTCCCAGGGAATTTTAATGGGCTTTGCTGGGGACAAACCCCTCCTCTGCCTTTTGTCCCGTTCCTCATTCTTGGAGTGCTGAGGGTGCAGACCCTTCTTCTGTAACTGCTGAGTGCTGAGTTGGGAGCCCTCATACCTGGGGGCGAGGGTCAGGGCTTCTCCCCAGCAGCTTCCAGGTGACGTTGATTGTCCCCAGGCCCCCTGCCTCCCTGCTCGTCCACCTGAGCACCAGCATTGGAAGTGTTATAGATTCTAATGACCTTTAAGGGTCCAGGAAAGAGATGTGCAGAGACGCTGTGGGGGCCGGTTTCACCCCGCCCCACATTTGTTCGGCCACCTTAGGCTGACCGTTTCTGCCAGCCTAGATGCTCTGACCAGTAGTCTGCGCTTTCTTCAATTAGGCCCCTGAATTAACGTACAAACAGCACCAGGTGTCAGAGCCCTGCCTGCTCAACTCCCAGACAGTCCAGGGTCAGTGGTGATCAAGGACCATGATGGCCACTGAGTCAACAGCCTTTTGAAGTAAACAGGAGTCCAGCTGGTCTTATTGGCCACCATCATCAAGGTGTCTGTAGGCTTTTCTATGGTGACAGTGTGATATACGGTTCCCCCGTCAAGATTATTAGCTCCCCTCTGGGTGCAGTAAGTCCTGCAAGCAGTAGTCTACTCTTTTGGGACACACTCTTGTTGTTTTATGAGAGAAACTCCAGGTCAAGTGATGTTCACACGAGTCGTCATGGTGCCCTGTTGCCCCCGGTTATCTCTCTGGATGTTGGAGTTGGAGGGCCTCCTCACTCGAGGTTGGTGTGCCCACGGAGAGAACCCTGCAACTTCAGGGCATGGTTGGTGGTTAGGATCACCACGTGGGGTCCTTTTCCCTTAGGAGGGAGGTGGCCTTTTGGGCTGCTGATTTCCAGGTTTTTAGATACCGCCAGTATCTTGGCCAGATGTGGCAGTGGGCCAAGCCCCTTGGTGCCCGTAGTTTATCCTACCTGGATGGCATTCTTGCATTGTTCCATTTCAAGTGGTCCCAGTTTTTGCACTAATTCTCCAATGGCGATTCACCTTTCACCGGGAATGTAAAGGTCAAAGGGTTTAGCTAAATTAGGGAGTTCCAGGGCAAGGGTCTGAATTGACTGCTCTTTCCATTCTTGAAAGGCCACTTCTGGATTCTATTCAAAAGGATCATCATCTTTTCCTTTCAGTGTTTCATATAGAGGCCCAGCTAGTAGACTGTAGTTAGGGATCCAGAAGCAGCAAACCCTGGCCTCCCCAGGAACCCCTAAGCTGTCTTCTAGTTTTAGAAAGGGGTAAGGCTGAAAATGGTTTCTTCCCTTTCCTGGGATGGGCTTCTCCGACCTTCTGTGAGAACGAAGCCCAGACAGGTCACCGCAGTCTGTGATATTTGAGCTTTTTCTTGGACAACTTCTATCCTTTATTGGCTTGGTAGTTCAGAGGCCTCCTTAGTAGGGCTGGCGATCAGAATGTCGTCTGCGTACTGAAGGAGGGTTTCCTTTTCCAGAGGTAGAACTTTTAGGTCTTTAGCTAAGCTTTCCCCAAAGATGGTGTGGGAATTTTTGCACCCTTGGGGCAAGACGGCCCGGAAGTATTGTTTTAGTTGTATGTTGAGTCTTGCCACTCACAAGCCAAAATTTCTTGTGACTCTGGGACTAATGGAATACAAAAGAAGGCATCATTGAAGACTAATACAGAATACCATGTCCTGGTGGTTGGTAGAATGACCAGCAGGGTGTAGGAATTAGGAGCAGCTGGAGGTATATCCTCGGTGGCTTCACTGACTGTCCTGACATCCTTTACCAGGTCCCCAGCAGCCCATGGGGCTCTCGTGGTCAGACCAATCCCAGAATATGGAGCTCACCTGGGCAGGTACCCCACCCCCACCCCAGCCCACGGGGCTCTCGTGGTCAGGCCCCTCCCAGGATACAGAGCTACCCTTGCAGGTACCGTGGCAGGGCTGGGCACACAGGAACCGTGCACATAGCCCTCATTGCAGAGCACCCCCAGCTCACCTGTCGCTCAGAGCTGACACAGAGCACCTCAGAGCAGGACTTGAACTAACAAACAGCAGCTGCGACAGGTCTGTGACCCTGGGCATCACTCTGTGCGGCCTCCCTCCACCTGGTCTTCCAGAGACTTCCACTGCACCCGGGGCACCAGGCCTCTGTCTCCAACCACCACCCACCCCTCCTCTCCCTGACTCCTGGGTTCCTCTCATTAGGAGAGGGTTTTCTTGAAGTTGTCTCCCACTCATGGGCCAGATAAAATGATTAGAAAACAAGCCAAAGCTGCAGCCCCTTGTCTATCCTGACTCTCAGGAGCCCACACCTGTTCCTTGGACCTGGCCGGTTCAGCAAGTTCCATTTTCTGCAACTGTGAGCCCCTGAGGGGTGATGATTGGCTGACCTGGGCAGCCTTACCGTGCCGGCCAGCCCTCCCCAGGTGTGCCTGGGTTGAGATCAATATAAATACCACTCCAGGCAGCAAGAGGCCCTGCAGCCGTGCCTGACGCCATTTTCTCTGCCCTGTCAGCAGTCTCGGGGCTGGGCTGGTGGGAGGGAGTGAGAGGCCACGGCTTTGTGGGTGGCCCAGTGTGAGTGGGGCTCTGCTGGACTTTCTGCAGCAGTTGTCAGGCTGCCTCCTGCTAAAGAAGAGGATGTGTCACCCATACCTGCTGCTGGAATTTCTCCCTGGGCAGAGGTGAGGAAGGAAAAAAGCAGTGGGGGCAGGGACAGGACGGGTATCTCAGGCAGGGAAATGGAAATCTTCCAGAAGAGCACCCAGGGCCAGGACCATCCTGGCTGGCCTGCAGGCACCAAGTCGGCCGGTATGCTGTCACTCGTGTGGCTCTATGGCCCTTCCTCTAGGCTTTCAAGTCCTTGTATATATTCAGGTGTTTTACCTGGGACGGGTGGGAATAGTTCAGCAGCAACTGGCCTGGGGCTCAGCTCACGTTTACTCACAGATGCCTCGGCATGGTGCCCCAGCTTTGCAATGAGGACGCTTGTTGCATGGGGGCTGCTGGCTGAATGGGAGACGATTCCCCACCACTGACCAACTTCAGAATTGTTTACAACTGGAGCAAGTGCCCTGATACGGTTTTCCTCTGTGGAACTGGTGGGTTCTGTGTTTTTTTTCTCTTTTTCGTTTTTGGTTCAAGGTAGATTTTATTCCTCTTTTTTGTATTTACAGATATAAGCATGGAAATAATTTATTCATATAAATACATGTATGTGAAGGGAATAATTGTTTTTTCTGTTTTATTTTTTAAATTTTATTTCTTTTTAATTTTGAATTTTATTTTATATTTTTATACAGCAGGTTCTTATTGGTTATCTATTTTATACATATAAATGTATACATGCCAATCCCAGTCTCTCAACTCCTCCCACCACCAACCCCCTCAACAGCTTTCCCCCCTTGTTGTCCATACGTTTGTTGTCTACATCTGTTGCTCTATTTATGCCTTGCAAAATGGTTAATCTGTACAGTTTTTCTAGGTTCCACATATATGCATGAATATACAAGATTTGTTTTTCTCTTTCTGACTTACTTCACTCTGTATGACAGTCTCTAGATCCATCGACGTCTCTACAAATGACCTAATTTCATTCCTTTTCATGGCTTAGTAATATTCCATTTTATATATGTACCACAGCTTTATGCATTCGTCTGTCTGTGGGCATTTAGGTTGCTTCCATTACCTCGATATTGTAAAGAGTGATACAATGAACATTGCGGTGAATGTCTCTTTTTGATTTATGGTTTTGTCTGGGTATATGTCCAGAACTGGGATTGCTGTATCATATGGTAATTCTACTGTTAGTTTCTTAAGAAACTCCATATTGTTCTCCATAGTGACTGTATCAATTTATATTCCCAACAATAGTGGAAGAGGGTTCCTTTTCTCCACACATTTCAGGCATTTTTTGTTTGTAGATTTTCTGATGATGCCCATTCTACCAGGTGTGAGGTGATACCTCATTGTTGAGTCCATTTTGTTGAGCAAGGGGTAGGTCTTGTCTATTACATATTTAGCTTATGGAACGGTATCTGTGCTAATTTCAAACTCTGCTTTTATGCAGCACCACAACTCACCTTCCCCCTTAAGCAAGCATAAGTTGGTTTTCTAAATATGAGACCCTGTTCTGTTTTGTAATTCAGTTCATGTGTAACCAAGTTCACATTCCATGTATTAGTGATACCTTATGATGTTTCTTTTTCTGTGTGACTTTTTTCACTTAGAATCACCGTGCCTCAATCCACTCATTATGCTGGTACGGGCCTGGTGACATAGTTTTCATTGCTGAGAGGTATTCTGTTGTACGTAAGTACCGCAACTTCTTTATCCATTATTTGCTCACTGGCATATTTAACTTGTGCTGAAGAAGAGGTTCCTCTAAAAGAGCCGTCCCAAATTTTGGGGTGGCTGTGTCTTTTTGATTTTAATTTCCCTAAGCTATAGGACCATAAGTGGAAGTGCCCTAGGCTCTGTTGCTTTGTTTTTTAGATGTTTCAGGAAACACCATACACTTCTCCCCAGTGGCTGTTGGCAATTTACATCCCGCCCATCAGCATAACAAGGCTCCCAGTTCTCCATGGCCTGTCCTGCCTTTCTGGATTTTACACTTTTTTCAGATGGCCCTTTTGACCGGGGGAAGTGAGACTTCATTGTAGTACAGATTTCCTTTGCAAGCTTGCTTGGTTGGCCAAAAAGGGCGTATGCGTTTTTTGCTGAATATATTCAGGAAAAAACACATACGCCCTTTTAGGCCAAGTGCATCATTGTCGAGGTTCTGCCTCTTTTCTTATGCTTTAAATGCAATTCCAGTCTACCTCCTGAAATCGGTTTCCTGCAATTCTGCCCCGCTTTCAAGTCCTCTTGGCAGCCTTACTTCAGTATATTTTTGGACGATAGCTCTCATTTATAACTCTGCAGGTTTGTGAATTACACTGCCCCTGAGCTCCTTTCTTCAACTCGCTTTCTTGTGAGCTGGCCGCAACACCGCAGGACTGCTTCAGGCCCTAATCTGGGACCGGCACGGCAGGCTGAGCCTTTGGTTAATTCCTCTTCCTGGTGGGAAATGAGAGTTAAATTTGCCCGTCCAGACACCTCCAGCTAGTCTCTCATTGGTCCTCCCTATTCCTGTTCATCTTCCGCAGAAATTGCAAACTGGGCCAAACAGGAGGTTAAAGGCACTGACTCTCCAAGTCGGGAGAGTGTTAGGAAAGTGTCTGGAATGCTGGACCCGAGTACCAGGGGATGAGAACTGAGACATATTGGAACACGTCTCCCGATCACACGGTTGATCATACCCTGGGTTCCACATGCATGTTTTAGCTGAAGGAAGAATCCCTTAAACCTGGAGAGTTGAGACCCGTGGAATGGGTACCATGCAATATGACTTCAAAGGGTCTTCATTTGCTCACCGAACCTCTCCAATCCTATCACTGCTGTGTTTATGCCCCTGTACTCATGCTTGATTCTCTTTCGGAGACATAGCAATCCATAGGTTTTAAGATACTTACTAGTGAGGTACATTCTTAGGCGTTTAATATGGGGTGTTGAGTCCATTTCGTTGAGCAAGGAGTAGCTCTTGTCTATTACATATTTGGCTTAAGGAACTTTATCTGTGCTCATTTCAATCTCTGGTTTTATGCAACACCCCAACTCACCTTTCCCCTTAAGCAAGCATAAGTTGGTTTTCTAAATTTGAGACCCTGTTCTGTTTTGTAATCAAGTTCCTGTGTAGCCAAGTTTACATTCCATGTATTAGTGATATCTTATGATGTTTCTTTTTCTGTGTGACTTATTTCAGTTAGAATCATCATAGCTGAATCCACTCATTATGCTGCTACGGGCCTGATGACATAGATTTCATTGTTGAGTGATATTCCATTGTACGTAAGTACCACAACTTCTTTATCCATTTTTCACTTTTTGCGATATTGAACTTTTCCCGTAAACGAGGTTCTTGTAAACAGAGCCGTCCCAAACTTTGGGGTGGCTGTGTCTTTTTGATTTTAATTTCCCTAAGCTATAGGACCATAAGTGGAAGTGCCCTAGGCTCTGTTGCTTTGTTTTTTAGATGTTTCAGGAAACACCATACACTTTTCCCGAGTGGCTGTTGGCAATTTACATCCCGCCCATCAGCATAACAAGGCTACCAGTTCTCCATGGCCTGTCCTGCCTTTCTGGATTTTACACTTTTTTCAGATGGCCATTTTGACCGGGGGGAAGTGAGACTTCATTGTAGTGCAGATTTCCTTTGCAAGCTTGCTTGGTTGGCCGAAAAGGGCGTATGCGTTTTTTCCTGAATATATTCAGGAAAAAACGCATACGCCCTTTTTGTCCAAGTGCGTCATTGTCAACGTTCTGCCTCTTTTCCTATGCTTTAAATGCAATTCCAGTCTACCTCCTGAAATCAGTTTCCTGCAATTCTGCCCCACTTTCAAGTCCTCTTGGCAGGCTTACTTCAGTATATTTTTGGACGATAGCTGTCATTTATAACTCTGCAGGTTTGTGAATTACAGTGCCCCTGAGCTCCTTTCTTCAACTCGCTTTCTTGTGAGCTGGCCGCAACACCGCAGGACTGCTTCAGGCCCTAATCTGGGACCGGCACGGCAGGTTGAGCCTTTGGTTAATTCCTCTTCCTGGTGGGAAATGAGAGTTAAATTTGCCCGTCCAGACACCTCCAGCTAGTCTCTCATTGGTTCTCCCTATTCCTGTTCATCTTCCGCAGAAATTGCAAACTGGGCCAAACAGGAGGTTAAAGGCAGTGACTCTCCAAGTCGGGAGAGTGTTAGGAAAGTGTCTGGAATCCTGGACCCGAGTACCAGGGGATGAAAACTGAGACATATTGGAACACGTCTCCCGATCACATGGTTGATCATACTCTGGGTTCCACATGCATGTTTCAGCTGAATGAAGAATCCCTTAAACCTGGAGAGTTGAGACCCGTGGAATGGGTACCATGCAATATGACTTCAAAGGGTCTTCATTTGCTCACCGAACCTCTCCAATCCTATCACTGCTGCGTTTATGACCCTGTACACACGCTTGATTCTCTTTCCGAGACATAGCAATCCATAGGTTTTAAGATACTTACTAGTCAGGTACATTCTTAGGCGTTTAATATGGGGTGTTGAGTCCATTTCGTTGAGCAAGGAGTAGCTCTTGTCTATTCCATATTTTGCTTAAGGAACTTTATCTGTGTTCATTTCAATCTCTGTTTTTATGCAGAACCCCAACTCACCTTTCCCCTTAAGCAAGCATAAGTTGGTTTTTCGAAATTTGAGACCCTGTTCTGTTTTGTAATTCAGTTCCTGTGTAGCCAAGTTTACATTCCGTGTATTAGTGATATCTTATGATGTTTCTTTTTCTGTGTGACTTATTTCAGTTAGAATCATCATACCTGAACTCACTCTTTTTTTGCTACAGGCCTGTTGACATAGATTTCATTGCTGAGTAATATTGCATTGTACGTAAGTACCACAACTTCTTTATACATTTTTCACTTTCTGCGATATTGAACTTGCACCGTAAACGAGGTTCTTGTAAACAGAGCCGTCCCAAACTTTGGGGTGGCTGTGTCTTTTTGATTTTAATTTCCCTAAGCTATAGGACCATAAGTGGAAGTGCCCTATGCTCTGTTGCTTTGTTTTTTAGATGTTTCAGGAAACACCATACAGTTCTCCCCAGTGGCTGTTGGCAATTTACATCCCGCCCATCAGCATAACAAGGCTCCCAGTTCTCCATGGCCTGTCCTGCCTTTCTGGATTTTACACTTTTTTCAGATGGCCCTTTTGACCGGGGGGAAGTGAGACTTCATTGTACTGCAGATTTCCTTTGCAAGCTTGCTTGGTTGGCCAGAAAGTGCTTATGCGTTTTTTCCTGAATATATTCAGGAAAAAACGCATACGCCCTTTTAGGCCAAGTGCATCATTGTCGACGTTTTGCCTCTTTTCCTATGCTTTAAATGCAATTCCAGTCTACCTCCTGAAATCGGTTTCCTGCAATTCTGCCCCGCTTTCAAGTCCTCTTGGCAGCCTTACTTCAGTATATTTTTGGACGATTGCTGTCATTTATAACTCTGCAGGTTTGTGAATTACAGTGCCCCTGAGCTCCTTTCTTCAACTCGCTTTCTTGTGAGCTGGCCGCAACACCGCAAGATTGCTTCAGGCCCTAATCTGGTCCCGGCACGGCACGCTGAGCCTTTGGTTAATTCCTCTTCCTGGTGGCAAATGAGAGTTAAATTTGCCCGTCCAGACACCTCCAGCTAGTCTCTCATTGGTTCTCCCTATTCCTGTTCATCTTCCGCAGAAATTGCAAACTGGGCCAAACAGGAGGTTAAAGGCACTGACTCTCCATGTCGGGAGAGTGTTAGTAAAGCATCTGGAATGTTGCACCCGAGTACAAGGGCACGAGAACTGAGACATATTTGAAGACGTCTCCCAATCACACAGTTGATCATACTCTGGGTTCCACATGCATGCTTTAGCTGAAGGAAGAATCCCTTAAACGTGGAGAGTTGAGACCCGTGGAATGGGTACCATGCAATATGACTTCAAAGCGTCTTCATTTGCTCACCGAACCTCTCCAATCCTATCACTGCTGCGTTTATGCCCCTGTACACACGCTTGATTCTCTTTTGGAGACACAGCAATCCATAGGTTTTAGGATAATTTCTAGTCAGCTACATTCTTAGGCGTTTAATATGGGGTGTTGAGTCCATTTCGTTGAGCAAGGAGTAGCTCTTGACTATTCCATATTTGGCTTAAGGAACTTTATCTGTGCTCATTTCAATCTCTGGTTTTATGCAGCACCCCAACTCACCTTTCCCCTTAAGCAAGTATAAGTTGGTTTTCTAAATTTGAGACCCTGTTCTCTTTTGTAATCCAGTTCCTGTGTCTCCAAGTTTACATTCCGTGTATTAGTGATATCTTATGATGTTTCTTTTTCTGTGTGACTTATTTCAGTTAGAATCATCATACCTGAATCCACTCATTATGCTGCTATGGGCCTGATGACATAGATTTCATTGCTGAGTGATATTGCATTGTACGTAAGTACCACAACTTCTTTATCCATTTTTCGCTTTATGCGATATTGAACTTGTACCGTAAACGAGGTTCTTGTAAACACAGCCATCCCAAACTTTGGGGTGGCTGTGTCTTTTTGATTTTAATTTCCCTAAGCTGCAGGACCATAAGTGGAAGTGCCCTAGGCTCTGTTGCTTTGTTTTTTAGATGTTTCAGGAAACACCATACACTTCTCCAGAGTGGCTGTTGGCAATTTACATCCCGCCCATCAGCATAACAAGGCTCCCAGTTCTCCATGGCCTGTCCTGCCTTTTTGGATTTTACACTTTTATCAGATGTCCCTTTTGACCGGGGGCAAGTGAGACTTCATTGTAGTGCAGATTTCCTTTGCAAGCTTGCTTGGTTGGCCAAAAAGGGCGTATGCGTTTTTTCCTGAATATATTCAGGAAAAAACGCATACGCCCTTTTTGGCCAACTGCATCATTGTCGACGTTCTGCCTCTTTTCGTATGCTTTAAATGCAATTCCAGTCTACCTCCTGAAATCGGTTTCCTGCAATTCTGGCCCATTTTCAAGTCCTCTTGGCAGCCTTACTTCAGTATATTTTTGGACGATAGCTGTCATTTATAACTCTGCAGGTTTGTGAATTACAGTGCCCCTGAGCTCCTTTCTTCAGCTCGCTTTCTTGTGAGCTGGCCGCAACACCGCAGGATTGCTTCAGGCCATAATCTGGTTCCGGCATGTCACTGTGAGCCTTTGGTTAATTCCTCTTCCTGGTGGGAAATCAGAGTTAAATTTGCCCGTCCAGAAACCTCCAGCTAGTCTCTCATTGGTTCTCCCTATTCCTGTTCATCTTTCGCAGAAATTGCAAACTGGGCCAAACAGGGGGTTAAGGGCACTGACTCTCCAAGTCGGGAGAGTGTTAGTAAAGCCTCTGGAATGTTGCACCTGAGTACCAGGGGATGAGAACTGAGACATATTGGAACACGTCTCCCGATCACACGGTTGATCATACTCTGGGTTCCACATGCATGATTTAGCTGAAGGAAGAATCCCTTAAACCTGGAGAGTTGAGACCCGTGGAATGGGTACCATGCAATATGACTTCAAAGGGTTTTCATTTGCTCACCGAACCTCTCCAATCCTATCACTGCTGCGTTTATGCCCCTGTACACACGCTTGATTCTCTTTCGGAGACAGAGCGATCCATAGGTTTTAAGATACTTAATAGTCAGGTACATTCTTAGGCGTTTAATATGAGGTGTTGAGCCCATTTCGTTGAGCAAGGAGTAGCTCTTGTCTATTCCATATTTGGCTTAAGGAACTTTATCTGTGCTCATTTCAATCTCTGGTTTTATGCAGCACCCCAACTCACCTTTCCCCTTAAGCAAGCATAAGCTGGTTTTCTAAATTTGAGACCCTGTTCTGTTTTGTAATTTAGTTCCTTTGTAGACAAGTTTACGTTCCGTTTATTAGTGATATCTTATGATGTTTCTTTTTCTGTGTGACTTAGTTCATTTAGAATCATCATACCTGAATCACTCATTATGCTGCTACGGGCCTGATGACATAGATTTCATTGCTGAGTGATATTGCATTGTACGTAAGTACCACAAATTCTTTATCCATTTTTCACTTTCTGCAATATTGAACATGTACCATATACGAGGTTCTTGTAAACAGAGCCATCCCAAATTTTGGGTGGCTGTGTCTTTTTGATTTTAATTTCCCTAAGCTATAGGACCATAAGTGGAAGTGCCCTAGGCTCTGTTGCTTTGTTTTTTAGATGTTTCAGGAAACACCATACACTTCTCCCCAGTGGCTGTTGGCAATTTACATACCGCCCATCAGCATATCAAGGCTCCCAGTTCTCCATGGCCTCTCCTGCCTTTCTGGATTTTACACTTTTCTCAGATGGCCCTTTTTACCGGGGGGAAGTGAGACTTCATTGTAGTGCAGATTTTCTTTGCAAGCTTGCTTGTTTGGCCAAAAAGTGCGTATGCGTTTTATCCTGAATATATTCAGGAAAAAACGCATATGCCCTTTTTGGCCAAGTGCATCATTGTCGAAGTTCTGCCACTTTTCCTATGCTTTAAATGCAATTCCAGTCTACCTCCTGAAATCGGTTTCCTGCAATTCTGCCCCACTTTCAAGTCCTCTTCGCAGCCTTACTTCAGTATATTTTTGGCCGATAGCTGTTATTTATAACTCTGCAGGTTTGTGAATTACAGTGCCCCTGAGCTCCTTTCTTCAACTCGCTTTCTTGTGAGCTGGCCGCAACACCGCAAGATTGCTTCAGGCCCTAATCTGGTCCCGCCACGGCACGCTGAGCCTTTGGTTAATTCCTCTTCCTGGTGGCAAATGAGAGTTAAATTTGCCCGTCCAGACACCTCCAGCTAGACTCTCTTTGGTTCTCCCTATTCCTGTTCATCTTCCGCAGAAATTGCAAACTGGGCCAAACAGGAGGTTAAAGGCACTGACTCTCCAAGTCGGGAGAGTGTTAGTAAAGCGTCTGGAATGTTGCACCCGAGTACCAGCGGACGAGAACTGAGACATATTGGAACACATCTCCCGATCACACGGTTGATCATACTCTGGGTTCCACATGCATGATTTAGCTGAAGGAAGAATCCCTTAAACTTGGAGAGTTGAGACCCGTGGAATGGGTACCATGCAATATGACTTCAAAGGGTCTTCATTTGCTCACCGAACCTCTCCAATCCTATCACTGCTGCATTTATGCCCCTGTACACACGCTTGATTCTCTTTCGGAGACAGAGCGATCCATAGGTTTTAAGATACTTAATAGTCAGGTACATTCTTAGGCGTTTAATATGGGGTGTTGAGTCCATTTCGTTGAGCAAGGAGTAGCTCTTGTCTATTACATATTTGGCTTAAGGAACTTTATCTGTGCTCATTTCAGTCTCTGGTTTTATGCAGCGCCCCAACTCACCTTTCCCCTTAAGCAAGCATAAGTTGGTTTTCTAAATTTTAGACCCTGTTCTGTTTTGTAATTCAGTTCTTGTGTAGCCAAGTTTACATTCCGTGTAGTAGTGATATCTTATGATGTTTCTTTTTCTGTGTGACTTATTTCAGTTAGAATCATCATACCTGAATTCACTCATTATGCTGCTATGGGCCGATGACATAGATTTCATTGCTGCGTGATATTGCATTGTACGTAAGTACCACAAGTTCTTTATCCATTTTTCACTTTCTGCGATATTGAACTTGTACCATAAACGAGGTTCTTGTAAACAGAGCCGTCCCAAACTTTTGGGTGGCTGAGTCTTTTTGATTTTAATTTCCCTATGCTATAGGACCATAAGTGGAAGTGCCCTAGGCTCTGTTGCTTTGTTTTTTAGATGTTCCAGGAAACACCATACACTTCTCCCCAGTGGCTGTTGGCAATTTACATCCCGCCCATCAGCATATCAAGGCTCCCAGTTCTCCATGGCCTGTCCTGCCTTTCTGGATTTTACACTTTTCTCAGATGTCCCTTTTTACCGGGGGGAAGTGAGACTTCATTGTAGTGCAGATTTCCTTTGCAAGCTTGCTTGGTTGGCCAAAAAGGGCGTATGCGTTTTTTCCTGAATATATTCAGGAAAAAACGTATACGCACTTTTTGGCCAAGTGCATCATTGTCGACGTTCTGCCCCTTTTCCTATGCTTTAAATGCAATTCCAGTCTACCTCCTGAAATTGGTTTCCTGTAATTCTGGCCCGCTTTCAAGTCCTCTTGGCAGCCTTACTTCAGTATATTTTTGGACGATAGCTGTCATTTATAACTCTGCAGGTTTGTGAATTACAGTGCCCCTGAGCTCCTTTCTTCAACTCGCTTTCTTGTGAGCTGGCCGCAACACCGCAGGATTGCTTCAGGCCCTAATCTTGTTCCAGCACGGCACGCTGAGCCTTTGGTTAATTCCTCTTCCTGGTGGCAAATGAGAGTTAAATTTGCCCGTCCAGACACCTCCAGCTAGTCTCTCATTGGTTCTCCCTATTCCTGTTCATCTTCCGCAGAAATTGCAAACTGGGCCAAACAGGAGGTTAAAGGCACTGACTCTCCAAGTCGGGAGAGTGTTAGTAAAGCGTCTGGAATGTTGCACCCGAGTACCAGCGGACGAGAACTGAGACATATTGGAACACGTCTCCCGATCACACGGTTGATCATACTCTGGGTTCCACATGCATGATTTAGCTGAAGGAAGAATCCCTTAAACTTGGAGAGTTGAGACCCGTGGAATGGGTACCATGCAATATGACTTCAAAGGGTCTTCATTTGCTCACTGAACCTCTCCAATCCTATCACTGCTGCTTTTATGCCCCTGTACACACGCTTGATTCTCTTTCGGAGACAGAGCGATCCATAGGTTTTAAGATACTTAATAGTCAGGTACATTCTTAGGCGTTTAATATGAGGTGTTGAGCCCATTTCGTTGAGCAAGTAGTAGCTCTTGTCTATTCCATATTTGGCTTAAGGAACTTTATCTGTGCTCATTTCAATCTCTGGTTTTATGCAGCACCCCAACTCACCTTTCCCCTTAAGCAAGCATAAGCTGGTTTTCTAAATTTGAGACCCTGTTCTGTTTTGTAATTCAGTTCCTTTGTAGACAAGTTTACATTCCATTTATTAGTGATATCTTATGATGTTTCTTTTTCTGTGTGACTTAGTTCACTTAGAATCATCATACCTGAATCACTCATTATGCTGCTACGGGACTGATGACATAGATTTCATTGCTGAGTGATATTGCATTGTACGTAAGTACCACAAATTCTTTATCCATTTTTCACTTTCTGCGATATTGAACATGTACCATATACGAGGTTCTTGTAAACAGAGCCATCCCAAATTTTGGGTGGCTGTGTCTTTTTGATTTTAATTTCCCTAAGCTATAGGACCATAAGTGGAAGTGCCCTAGGCTCTGTTGCTTTGTTTTTTAGATGTTTCAGGAAACACCATACACTTCTCCCCAGTGGCTGTTGGCAATTTTTATCCCACCCATCAGCATAACAAGGCTCCCAGTTCTCCATCGCCTGTCCTGCCTTTCTGGATTTTACACTTTTTTCAGATGACCCTTTTGACTGGGGGGAAGTGAGACTTCATTGTAGTGCAGATTTCCTTTGCAAGCTTGCTTGGTTGGCCAAAAAGGGCGTATGCGTTTTTTCCTGAATATATTCAGGAAAAAACGCATACGCCTTTTTTGGCCAAGTGCATCATTGTCTACGTTCTGCCTCTTTTCCTATGCTTTAAATGCAATTCCAGTCTACCTCCTGAAATCGGTTTCCTGCAATTCTGCCCCGCTTTCAAGTCCTCTTGGCAGCCTTACTTCAGTATATTTTTGGCCGATAGCTGTCATTTATAACTCTGCAGGTTTGTGAATTACAGTGCCCCTGAGCTCCTTTCTTCAACTCGCTTTCTTGTGAGCTGGCCGCAACACCGCAAGATTGCTTCAGGCCCTAATCTGGTCCCGCCACGGCACGCTGAGCCTTTGGTTAATTCCTCTTCCTGGTGGCAAATGAGAGTTAAATTTGCCCGTCCAGACACTTCCAGCTAGACTCTCTTTGGTTCTCCCTATTCCTGTTCATCTTCCGCAGAAATTGCAAACTGGGCCAAACAGGAGGTTAAAGGCACTGACTCTCCAAGTCGGGAGAGTGTTAGTAAAGCGTCTGGAATGTTGCACCCGAGTACCAGCGGACGAGAACTGAGACATATTGGAACACATCTCCCGATCACACGGTTGATCATACTCTGGGTTCCACATGCATGATTTAGCTGAAGGAAGAATCCCTTAAACTTGGAGAGTTGAGACCCGTGGAATGGGTACCATGCAATATGACTTCAAAGGGTCTTCATTTGCTCACCGAACCTCTCCAATCCTATCACTGCTGCATTTATGCCCCTGTACACACGCTTGATTCTCTTTCGGAGACAGAGCGATCCATAGGTTTTAAGATACTTAATAGTCAGGTACATTCTTAGGCGTTTAATATGGGGTGTTGAGTCCATTTCGTTGAGCAAGGAGTAGCTCTTGTCTATTACATATTTGGCTTAAGGAACTTTATCTGTGCTCATTTCAGTCTCTGGTTTTATGCAGCGCCCCAACTCACCTTTCCCCTTAAGCAAGCATAAGTTGGTTTTCTAAATTTTAGACCCTGTTCTGTTTTGTAATTCAGTTCTTGTGTAGCCAAGTTTACATTCCGTGTAGTAGTGATATCTTATGATGTTTCTTTTTCTGTGTGACTTATTTCAGTTAGAATCATCATACCTGAATCCACTCATTATGCTGCTATGGGCCGATGACATAGATTTCATTGCTGCGTGATATTGCATTGTACGTAAGTACCACAAGTTTTTTATCCATTTTTCACTTTCTGCGATATTGAACTTGTACCATAAACGAGGTTCTTGTAAACAGAGCCGTCCCAAACTTTTGGGTGGCTGAGTCTTTTTGATTTTAATTTCCCTATGCTATAGGACCATAAGTGGAAGTGCCCTAGGCTCTGTTGCTTTGTTTTTTAGATGTTCCAGGAAACACCATACACTTCTCCCCAGTGGCTGTTGGCAATTTACATCCCGCCCATCAGCATATCAAGGCTCCCAGTTCTCCATGGCCTGTCCTGCCTTTCTGGATTTTACACTTTTCTCAGATGGCCCTTTTTACCGGGGGGAAGTGAGACTTCATTGTAGTGCAGATTTCCTTTGCAAGCTTGCTTGGTTGGCCAAAAAGGGCGTATGCGTTTTTTCCTGAATATATTCAGGAAAAAACGTATACGCACTTTTTGGCCAAGTGCATCATTGTCGACGTTCTGCCCCTTTTCCTATGCTTTAAATGCAATTCCAGTCTACCTCCTGAAATTGGTTTCCTGTAATTCTGGCCCGCTTTCAAGTCCTCTTGGCAGCCTTACTTCAGTATATTTTTGGACGATAGCTGTCATTTATAACTCTGCAGGTTTGTGAATTACAGTGCCCCTGAGCTCCTTTCTTCAACTCGCTTTCTTGTGAGCTGGCCGCAACACCGCAGGATTGCTTCAGGCCCTAATCTTGTTCCGGCACGGCACGCTGAGCCTTTGGTTAATTCCTCTTCCTGGTGGCAAATGAGAGTTAAATTTGCCCGTCCAGACACCTCCAGCTAGTCTCTCATTGGTTCTCCCTATTCCTGTTCATCTTCCGCAGAAATTGCAAACTGGGCCAAACAGGAGGTTAAAGGCACTGACTCTCCAAGTCGGGAGAGTGTTAGTAAAGCGTCTGGAATGTTGCACCCGAGTACCAGCGGACGAGAACTGAGACATATTGGAACACGTCTCCCGATCACACGGTTGATCATACTCTGGGTTCCACATGCATGATTTAGCTGAAGGAAGAATCCCTTAAACTTGGAGAGTTGAGACCCGTGGAATGGGTACCATGCAATATGACTTCAAAGGGTCTTCATTTGCTCACTGAACCTCTCCAATCCTATCACTGCTGCTTTTATGCCCCTGTACACACGCTTGATTCTCTTTCGGAGACAGAGCGATCCATAGGTTTTAAGATACTTAATAGTCAGGTACATTCTTAGGCGTTTAATATGAGGTGTTGAGCCCATTTCGTTGAGCAAGTAGTAGCTCTTGTCTATTCCATATTTGGCTTAAGGAACTTTATCTGTGCTCATTTCAATCTCTGGTTTTATGCAGCACCCCAACTCACCTTTCCCCTTAAGCAAGCATAAGCTGGTTTTCTAAATTTGAGACCCTGTTCTGTTTTGTAATTCAGTTCCTTTGTAGACAAGTTTACATTCCATTTATTAGTGATATCTTATGATGTTTCTTTTTCTGTGTGACTTAGTTCACTTAGAATCATCATACCTGAATCACTCATTATGCTGCTACGGGACTGATGACATAGATTTCATTGCTGAGTGATATTGCATTGTACGTAAGTACCACAAATTCTTTATCCATTTTTCACTTTCTGCGATATTGAACATGTACCATATACGAGGTTCTTGTAAACAGAGCCATCCCAAATTTTGGGTGGCTGTGTCTTTTTGATTTTAATTTCCCTAAGCTATAGGACCATAAGTGGAAGTGCCCTAGGCTCTGTTGCTTTGTTTTTTAGATGTTTCAGGAAACACCATACACTTCTCCCCAGTGGCTGTTGGCAATTTTTATCCCGCCCATCAGCATAACAAGGCTCCCAGTTCTCCATCGCCTGTCCTGCCTTTCTGGATTTTACACTTTTTTCAGATGACCCTTTTGACTGGGGGGAAGTGAGACTTCATTGTAGTGCAGATTTCCTTTGCAAGCTTGCTTGGTTGGCCAAAAAGGGCGTATGCGTTTTTTCCTGAATATATTCAGGAAAAAACGCATACGCCTTTTTTGGCCAAGTGCATCATTGTCTACGTTCTGCCTCTTTTCCTATGCTTTAAATGCAATTCCAGTCTACCTCCTGAAATCGGTTTCCTGCAATTCTGTCCCGCTTTCAAGTCCTCTTGGCAGCCTTACTTCAGTATATTTTTGGACGATAGCTGTCATTTATAACTCTGCAGGTTTGTGAATTACAGTGCCCCTGAGCTCCTTTCTTCAACTCGCTTTCTTGTGAGCTGGCCGCAACACCGCAGGATTGCTTCAGGCCCTAATCTGGTTCCGGCATGGCTCGCTGAGCCTTTGGTTAATTCCTTTAATGTTGGGAAATGAGAGTTAAATTTGCCCGTCCAGACACCTCCAGCTAGTCTCTCATTGGTCCTCCCTATTCCTGTTCATCTTCCGCAGAAATTGCAAAATGGGCCAAACAGGAGGTTAAAGGCACTGACTCTCCAACTCGGGAGAGTGTTAGTAAAGCGTCTGGAATGTTGCACCCGAGTACCAGGGGACGAAAACTGAGACATATTTGAACACGTCTCCTGATCACACGGTTGATCATACTCTGGGTTCCACATTCATGTTTCAGCTGAAGGAAGAATCCCTTAAAACTGGAGAGTTGAGACCCGTGGAATGGGTACCATGCAATATGACTTCAAAGGGTCTTCATTTGCTCACCGAACCTCTCCAATCCTATCACTGCTGCGTTTATGCCCCTGTACACACGCTTGATTCTCTTTCGGAGACATAGCAATGCATAGGTTTTAAGATACTTACTAGTCAGGTACATTCTTAGGCGTTTAATATGGGGTGTTGAGTCCATTTCGTTGAGCAAGGAGTAGCTCTTGTCTATTACATATTTGGCTTAAGGAACTTTATCTGTGCTCATTTCAGTCTCTGGTTTTATGCAGCGCCCCAACTCACCTTTCCCCTTAAGCAAGCATAAGTTGGTTTTCTAAATTTTAGACCCTGTTCTGTTTTGTAATTCAGTTCTTGTGTAGCCAAGTTTACATTCCATGTATTAGTGATATCTTATGATGTTTCTTTTTCTGTGTGACTTATTTCAGTTAGAATCATCATACCTGAATCCATTCATTATGCTGCTATGGGCCGATGACATAGATTTCATTGCTGCGTGATATTGCATTGTACGTAAGTACCACAAATTCTTTATCCATTTTTCACTTTCTGCGATATTGAACTTGTACCATAAACGAGGTTCTTGTAAACAGAGCCGTCCCAAACTCTTGGGTGGCTGTGTCTTTTTGATTTTAATTTCCCTATGCTATAGGACCATAAGTGGAAGTGCCCTAGGCTCTGTTGCTTTGTTTTTTAGATGTTCCAGGAAACACCATACACTTCTCCCCAGTGGCTGTTGGCAATTTACATCCCGCCCATCAGCATAACAAGGCTCCCAGTTCTCCATGGCCTGTCCTGCCTTTCTGGATTTTACACTTTTTTCAGATGGCCCTTTTGACCAGGGGGAAGTGAGACTTCATTGTAGTGCAGATTTCCTTTGCAAGATTGCTTGGATGGCCAAAAAGTGCGTATGCGTTTTTTCCTGAATATATTCAGGAAAAAACGCATACGCACTTTTTGGCCAAGTGCATCATTGTCGACGTTCTGCCCCTTTTCCTATGCTTTAAATGCAATTCCAGTCTACCTCCTGAAATCGGTTTCCTGTAATTCTGGCCCGCTTTCAAGTCCTCTTGGCAGCCTTACTTCAGTATATTTTTGGACGATAGCTGTCATTTATAACTCTGCAGGTTTGTGAATTACAGTGCCCCTGAGCTCCTTTCTTCAACTCGCTTTCTTGTGAGCTGGCCGCAACACCGCAGGATTGCTTCAGGCCCTAATCTTGTTCCGGCACGGCACGCTGAGCCTTTGGTTAATTCCTCTTCCTGGTGGCAAATGAGAGTTAAATTTGCCCGTCCAGACACCTCCAGCTAGTCTCTCATTGGTTCTCCCTATTCCTGTTCATCTTCCGCAGAAATTGCAAACTGGGCCAAACAGGAGGTTAAAGGCACTGACTCTCCAAGTCGGGAGAGTGTTAGTAAAGCGTCTGGAATGTTGCACCCGAGTACCAGCGGACGAGAACTGAGACATATTGGAACACGTCTCCCGATCACACGGTTGATCATACTCTGGGTTCCACATGCATGATTTAGCTGAAGGAAGAATCCCTTAAAGTTGGAGAGTTGAGACCCGTGGAATGGGTACCATGCAATATGACTTCAAAGGGTCTTCATTTGCTCACCGAACCTCTCCAATCCTATCACTGCTGCGTTTATGCCCCTGTACACACGCTTGATTCTCTTTCGGAGACAGAGCGATCCATAGGTTTTAAGATACTTAATAGTCAGGTACATTCTTAGGCGTTTAATATGAGGTGTTGAGCCCATTTCGTTGAGCAAGTAGTAGCTCTTGTCTATTCCATATTTGGCTTAAGGAACTTTATCTGTGCTCATTTCAATCTCTGGTTTTATGCAGCACCCCAACTCACCTTTCCCCTTAAGCAAGCATAAGCTGGTTTTCTAAATTTGAGACCCTGTTCTGTTTTGTAATTCAGTTCCTTTGTAGACAAGTTTACATTCCGTTTATTAGTGATATCTTATGATGTTTCTTTTTCTGTGTGACTTATTTCACTTAGAATCATCATACCTGAATCACTCATTATGCTGCTACGGGCCTGATGACATAGATTTCATTGCTGAGTGATATTGCATTGTATGTAAGTACCACAACTTCTTTATCCATTTTTCACTTTCTGCGATATTGCAGTTGTCCCATAAACGAGTTTCTTTTAAACAGAGCCGTCCCAAACTCTTGGGTGGCTGTGTCTTTTTGATTTTAATTTCCCTAAGCTATAGGGCCATAAGTGGCAGTGCCCTAGGCTCTGTTGCTTTGTTTTTTAGATGTTTCAGGAAACACCATACACTTCTCCCGAGTGGCTGTTGGCAATATACATCCCGCCCATCAGCATAACAAGGCTCCCAGTTCTCCATGGCCTGTCCTGCCTTTCTGGATTTTACACTTTTTTCAGTTGGCCCGTTTGACCGGGGGGAAGTGAGACTTCATTGTAGTGCAGATATCCTTTGCAAGCTTGCTTGGTTGGCCAAAAAGGGCGTATGCGTTTTTTCCTGAATATACTCAGGAAAGAACGCATACGCCCGTTTTGGCCAAGTGCATCATTGTCGACGTTCTGACTATTTTCCTATGCTTTAAGTGCAATTCCAGTCTACCTCCTGAAATCGGTTTCCTGCAATTCTGCCCCGCTTTCAAGTCCTCTTGGCAGCCTTACTTCAGTATATTTTTGGACGCTAGCTGTCATTTATATCTCTGCAGGTTTGTGAATTACAGTGCCCCTGAGCTCCTTTCTTCAACTCGCTTTCTTTTGAGCTGGCCGCAACACCGCAGGATTGCTTCAGGCCCTAATCTGGTTCCGGCAGGGCACGCTGAGCCTTTGGTTAATTCCTCTTCCTGGTGGGAATGAGAGTTAAATTTGCCCGTCCAGACACCTCCAGCTAGTCTCTCATTGGTTCTCTCTATTCCTGTTCATCTTCCGCAGAAATTGTAAACTGAGCCAAACAGGAGGTTAAAGGCACTGACTCTCCAAGTCGGGAGAGTGTTAGTAAAGTGTCTGGAATGTTGCACCCGAGTACCAGGGGACGAGAACTGAGACATATTGGAACACGTCTACCGATCACACGGTTGATCATACTCTGGGTTCCACATGCATGTTTTAGCTGAAGGAAGAATCCCTTAAACGTGGAGAGTTGAGACCCGTCGAATCGGTACCATGCAATATGACTTCAAAGGGTCTTCATTTGCTCACTGAACCTCTCCAATCCTATCACTGCTGTGTTTATGCCCCTGTACACACGCTTGATTCTCTTTCGGAGACAGAGCGATCCATAGGTTTTAAGATACTTAATAGTCAGGTACATTCTTAGGCGTTTAATATGAGGTGTTGAGCCCATTTCGTTGAGCAAGTAGTAGCTCTTGTCTATTCCATATTTGGCTTAAGGAACTTTATCTGTGCTCATTTCAATCTCTGGTTTTATGCAGCACCCCAACTCACCTTTCCCCTTAAGCAAGCATAAGCTGGTTTTCTAAATTTGAGACCCTGTTCTGTTTTGTAATTCAGTTCCTTTGTAGACAAGTTTACATTCCATTTATTAGTGATATCTTATGATGTTTCTTTTTCTGTGTGACTTAGTTCACTTAGAATCATCATACCTGAATCACTCATTATGCTGCTACGGGACTGATGACATAGATTTCATTGCTGAGTGATATTGCATTGTACGTAAGTACCACAAATTCTTTATCCATTTTTCACTTTCTGCGATATTGAACATGTACCATATACGAGGTTCTTGTAAACAGAGCCATCCCAAATTTTGGGTGGCTGTGTCTTTTTGATTTTAATTTCCCTAAGCTATAGGACCATAAGTGGAAGTGCCCTAGGCTCTGTTGCTTTGTTTTTTAGATGTTTCAGGAAACACCATACACTTCTCCCCAGTGGCTGTTGGCAATTTTTATCCCGCCCATCAGCATAACAAGGCTCCCAGTTCTCCATCGCCTGTCCTGCCTTTCTGGATTTTACACTTTTTTCAGATGACCCTTTTGACTGGGGGGAAGTGAGACTTCATTGTAGTGCAGATTTCCTTTGCAAGCTTGCTTGGTTGGCCAAAAAGGGCGTATGCGTTTTTTCCTGAATATATTCAGGAAAAAACGCATACGCCTTTTTTGGCCAAGTGCATCATTGTCTACGTTCTGCCTCTTTTCCTATGCTTTAAATGCAATTCCAGTCTACCTCCTGAAATCGGTTTCCTGCAATTCTGCCCCGCTTTCAAGTCCTCTTGGCAGCCTTACTTCAGTATATTTTTGGACGATAGCTGTCATTTATAACTCTGCAGGTTTGTGAATTACAGTGCCCCTGAGCTCCTTTCTTCAACTCGCTTTCTTGTGAGCTGGCCGCAACACCGCAGGATTGCTTCAGGCCCTAATCTGGTTCCGGCATGGCTCGCTGAGCCTTTGGTTAATTCCTTTAATGTTGGGAAATGAGAGTTAAATTTGCCCGTCCAGACACCTCCAGCTAGTCTCTCATTGGTCCTCCCTATTCCTGTTCATCTTCCGCAGAAATTGCAAAATGGGCCAAACAGGAGGTTAAAGGCACTGACTCTCCAACTCGGGAGAGTGTTAGTAAAGCGTCTGGAATGTTGCACCCGAGTACCAGGGGACGAAAACTGAGACATATTTGAACACGTCTCCTGATCACACGGTTGATCATACTCTGGGTTCCACATTCATGTTTCAGCTGAAGGAAGAATCCCTTAAAACTGGAGAGTTGAGACCCGTGGAATGGGTACCATGCAATATGACTTCAAAGGGTCTTCATTTGCTCACCGAACCTCTCCAATCCTATCACTGCTGCGTTTATGCCCCTGTACACACGCTTGATTCTCTTTCGGAGACATAGCAATGCATAGGTTTTAAGATACTTACTAGTCAGGTACATTCTTAGGCGTTTAATATGGGGTGTTGAGTCCATTTCGTTGAGCAAGGAGTAGCTCTTGTCTATTACATATTTGGCTTAAGGAACTTTATCTGTGCTCATTTCAGTCTCTGGTTTTATGCAGCGCCCCAACTCACCTTTCCCCTTAAGCAAGCATAAGTTGGTTTTCTAAATTTTAGACCCTGTTCTGTTTTGTAATTCAGTTCTTGTGTAGCGAAGTTTACATTCCGTGTATTAGTGATATCTTATGATGTTTCTTTTTCTGTGTGACTTATTTCAGTTAGAATCATCATACCTGAATCCACTCATTATGCTGCTATGGGCCGATGACATAGATTTCATTGCTGCGTGATATTGCATTGTACGTAAGTACCACAAATTCTTTATCCATTTTTCACTTTCTGCGATATTGAACTTGTACCATAAACGAGGTTCTTGTAAACAGAGCCGTCCCAAACTCTTGGGTGGCTGTGTCTTTTTGATTTTAATTTCCCTATGCTATAGGACCATAAGTGGAAGTGCCCTAGGCTCTGTTGCTTTGTTTTTTAGATGTTCCAGGAAACACCATACACTTCTCCCCAGTGGCTGTTGGCAATTTACATCCCGCCCATCAGCATAACAAGGCTCCCAGTTCTCCATGGCCTGTCCTGCCTTTCTGGATTTTACACTTTTTTCAGATGGCCCTTTTGACCAGGGGGAAGTGAGACTTCATTGTAGTGCAGATTTCCTTTGCAAGATTGCTTGGATGGCCAAAAAGTGCGTATGCGTTTTTTCCTGAATATATTCAGGAAAAAACGCATACGCACTTTTTGGCCAAGTGCATCATTGTCGACGTTCTGCCCCTTTTCCTATGCTTTAAATGCAATTCCAGTCTACCTCCTGAAATCGGTTTCCTGTAATTCTGGCCCGCTTTCAAGTCCTCTTGGCAGCCTTACTTCAGTATATTTTTGGACGATAGCTGTCATTTATAACTCTGCAGGTTTGTGAATTACAGTGCCCCTGAGCTCCTTTCTTCAACTCGCTTTCTTGTGAGCTGGCCGCAACACCGCAGGATTGCTTCAGGCCCTAATCTTGTTCCGGCACGGCACGCTGAGCCTTTGGTTAATTCCTCTTCCTGGTGGCAAATGAGAGTTAAATTTGCCCGTCCAGACACCTCCAGCTAGTCTCTCATTGGTTCTCCCTATTCCTGTTCATCTTCCGCAGAAATTGCAAACTGGGCCAAACAGGAGGTTAAAGGCACTGACTCTCCAAGTCGGGAGAGTGTTAGTAAAGCGTCTGGAATGTTGCACCCGAGTACCAGCGGACGAGAACTGAGACATATTGGAACACGTCTCCCGATCACACGGTTGATCATACTCTGGGTTCCACATGCATGATTTAGCTGAAGGAAGAATCCCTTAAAGTTGGAGAGTTGAGACCCGTGGAATGGGTACCATGCAATATGACTTCAAAGGGTCTTCATTTGCTCACCGAACCTCTCCAATCCTATCACTGCTGCGTTTATGCCCCTGTACACACGCTTGATTCTCTTTCGGAGACAGAGCGATCCATAGGTTTTAAGATACTTAATAGTCAGGTACATTCTTAGGCGTTTAATATGAGGTGTTGAGCCCATTTCGTTGAGCAAGTAGTAGCTCTTGTCTATTCCATATTTGGCTTAAGGAACTTTATCTGTGCTCATTTCAATCTCTGGTTTTATGCAGCACCCCAACTCACCTTTCCCCTTAAGCAAGCATAAGCTGGTTTTCTAAATTTGAGACCCTGTTCTTTTTTGTAATTCAGTTCCTTTGTAGACAAGTTTACATTCCGTGTATTAGTGATATCTTATGATGTTTCTTTTTCTGTGTGACTTATTTCACTTAGAATCATCATACCTGAATCACTCATTATGCTGCTACAGGCCTGATGACATAGATTTCATTGCTGAGTGATATTGCATTGTATGTAAGTACCACAACTTCTTTATCCATTTTTCACTTTCTGCGATATTGCAGTTGTCCCATAAACGAGTTTCTTTTAAACAGAGCCGTCCCAAACTTAGGGGTGGCTGTGTCTTTTTGATTTTAATTTCCCTAAGCTATAGGGCCATAAGTGGCAGTGCCCTAGGCTCTGTTGCTTTGTTTTTTAGATGTTTCAGGAAACACCATACACTTCTCCCGAGTGGCTGTTGGCAATATACATCCCGCCCATCAGCATAACAAGGCTCCCAGTTCTCCATGGCCTGTCCTGCCTTTCTGGATTTTACACTTTTTTCAGTTGGCCCGTTTGACCGGGGGGAAGTGAGACTTCATTGTAGTGCAGATATCCTTTGCAAGCTTGCTTGGTTGGCCAAAAAGGGCGTATGCGTTTTTTCCTGAATATACTCAGGAAAGAACGCATACGCCCGTTTTGGCCAAGTGCATCATTGTCGACGTTCTGACTATTTTCCTATGCTTTAAGTGCAATTCCAGTCTACCTCCTGAAATCGGTTTCCTGCAATTCTGCCCCGCTTTCAAGTCCTCTTGGCAGCCTTACTTCAGTATATTTTTGGACGCTAGCTGTCATTTATATCTCTGCAGGTTTGTGAATTACAGTGCCCCTGAGCTCCTTTCTTCAACTCGCTTTCTTTTGAGCTGGCCGCAACACCGCAGGATTGCTTCAGGCCCTAATCTGGTTCCGGCAGGGCACGCTGAGCCTTTGGTTAATTCCTCTTCCTGGTGGGAAATGAGAGTTAAATTTGCCCATCCAGACACCTCCAGCTAGTCTCTCATTGGTTCTCTCTATTCCTGTTCATCTTCCGCAGAAATTGTAAACTGGGCCAAACAGGAGGTTAAAGGCACTGACTCTCCAAGTCGGGAGAGTGTTAGTAAAGTGTCTGGAATGTTGCACCCGAGTACCAGGGGACGAGAACTGAGACATATTGGAACACGTCTACCGATCACACGGTTGATCATACTCTGGGTTCCACATGCATGTTTTAGCTGAAGGAATAATCCCTTAAACGTGGAGAGTTGAGACCCGTCGAATCGGTACCATGCAATATGACTTCAAAGGGTCTTCATTTGCTCACCGAACCTCTCCAATCCTATCACTGCTGCGTTTATGCCCCTGTACACACGCTTGATTCTTTTTTGGAGACATAGCAATTCATAGCTTTTAAGATAATTTCTAATCAGGTACATTCTTAGGCGTCTAATATGGGGTGTTGAGTCCATTTCGTTGAGCAAGGAGTAGCTCTTGTCTATTACATATTTGGCTTAAGGAACTTTATCTGTGCTCATTTCAATCTCTGGTTTTATGCAGCACCCCAACTCACCTTTCCCCTTAAGCAAGCGTAAGTTGGTTTTCTAAATTTGAGACCCTGTTCTGTTTTGTAATTCAGTTCCTTTGTAGCCAAGTTTACATTCCATGTATTAGTGATATCTTATGATGTTTCTTTTCTGTGTGACTAATTTCAGTTAGAATCATCATACCTGAATCCACTCATTATGCTGCTACGGGCCTGATGACATAGATTTCATTGCTGAGTGATATTGCATTGTACGTAATTACCACAACTTCTTTATCCATTTTTAACTTTTTGCGATATTGAACTTGTCCCGTAAATGAGGTTCTTGTAAACAGAGCCGTCCCAAAGTTTGGGGTGACTGTGTCTTTTTGATTTTAATTTCCCTAAGCTATAGGACCATAAGTGGAAGTGACCTAGGCTCTGTTGCTTTGTTTCTTAGATGTTTCAGGAAACACCATACACTTCTACCCAGTGGCTGTTGGCAATTTACATCCCGCCCATCAGCATAACAAGGCTCCCAGTTCTCCATGGCCTGTCCTGCCTTTCTGGATTTTACACTTTTTTCAGATGGCCCTTTTGACCGGGGGGAAGTGAGACTTCATTGTAGTGCAGATTTCCTTTGCAAGCTTGCTTGGTTGGCCAAAAAGTGCATATGCGTTTTTTCCTGAATATATTCAGGAAAAAACGCATACGCCCTTTTTGGCCAAGTGCATCATTGTGGACGTTCTGCCTCTTTTCCTATGCTTTAAATGCAATTCCAGTCTACCTCCTGAAATCGGTTTCCTGCAATTCTGCCCCACATTCAAGTCCTCTTGGCAGCCTTACTTCAGTATATTTTTGGACGATAGCTGTCATTTATAACTCTGCAGGTTTGTGAATTACAGTGCCCCTGAGCTCCTTTCTTCAACTCGCTTTCTTGTGAGCTGGTCTCAACACGACAAGATTGATTCAGGCCCTAATCTTGTTCCGGCACGGCATGCTGAGCCTTTGGTTAATTCCTCTTCTTGGTGGGAAATGAGAGTTAAATTTGCCCGTCCAGACACCTCCAGCTAGTCTCTCATTGGTTCTCCCTATTTCTGTTCATCTTCCGCAGAAATTGCAAACTGGGCCAAACAGGAGGTTAAAGGCACTGACTCTCCAAGGCGGCAGAGTGTTAGTAAAGCATCTGGAATGTTACACCCGAGTACCAAGGTACGAGAAGTGAGACATATTTGAACACGTCTCCCAATCACGCGGTTGATCATACTCTGGGTTCCACATGCATGTTTTAGCTGAAGGAAGAATCCCTTAAACCTGGAGAGTTGAGACCCGTGGAAAGGGTACCATGCAATATGACTTCAAAGGGTCTTCATTTGCTCACCGAACCTCTCCAATCCTATCACTGCTGCGTTTATGCCCCTGTACACACGCTTGATTCTCTTTCGGAGACAGAGCGATCCATAGGTTTTAAGATACTTACTAGTCAGGTACATTCTTAAGCGTTTAATATGAGGTGTTGAGTCCATTTCGTTGAGCAAGGAGTAGCTCTTGTCTATTCCATATTTGGCTTAAGGAACTTTATCTGTGCTCATTTCAATCTCTGGTTTTATGCAGCACCCCAACTCACGTTTCCCCTTAAGCAAGCATAAGTTGGTTTTCTAAATTTGAGACCCTGTTCTGTTTTGTAATCCAGTTGCTGTGTAGCCAAGTTTACATTCCGTGTATTAGTGATATCTTATGATGTTTCTTTTTCTTGTGACTTATTTCAGTTAGAATATTAATACCTGAATCCACTCATTATGCTGCCACGGGCCTGATGACATAGATTTCATTGCTGAGTGATATTGCATTGTACGTAAGTACCACAACTTCTTTATCCATTTTTCACTTTCTGCGATATTGAACTTTTCCCGTAAACGAGGTTGTTGTAAACAGAGCCGTCCCAAACTTTGGGGTGGCTGTGTCTTTTTGATTTTAATTTCCCTAAGCTATAGGACCATAAGTGGAAGTGCCGTAGGCTCTGTTGCTTTGTTTCTTAGATGTTTCAGGAAACACCATACACTTCTCTCCAGTGGCTGTTGGCAATTTACATCCCGCCCATCAGCATAACAAGGCTCCCAGTTCTCCATGGCCTGTCCTGACTTTCTGGATTTTACACTTTTTTCAGATGGCCCTTTTGATCGTTGGGAAGTGAGAATTCATTGTAGTGCAGATTTCCTTTGCAAGCTTGCTTGGTTGGCCAAAAAGGGCGTATGCGTTTTTTCCTGAATATATTCAGGAAAAAACGCATACGCCCTTTTTGGCCAAGTGCATCATTGTCCACGTTCTGCCTCTTTTCCTATGCTTTAAATGCAATTCCAGTCTACCTCCTGAAATCGGTTTCCTGCAATTCTGCCCCGCTTTCAAGTCCTCTTAGCAGCCTTACTTCAGTATATTTTTGGACGATAGCTGTCATTTATAACTCTGCAGGTTTGTGAATTACAGTGCCCCTGAGCTCCTTTCTTCAACTCGCTTTCTTGTGAGCTGGCCGCAACACTACATCATTGCTTCATGCCCTAAACTGGTTCCGGCACGGCACGCTGAGCCTTTGGTTAATTCCTCTTCCTGGTGGGAAATCAGAGTTAAATTTGCCCGTCCAGACACCTCCAGCTAGTCTCTCATTGGTTCTCCCTATTCCTGTTCATCTTCCGCAGAAATTGCAAACTGGGCCAAACAGGAGGTTAAAGGCACTGACTCTCCAAGTCGGGAGAGTGTTAGGAAAGTGTCTGGAATCCTGGACCCGAGTACCAGGGGACGAGAACTGAGACATATTTGAACACGTCTCCCGATCACACGGTTGATCATACCCTGGGTTCCACATGCATGTTTTAGCTGAAGGAAGAATCCCTTAAACCTGGAGAGTTGAGACCCGTGGAATGGGTACCATGCAATATGACTTCAAAGGGTCTTCATTTGCTCACCGAACCTCTCCAATCCTGTCACTGCTGCGTTTATACCCCTGTACACACGCTTGATTCTCTTTCGGAGACAAAGCGATCCATAGGTTTTAAGATACTTACTAGTCAGGTACATACTTAGGCGTTTAATATGGGGTGTTGAGTCCATTTCGTTGAGCAAGGAGTAGCTCTTGTCTATTACATATTTGGCTTAAGGAACTTTATCTGTGCTCATTTCAATCTCTGGTTTTATGCAGCACCCCAACTCACCTTTCCCCTTAAGCAAGCGTAAGTTGGTTTTCTAAATTTGAGACCCTGTTCTGTTTTGTAATTCAGTTCCTGTGTAGCCAAGTTTACATTCCATGTATTAGTGATATCTTGAGATGTTTCTTTTCTGTGTGACTAATTTCAGTTAGAATCATCATACCTAAATCCACTCATTATGCTGCTACGGGCCTGATGACATAGATTTCATTGCTGAGTGATATTGCATTGTACGTAATTACCACAACTTCTTTATCCATTTTTCACTTTTTGCGATATTGAACTTGTCCCGTAAATGAGGTTCTTGTAAACAGAGCCGTCCCAACGTTTGGGGTGGCTGTGTCTTTTTGATTTTAATTTCCCTAAGCTATAGGACCATAAGTGGAAGTGCCCTAGGCTCTGTTGCTTTGTTTCTTAGATGTTTCAGGAAACACCATACACTTCTACCCAGTGGCTGTTGGCAATTTACATCCCGCCCATCAGCATAACAAGGCTCCCAGTTCTCCATGGCCTGTCCTGCCTTTCTGGATTTTACACTATTTTCAGATGGCCCTTTTGACCAGGGGAAAGTGAGACTTCATTGTAGGGCAGATTTTCTTTGCAAGCTTGCTTGGTTGGCCAAAAAGGGCGTATGCGTTTTTTCCTGAATATATTCAGGAAAAAACGCATACGCCCTTTTTGGCCAAGTGCATCATTGTGGACGTTCTGCCTCTTTTCCTATGCTTTAAATGCAATTCCAGTCTACCTCCTGAAATCGGTTTCCTGCAATTCTGCCCCACATTCAAGTCCTCTTGGCAGCCTTACTTCAGTATATTTTTGGACGATAGCTGTCATTTATAACTCTGCAGGTTTGTGAATTACAGTGCCCCTGAGCTCCTTTCTTCAACCCGCTTTCTTGTGAGCTGGCAAAACACCGCTGGATTGCTTCAGGCCCTATTCTGTTTCCGGCATGGCACGGTGAGCCTTTGGTTAATTCCTCTTCCTGGTGGGAAATGAGAGTTAAATTTGCCCGTCCAGACACCTCCAGCTAGTCTCTCATTGGTTCTCCCTATTCCTGTTCATCTTCCGCAGAAATTGCAAACTGGGCCAAACAGGAGGTTAAAGGCACTGACTCTCCAAGTAGGGAGAGTGTTAGTAAAGCGTCTGGAATGTTGCACCCGAGTACCAGGGGACGAGAACTGAGACATATTGGAACACGCCTCCCAATCACACGGTTGATCATACTCTGGGTTCCACAGGCATGCTTTAGCTGAAGGAAGAATCCCTTAAACCTTGAGAGTTGAGACCCATGGAATGGGTACCATGCAATATGACTTCAAAGGGTCTTCATTTGCTCACCGAACCTCTCCAATCCTACCACTGCTGTGTTTATGCCCCTGTACACACGCTTGATTCTCTTTTGGAGACATAGCAATCCATAGGTTTTAAGATAATTATTAGTCAGGTACATTCTTAGGCGTTTAATATGGGATGTGGAGTCCATTTCGTTGAGCAAGGAGTAGCTCTTGTCTATTATATACTTGGCTTAAGGAACTTTATCTGTTTTCATTTCAATCTCTGGTTTTATGCAGCACCCCAGCTCACCTTTCCCCTTAAGCAAGCATAAGTTGGTTTTCTAAATTTGAGACTCTGTTCTGTTTTGTAATCCAGTTCCTGTGTAGCCAAGTTTACATTCTGTGTATTAGTGATATCTTATGATGTTTCTTTTTCTGTGTGACTTATTTCAGTTAGAATCATCATACCTGAATCCACTCATTATGCTGCTATGGGCCTGATGACATAGCTTTCATTGCTGAGTGATATTTCATTGTACGTAAGTAGCACAACTTCTTTATCCATTCTTCACTTTCTGCGACATTGAACTTGTACCACAAAAGAGGTTCTTGTAAACAGAGCCTTCCCAAACTTTGGGGTGGCTGTGTCTTTTTGATTTTAATTTCCCTAAGCTATAGGACCATAAGTGGAAGTGCTCTAGGCTCTGTTCCTCTGTTTTTTAGATGTTTCAGGAAGCACCATACACTTCTACAAAGTGGCTGTTGGCAATTTACATCCCGCCCATCAGCATAACAAGGCTCCCAGTTCTCCATGGCCTGTCCTGCCTTTCTGGATTTTAAACTTTTTTCAGATGGCCCTTTTGACCAGGGGGAAGTGAGACTTCATTGTAGTGCAGATTTCCTTTGCAAGCTTGCTTGGTTGGCCAAAAAGGGCGTATGCGTTTTTTCCTGAATATATTCAGGAAAAAACGCATACGCCCTTTTTGGCCAAGTGCATCATTGTCGACCTTCTGCCTCTTTTCCTATGCTTTAAATGCAATTCCAGTCTACCTCCTGAAATCGGTTTCCTGCAATTCTGCCCCGCTTTCAAGTCCTCTTGGCAGCCTTACTTCAGTATATTTTTGGATGATAGCTGTCATTTATAACTCTGCAGGTTTGTGAATTACAGTGCCCCTGAGCTCCTTTCTTCAACTCGCTTTCTTGTGAGCTGGCCGCAACACCGCAGGATTGCTTCAGGCCCTAATCTGGTTCCGGCACTGCACGCTGAGCCTTTGGTTAATTCCTCTTCCTGGTGGGAAATGAGAGTTAAATTTGCCCGTCCAGACACCTCCAGCTAGTCTCTCATTGTTTCTCGCTATTCCTGTTCATCTTCCGCAGAAATTGCAAACTGGGCCAAACAGGAGGTTAAAGGCACTGACTCTCCAAGTCGGGAGAGTGATATTAAAGCGTCTGGAATGTTGCACCCGAGTACCAGGGGACGAGAACTGAGACATATTTGAACATGTTTCCCGATCACACAGTTGATCATACTCTGGGCTCCACATGCATGTTTTAGCTGAAGGAAGAATCCCTTAAACCTGGAGAGTTGAGACCCGTGGAATGGGTACCATGCAATATGACTTCAGAGGGTCTTCATTTGCTCACCGAACCTCTCCAATCCTATCACTGCTGTGTTTATGCCCCTGTACACACGCTTGATTCTCTTTTGGAGACATAGCAATCCATAGGTTTTAAGATACTTACTAGTCAGGTACATTCTTAGGCATTTAATATGGGATGTTGAGTCCATGTCGTTGAGCAAGGAGTAGCTCTTGTCTATTACATATTTGGCTTAAGGAACTTTATCTGTGCTCATTTCAATCTCTGGTTTTATGCAGCACCCCAACTCCCCTTTCCCCTTAAGCAAGCATAAGTTGGTTTTCTAAATTTGAGACCCTGTTCTGTTTTGTAATCCAGTTCCTGTGTAGCCAAGTTTACATTCCGTGTATTAGTGATATCTTATGATGTTTCTTTTTCTGTGTGACTTATTTCAGTTAGAATCATCATACCTGAATCCACTCATTATGCTGCTACGGACCTGATGACATAGATTTCATTGCTGAGTGATATTGCGTTGTACGTAAGTACCACAACTTCTTTATCCATTTTTTGCTTTCTGCGATATTGTACTTGTACCGTAAACGAGGTTCTTGTAAAGAGAGCCGTCCCAAACTTTGGGGTGGCTGTGTCTTTTTGATTTTAATTTCCCTAAGCTATAGGACCATAAGTGGAAGTGCCCTAGGCTCTGTTCCTCTGTTTTTTAGATGTTTCAGGAAGCACCATACACTTCTCCCGAGTGGCTGTTGGCAACTTATATCCCGCCCATCAGCATAACAAGGCTCCCAGTTCTCCATGGCCTGTCCTGCCTTTCTGGATTTTACACTTTTTTCAGATGGCCCTTTTTACCAGGGGAAAGTGAGACTTCATTGTAGTGCAGATTTCCTTTGCACGCTTGCTTGGTTGGCCAAAAAGGGCGTATGCGATTCTTCCTGAATATATTCAGGAAAAAACGCATACGCCCTTTTTGGCCAAGTGCATCATTGTCGACGTTCTGCCTCTTTTCCTATGCTTTAAATGCAATTCCAGTCTACCTCCTGAAATTGGTTTCCTGCAATTCTGCCCCGCTTTCAAGTTCTCTTGGCAGCCTTACTTCAGTATATTTTTGGACGATAGCTGTCATTTATAACTCTGCAGGTTTGTGAATTACAGTGCCCCTGAGCTCCTTTCTTTAACCCGCTTTCTTGTGAGCTGGCAAAACACCGCTGGATTGCTTCAGGCCCTAATCTGGTTCCGGCATGGCACGGTGAGCCTTTGGTTAATTCCTCTTCCTGGTGGGAAATGAGAGCTAAATTTGCCCGTCCAGACACCTCCAGCTAGTCTCTCATTGGTTCTCCCTATTCCTGTTCATCTTCCGCAGAAATTGCAAACTGGGCCAAACAGGAGGTTAAAGGCACTGACTCTCCAAGTCGGGAGAGTGTTAGTAAAGCATCTGGAATGTTGCACCCGAGTACCAGGGGACGAGAACTGAGACATATTGGAACACGTCTCCCGATCACACGGTTGATCATACTCTGGGTTCCACATGCATGTTTTAGCTGAAGGAAGAATCCCTTAAACCTGGAGAGTTGAGACCCGTGGAATGGGTACCATGCAATATGACTTCAAAGGGTCTTCATTTGCTCACCGAACCTCTCCAATCCTATCACTGCTGCATTTATGTCCCTGTACACACGCTTGATTCTCTTTCGGAGACATAGCAATCCATAGGTTTTAAGATACTTACTAGTAAGGTACATTCTTAGGCGTTTAATATGGGGTGTTGAATCCATTTCATTGAGCAAGGAGTAGCTCTTGTCTATTCCATATTTGGCTTAAGGAACTTTATCTGTGCTCATTTCAATCTCTGGTTTTATGCAGCACCCCAACTCACCTTTCCCCTTAAGCAAGCATAAGTTGGTGTTTCTAAATTTGAGACCCTGTTCTGTTTTGTAATTCAGTTCCTGTGTAGCCAAGTTTACATTCCGTGTATTAGTGATATCTTATGATGTTTCTTTTTCTGTGTGACTTATTTCAGTTAGAATCATCATACCTGAACACACTCATTTTCTGCTACAGGCCTGATGACATAGATTTCATTGCTGAGTGATATTGCATTGTACGTAAGTACCACAACTTCTTTATACATTTTTCAATTTCTGCGATATTGAACTTGTCCCGTAAACGAGGTTCTTGTAAACAGAGCCATCCGAAAGATTTGGGTGGCTGTGTCTTTTTGATTTTAATTTCCCTAATCTATAGGACCATAAGTGGAAGTGCTCTAGGCTCTGTTGCTTTGTTTTTTAGATGTTTCAGGAAACACCATACACTTCTCCCGAGTGGCTGTTGGCAATATACATCCCGCCCATCAGCATAACAAGGCTCCCAGTTCTCCATGGCCTGTCCTGCCTTTCTGGATTTTACACTTTTTTCAGATGGCCCTTTTGACCGGGGGGAAGTGAGACTTCATTGTAGTGCAGATTTCCTTTGCAAGCTTGCTTGGTTGGCCAAAAAGGGCGTATGCGTTTTTTCCTGAATATATTCAGGAAAAAACGCATACGCCCTTTTTGGCCAAGTGCATCAGTGTCGACGTTCTACCTCTTTTCCTATGCTTTAAATGCAATTCCAGTCCTCCTCCTGAAATCGGTTTCCTGCAATTCTGCCCCGCTTTCAAGTCCTATTGGCAGCCTTACTTCAGTATATTTTTGGATGATAGCTGTCATTTATAACTCTGCAGGTTTGTGAATTACAGTGCCCCTGAGCTCCTTTCTTCAACTCGCTTTCTTGTGAGCTGGCCGCAACACCGCAGGATTGCTTCAGGCCCTAATCTGGTTCCGGCACGGCACGCTGAGCCTTTGGTTAATTCCTCTTCCTGGTGGGAAATGAGAGTTAAATTTGCCCGTCCAGACACCTCCAGCTAGTCTCTCATTGGTTCTCCCTATTCCTGTTCATCTTCCGCAGAAATTGCAAACTGGGCCAAACAGGAGGTTAAAGGCACTGACTCTCCAAGTCGGGAGAGTGATATTAAAGCGTCTGGAATGTTGCACCCGAGTACCAGGGGACGAGAACTGAGACATATTTGAACATGTTTCCCGATCACACAGTTGATCATTCTCTGGGTTCCACATGCATGTTTTAGCTGAAGGAAGAATCCCTTAAACCTGGAGAGTTGAGACCCGTGGAATGGGTACCATGCAATATGACTTCAAAGGGTCTTCATTTGCTCACCGAACCTCTCCAATCCTATCACTGCTGTGTTTATGCCCCTGTACACACGCTTGATTCTCTTTTGGAGACATAGCAATCCATAGGTTTTAAGATACTTACTAGTCAGGTACATTCTTAGGCGTTTAATATGGGATGTTGAGTCCATGTCGTTGAGCAAGGAGTAGCTCTTGTCTATTACATATTTGGCTTAAGGAACTTTATCTGTGCTCATTTCAATCTCTGGTTTTATGCAGCACCCCAACTCACCTTTCCCCTTAAGCAAGCATAAGTTGGTTTTCTAAATTTGAGACCCTGTTCTGTTTTGTAATCCAGTTCCTGTGTAGCCAAGTTTACATTCCGTGTATTAGTGATATCTTATGATGTTTCTTTTTCTGTGTGACTTATTTCAGTTAGAATCATCATACCTGAATCCACTCATTATGCTGCTACGGACCTGATGACATAGCTTTCATTGCTGAGTGATATTGCGTTGTATGTAAGTACCACAACTTCTTTATCCATTTTTTGCTTTCTGCGATATTGTACTTGTACCGTAAACGAGGTTCTTGTAAAGAGAGCCGTCCCAAACTTTGGGGTGGCTGTGTCTTTTTGATTTTAATTTCCCTAAGCTATAGGACCATAAGTGGAAGTGCCCTAGGCTCTGTTCCTCTGTTTTTTAGATGTTTCAGGAAGCACCATACACTTCTCCCGAGTGGCTGTTGGCAACTTATATCCCGCCCATCAGCATAACAAGGCTCCCAGTTCTCCATGGCCTGTCCTGCCTTTCTGGATTTTACACTTTTTTCAGATGGCCCTTTTGACCGGGGGGAAGTGAGACTTCATTGTAGTGCAGATTTCCTTTGCAAGCTTGCTTGGTTTGCCAAAAAGGGCGTATGCATTTTTTCCTGAATATATTCAGGAAAAAACGCATACGCCCTTTTTGGCCAAGTGCATCATTGTCGACATTCTGCCTCTTTTCCTCTGCTTTAAATGCAATTCCAGTCTACCTCCTGAAATCGGTTTCCTGCAATTCTGCCCCGCTTTCACGTCCTCTTGGCAGCCTTACTTCAGTATATTTTTGTACGATAGCTGTCATTTATAACTCCGCAGGTTTGTGAATTACAGTGCCCCTGAGCTCCTTTCTTCAACTCGCTTTCTTGTGAGCTGGCCGCAACACCGCAGGATTGCTTCAGGCCCTAATCTGGTTCCGGCACGGCACGCTGAGCCTTTGGTTAATTCCTCTTCCTGGTGGGAAATAAGAGTTAAATTTGCCCATCCAGACACCTCCAGCTAGTCTCTCATTGGTCCTCCCTATTCGTGTTCATCTTCCGCAGAAATTGCAAACTGGGTCAAACAGGAGGTTAAAGGCACTGACTCTCCAAGTCGGGAGAGTGTTAGTAAAGCGTCTGGAATGTTGCACCCGAGTACCAGGGGTCGAAAACAGAGACATATTTCAACACGTCTCCCGATCACATGGTTGATCATACTCTGGGTTCCACATGCATGTTTTAGCTGAAGGAAGAATCCGTTAAACCTGGAGAGTTGAGACCCGTGGAATGGGTACCATGTAATATGACTTCAAAGGGACTTCATTTGCTCACCGAACCTCTCCAATCCTCTCACTGCTGCGTTTATGCCCCTGTACTCATGCTTGATTCTCTTTCAGAGACATAGCAATCCATAGGTTTTAAGATATTTACTACTCAGGTACATTATTAGGCGTTTAATATGGGGTTTGAGTCCATTTCGTTGAGCAAGGAGTAGCTCTTGTCTATTACATATTTGGCTTAAGGAACATTATCTGTGCTCATTTCAATCTCTGGTTTTATGCAGCACCCCAACTCACCTTTCCCCTTAAGCAAGCATCAGTTGGTTTTCTAAATTTGAGACCCTGTTCTGTTTTGTAATTCAGTTCCTGTGTAGCCAAGTTTACATTCCGTGTATTAGTGATATGTTATGATGTTTCTTTTTCTGTGTGACTTATTTCAGTTAGAATCATCATACCTGAACCCACTCGTTTTCTCCTACAGGCCTGTTGACAGAGATTTCATTGCTGAGTGATATTGCATTGTACGTAAGTAGCACAAATTCTTTATCCATTTTTCACTTTCTGCGATATTGAACTTGTACCATAAACGAAGTTCTTGTAAACAGAGCTGTCCCAAACTTTGGCGTGGCTGTGGCTTTTTGATTTTAATTTCCCTAAGCTATAGGACCATAAGTGGAAGTGCCCTAGGCTCTGATGCTTTGTTTTTTAGATGTTTCAGGAAACACCATACCTTTCTCCCCAGTGGCTGTTGGCAATTTACATCCCGCCCATCAGCATAACAAGGCTCCCAGTTCTCCATGGCCTGTCCTGACTTTCTGGATTTTACACTTTTTTCAGATGGCCCTTTTGAGCAGGGTTAAGTGAGAATTCATTGTAGTGCAGATTTCCTTTGTAAGCTTGCTTGGTTGGCCAAAAAGGGCGTATGCGTTTTTTCCTGCATATATTCAGGAAAAAACGCATACGCCCTTTTTGGCCAAGTGCATCATTGTCCACGTTCTGCCTCTTTTCCTATGCTTTAAATGCAATTCCAGTCTACCTCCTGAAATCTGTTTCCTGCAGTTCTGCCCCGCTTTCAAGTCCTCTTGGCAGCCTTACTTCAGTATATTTTTGGACGATAGCTGTCATTTATAACTCTGCAGGTTTGTGAATTACAGTGTCCCTGAGCTCCTTTCCTCAACTCGCTTTCTTGTGAGCTGGCCGCAACACCGCAGGATTGCTTCAGGCCCTAGTCTGGTTCCGGCACGGCATGCTGAGCCTTTGGTTAATTCCTCTTCCTGGTGGGAAATGAGAGTTAAATTTGCCCGTCCAGACACCTCTAGCTAGTCTCTCATTGGTTCTACCTATTCCTGTTCATCTTCCGCGGAAATTGCAAACTGGGCCAAACAGGAGGTTAAAGGCACTGACTCCCCAAGTCGGGAGAGTGTTAGTAAAGCATCTGGAATGTTGCACCCGAGTACCAGGGGACGAGAACTGAGACATATTGGAACACGACTCCCAATCACACGGTTGATCATACTCTGGGTTCCACAGGCATGCTTTAGCTGAAGGAAGAATCCCTTAAACCTTGAGAGTTGAGACCCATGGAATGGGTACCATGCAATATGACTTCAAAGGGTCTTCATTTGCTCACCGAACCTCTCCAATCCTACCACTGCTGTGTTTATGCCCCTGTACACACGCTTGATTCTCTTTTGGAGACATAGCAATCCATAGGTTTTAAGATAATTATTAGTCAGGTACATTCTTAGGCGTTTAATATGGGATGTGGAGTCCATTTCGTTGAGCAAGGAGTAGCTCTTGTCTATTATATACTTGGCTTAAGGAACTTTATCTGTTTTCATTTCAATCTCTGGTTTTATGCAGCACCCCAGCTCACCTTTCCCCTTAAGCAAGCATAAGTTGGTTTTCTAAATTTGAGACTCTGTTCTGTTTTGTAATCCAGTTCCTGTGTAGCCAAGTTTACATTCTGTGTATTAGTGATATCTTATGATGTTTCTTTTTCTGTGTGACTTATTTCAGTTAGAATCATCATACCTGAATCCACTCATTATGCTGCTATGGGCCTGATGACATAGCTTTCATTGCTGAGTGATATTTCATTGTACGTAAGTAGCACAACTTCTTTATCCATTCTTCACTTTCTGCGACATTGAACTTGTACCACAAAAGAGGTTCTTGTAAACAGAGCCTTCCCAAACTTTGGGGTGGCTGTGTCTTTTTGATTTTAATTTCCCTAAGCTATAGGACCATAAGTGGAAGTGCTCTAGGCTCTGTTCCTCTGTTTTTTAGATGTTTCAGGAAGCACCATACACTTCTACAAAGTGGCTGTTGGCAATTTACATCCCGCCCATCAGCATAACAAGGCTCCCAGTTCTCCATGGCCTGTCCTGCCTTTCTGGATTTTAAACTTTTTTCAGATGGCCCTTTTGACCAGGGGGAAGTGAGACTTCATTGTAGTGCAGATTTCCTTTGCAAGCTTGCTTGGTTGGCCAAAAAGGGCGTATGCGTTTTTTCCTGAATATATTCAGGAAAAAACGCATACGCCCTTTTTGGCCAAGTGCATCATTGTCGACCTTCTGCCTCTTTTCCTATGCTTTAAATGCAATTCCAGTCTACCTCCTGAAATCGGTTTCCTGCAATTCTGCCCCGCTTTCAAGTCCTCTTGGGAGCCTTACTTCAGTATATTTTTGGATGATAGCTGTCATTTATAACTCTGCAGGTTTGTGAATTACAGTGCCCCTGAGCTCCTTTCTTCAACTCGCTTTCTTGTGAGCTGGCCGCAACACCGCAGGATTGCTTCAGGCCCTAATCTGGTTCCGGCACTGCACGCTGAGCCTTTGGTTAATTCCTCTTCCTGGTGGGAAATGAGAGTTAAATTTGCCCGTCCAGACACCTCCAGCTAGTCTCTCATTGTTTCTCGCTATTCCTGTTCATCTTCCGCAGAAATTGCAAACTGGGCCAAACAGGAGGTGAAAGGCACTGACTCTCCAAGTCGGGAGAGTGATATTAAAGCGTCTGGAATGTTGCACCCGAGTACCAGGGGACGAGAACTGAGACATATTTGAACATGTTTCCCGATCACACAGTTGATCATACTCTGGGCTCCACATGCATGTTTTAGCTGAAGGAAGAATCCCTTAAACCTGGAGAGTTGAGACCCGTGGAATGGGTACCATGCAATATGACTTCAGAGGGTCTTCATTTGCTCACCGAACCTCTCCAATCCTATCACTGCTGTGTTTATGCCCCTGTACACACGCTTGATTCTCTTTTGGAGACATAGCAATCCATAGGTTTTAAGATACTTACTAGTCAGGTACATTCTTAGGCATTTAATATGGGATGTTGAGTCCATGTCGTTGAGCAAGGAGTAGCTCTTGTCTATTACATATTTGGCTTAAGGAACTTTATCTGTGCTCATTTCAATCTCTGGTTTTATGCAGCACCCCAACTCACCTTTCCCCTTAAGCAAGCATAAGTTGGTTTTCTAAATTTGAGACCCTGTTCTGTTTTGTAATCCAGTTCCTGTGTAGCCAAGTTTACATTCCGTGTATTAGTGATATCTTATGATGTTTCTTTTTCTGTGTGACTTATTTCAGTTAGAATCATCATACCTGAATCCACTCATTATGCTGCTACGGACCTGATGACATAGATTTCATTGCTGAGTGATATTGCGTTGTACGTAAGTACCACAACTTCTTTATCCATTTTTTGCTTTCTGCGATATTGTACTTGTACCGTAAACGAGGTTCTTGTAAAGAGAGCCGTCCCAAACTTTGGGGTGGCTGTGTCTTTTTGATTTTAATTTCCCTAAGCTATAGGACCATAAGTGGAAGTGCCCTAGGCTCTGTTCCTCTGTTTTTTAGATGTTTCAGGAAGCACCATACACTTCTCCCGAGTGGCTGTTGGCAACTTATATCCCGCCCATCAGCATAACAAGGCTCCCAGTTCTCCATGGCCTGTCCTGCCTTTCTGGATTTTACACTTTTTTCAGATGGCCCTTTTGACCGAGGGGAAGTGAGACTTCATTGTAGTGCAGATTTCCTTTGCAAGCTTGCTTGGTTGGCCAAAAAGGGCGTATGCATTTTTTCCTGAATATACTCAGGAAAAAACGCATACGCCCTTTTTGGCCAAGTGCATCATTGTCGACATTCTGCCTCTTTTCCTATGCTTTAAATGCAATTCCAGTCTACCTCCTGAAATTGGTTTCCTGCAATTCTACCCCGCTTTCACGTCCTCTTGGCAGCCTTACTTCAGTATATTTTTGGACGATAGCTGTCATTTATAACTCTGCAGGTTTGTGAATTACAGTGCCCCTGAGCTCCTTTCTTCAACTCGCTTTCTTGTGAGCTGGCCGCAACACCGCAGGATTGCTTCAGGCCCTAATCTGGTTCCGGCACGGCACGCTGAGCCTTTGGTTAATTCCTCTTCCTGGTGGGAAATGGGAGTTAAATTTGCCCGTCCAGACAACTCCAGCTAGTCTCTCATTGGTTCTCCCTATTCCTGTTCATCTTCCGCAAAAACTGCACACTGGGCCAAACAGGAGGTTAAAGTCACTGACTCTCCAAGTCGGGAGAGTGTTATTAAAGCGTCTGGAATGTTGCACCCGAGTACCAGGGGACGAGAATTGAGACATATTTGAACACATCTCCCGATCACACAATTAATCACACTCTGGGTTCCACATGCATGTTTTAGCTGAAGGAAGAATCCCTTAAACCTGGAGAGTTGAGACCCGTGGAATGGGTACCATGCAATATGACTTCAAAGGGTCTTCATTTGCTCACCGAACCTCTCCAATCCTATCACTGCTGCGTTTATGCCCCTGTACTCACGCTGGATTCTCTTTCGGAGACATAGCAATCCATAGGATTTAAGATACTTACTAGTCAGGTACATTCTTAGGCGTTTAATATGGGGTGTTGAGTCCATATCGTTGAGCAAGGAGTAGCTCTTGTGTATTACATATTTGGCTTAAGGAACTTTATCTGTGCTCATTTCAATCTCTGGTGTTATGCAGCACCCCAACTCACCTTTCCCCTTAAGAAAGCATAAGTTGGTTTTCTAAATTTGAGACTTTGTTCTGTTTTGTAATCCAGTTCCTGTGTAGCCAAGATTACATTCCGTGTATTAGTGACATCTTATGATGTTTCTTTTTCTGTGTGACTTATTTCAGTTAGAATCATCATACCTGAACACACTCATTTTCTGCTACAGGCCTGATGACATAGATTTCATTGCTGAGTGATATTGCATTGTACGTAAGTACCACAACTTCTTTATACATTTTTCACTTTCTGCGATATTGAACTTGTCCCGTAAACGAGGTTCTTGTAAACAGAGCCATCCGAAAGTTTTGGGTGGCTGTGTCTTTTTGATTTTAATTTCCCTAATCTATAGGACCATAAGTGGAAGTGCTCTAGGCTCTGTTGCTTTGTTTTTTAGATGTTTCAGGAAACACCATACACTTCTCCCGAGTGGCTGTTGGCAATATACATCCCGCCCATCAGCATAACAAGGCTCCCAGTTCTCCATGGCCTGTCCTGCCTTTCTGGATTTTACACTTTTTTCAGATGGCCCTTTTGACCGGGGGGAAGTGAGACTTCATTGTAGTGCAGATTTCCTTTGCAAGCTTGCTTGGTTGGCCAAAAAGGGCGTATGCGTTTTTTCCTGAATATATTTAGGAAAAAACGCATACGCCCTTTTTGGCCAAGTGCATCAGTGTCGACGTTCTACCTCTTTTCCTATGCTTTAAATGCAATTCCAGTCTACCTCCTGAAATCGGTTTCCTGCAATTCTGCCCCGCTTTCAAGTCCTCTTGGCAGCCTTACTTCAGTATATTTTTGGACGATAGCTGTCATTTATAACTCTGCAGGTTTGTGAATTACAGTGCCCCTGAGCTCCTTTCTTCAACTCGCTTTCTTGTGAGCTGGCCGCAACACCACAGGATTGCTTCAGGCCCTAATCTGGTTCCGGCACGGCACGCTGAGACTTTGGTTAATTCCTCTTCCTGGTGGGAAATGAGAGTTAAACTTGCCCGTCCAGACACCTCCAGCTAGTCTCTTATTGTTTCTCCCTATTCCTGGAAATCTTCCACAGAAATTGCAAACTGGGCCAAACAGGAGGTGAAAGGCACTGACTCTCCAAGTCGGGAGAGTGTTAGTAAAGCATCTGGAATGTTGCACCCGAGAACCAGGGGACGAGAACTGAGACATATTGGATCACGTCTCCTGATCACACGGTTGATCATACTCTGGGTTCCACATGCATGCTTTAGCTGAAGGAAGAATCCCTTAAAACCTGGAGAGTTGAGACCCATGGAATGGGTACCATGCAATATGACTTCAAAGGGTCTTCATTTGCTCACCGAACCTCTCCAATCCTACCACTGTTGTGTTTATGCCCCTGTACACACGCTTGATTCTCTTTTGGAGACATAGCAATCCATAGGTTTTAAGATAATTACTAGTCAGGTACATTCTTAGGCGTTTAATATGGGATGTGGAGTCCATTTCGTTGAGCAAGGAGTAGCTCTTGTCTATTATATATTTGGCTTAAGGAACTTTATCTGTTTTCATTTCAATCTCTGGTTTTATGCAGCACCCCAGCTCACCTTTCCCCTTAAGCAAGCATAAGTTGGTTTTCTAAATTTGAGACCCTGTTCTGTTTTGTAATCCAGTTCCTGTGTAGCCAAGTTTACATTCTGTGTATTAGTGATATCTTATGATGTTTCTTTTTCTGTGTGACTTATTTCAGTTAGAATCATCATACCTGAATCCACTCATTATGCTGCTATGGGCCTGATGACATAGCTTTCATTGCTGAGTGATATTTCATTGTACGTAAGTAGCACAACTTCTTTATCCATTCTTCACTTTCTGCGACATTGAACTTGTACCACAAAAGAGGTTCTTGTAAACAGAGCCTTCCCAAACTTTGGGGTGGCTGTGTCTTTTTTATTTTAATTTCCCTAAGCTATAGGACCATAAGTGGAAGTGCTCTAGGCTCTGTTCCTCTGTTTTTTAGATGTTTCAGGAAGCACCATACACTTCTACAAAGTGGCTGTTGGCAATTTACATCCCGCCCATCAGCATAACAAGGCTCCCAGTTCTCCATGGCCTGTCCTGCCTTTCTGGATTTTACACTTTTTTCAGATGGCCCTTTTGACCAGGGGGAAGTGAGACTTCATTGTAGTGCAGATTTCCTTTGCAAGCTTGCTTGGTTGGCCAAAAAGGGCGTATGCGTTTTTTCCTGAATATATTCAGGAAAAAACGCATACGCCCTTTTTGGCCAAGTGCATCATTTTCGACATTCTGCCTCTTTTCCTATGCTTTAAATGCAATTCCAGTCTACCTCCTGAAATCGGTTTCCTGCAATTCTGCCCCGCTTTCAAGTCCTCTTGGCAGCCTTACTTCAGTATATTTTTGGATGATAGCTGTCATTTATAACTCTGCAGGTTTGTGAATTACAGTGCCCCTGAGCTCCTTTCTTCAACTCGCTTTCTTGTGAGCTGGCCGCAACACCGCAGGATTGCTTCAGGCCCTAATCTGGTTCCGGCACGGCACGCTGAGCCTTTGGTTAATTCCTCTTCCTGGTGGGAAATGAGAGTTAAATTTGCCCGTCCAGACACCTCCAGCTAGTCTCTCATTGGTTCTCCCTATTCCTGTTCATCTTCCGCAGAAATTGCAAACTGGGCCAAACAGGAGGTTAAAGGCAGTGACTCTCCAAGTCGGGAGAGTGATATTAAAGCGTCTGGAATGTTGCACCCGAGTACCAGGGGACGAGAACTGAGACATATTTGAACATGTTTCCCGATCACACAGTTGATCATACTCTGGGTTCCACATGCATGTTTTAGCTGAAGGAAGAATCCCTTAAACCTGGAGAGTTGAGACCCGTGGAATGGGTACCATGCAATATGACTTCAAAGGGTCTTCATTTGCTCACCGAACCTCTCCAATCCTATCACTGCTGTGTTTATGCCCCTGTACACACGCTTGATTCTCTTTTGGAGACATAGCAATCCATAGGTTTTAAGATACTTACTAGTCAGGTACATTCTTAGGCGTTTAATATGGGATGTTGAGTCCATGTCGTTGAGCAAGGAGTAGGTCTTCCCTATTACATATTTGGCTTAAGGAACTTTATCTGTGCTCATTTCAATCTCTGGTTTTATGCAGCACCCCAACTCACCTTTCCCCTTAAGCAAGCATAAGTTGGTTTTCTAAATTTGAGACCCTGTTCTGTTTTGTAATCCAGTTCCTGTGTAGCCAAGTTTACATTCCGTGTATTAGTGATATCTTATGATGTTTCTTTTTCTGTGTGACTTATGTCAGTTAGAATCATCATACCTGAATCCACTCATTATGCTGCTACGGACCTGATGACATAGATTTCATTGCTGAGTGATATTGCGTTGTACGTAAGTGCCACAACTTCTTTATCCATTTTTTGCTTTCTGCGATATTGTACTTGTACCGTAAACGAGGTTCTTGTAAAGAGAGCCGTCCCAAACTTTGGGGTGGCTGTGTCTTTTTGATTTTAATTTCCCTAAGCTATAGGACCATAAGTGGAAGTGCCCTAGGCTCTGTTCCTCTGTTTTTTAGATGTTTCAGGAAGCACCATACACTTCTCCCGAGTGGCTGTTGGCAACTTATATCCCGCCCATCAGCATAACAAGGCTCCCAGTTCTCCATGGCCTGTCCTGCCTTTCTGGATTTTACACTTTTTTCAGATGGCCCTTTTGACCGAGGGGAAGTGAGACTTCATTGTAGTGCAGATTTCCTTTGCAAGCTTGCTTGGTTGGCCAAAAAGGGCGTATGCATTTTTTCCTGAATATATTCAGGAAAAAACGCATACGCCCTTTTTGGCCAAGTGCATCATTGTCGACATTCTGCCTCTTTTCCTATGCTTTAAATGCAATTCCAGTCTTCCTCCTGAAATCGGTTTCCTGCAATTCTGCCCCGCTTTCACGTCCTCTTGGCAGCCTTACTTCAGTATATTTTTGGACGATAGCTGTCATTTATAACTCCGCAGGTTTGTGAATTACAGTGCCCCTGAGCTCCTTTCTTCAACTCGCTTTCTTGTGAGCTGGCCGCAACACCGCAGGATTGCTTCAGGCCCTAATCTGGTTCCGGCACGGCACGCTGAGCCTTTGGTGAATTCCTCTTCCTGGTGGGAAATAAGAGTTAAATTTGCCCATCCAGACACCTCCAGCTAGTCTCTCATTGGTCCTCCCTATTCGTGTTCATCTTCCGCAGAAATTGCAAACTGGGCCAAACAGGAGGTTAAAGGCACTGACTCTCCAAGTCGGGAGAGTGTTAGTAAAGCGTCTGGAATGTTGCACCCGAGTACCAGGGGTCGAAAACAGAGACATATTTCAACACGTCTCCCGATCACATGGTTGATCATACTCTAGGTTCCACATGCATGTTTTAGCTGAAGGAAGAATCCGTTAAACCTGGAGAGTTGAGACCCGTGGAATGGGTACCATGTAATATGACTTCAAAGGGACTTCATTTGCTCACCGAACCTCTCCAATCCTCTCACTGCTGCGTTTATGCCCCTGTACTCATGCTTGATTCTCTTTCAGAGACATAGCAATCCATAGGTTTTAAGATATTTACTACTCAGGTACATTATTAGGCGTTTAATATGGGGTTTGAGTCCATTTCGTTGAGCAAGGAGTAGCTCTTGTCTATTACATATTTGGCTTAAGGAACATTATCTGTGCTCATTTCAATCTCTGGTTTTATGCAGCACCCCAACTCACCTTTCCCCTTAAGCAAGCATAAGTTGGTTTTCTAAATTTGAGACCCTGTTCTGTTTTGTAATTCAGTTCCTGTGTAGCCAAGTTTACATTCCGTGTATTAGTGATATGTTATGATGTTTCTTTTTCTGTGTGACTTATTTCAGTTAGAATCATCATACCTGAACCCACTCGTTTTCTCCTACAGGCCTGTTGACAGAGATTTCATTGCTGAGTGATATTGCATTGTACGTAAGTAGCACAAATTCTTTATCCATTTTTCACTTTCTGCGATATTGAACTTGTACCATAAACGAAGTTCTTGTAAACAGAGCTGTCCCAAACTTTGGCATGGCTGTGGCATTTTGATTTTAATTTCCCTAAGCTATAGGAGCATAAGTGGAAGTGCCCTAGGCTCTGATGCTTTGTTTTTTAGATGTTTCAGGAAACACCATACCTTTCTCCCCAGTGGCTGTTGGCAATTTACATCCCGCCCATCAGCATAACAAGGCTCCCAGTTCTCCATGGCCTGTCCTGACTTTCTGGATTTTACACTTTTTTCAGATGGCCCTTTTGAGCAGGGTTATGTGAGACTTCATTGTAGTGCAGATTTCCTTTGTAAGCTTGCTTGGTTGGCCAAAAAGGGCGTATGCGTTTTTTCCTGAATATATTCAGGAAAAAAAGCATACACCCTTTTTGGCCAAGTGCATCATTGTCCACGTTCTGCCTCTTTTCCTATGCTTTAAATGCAATTCCAGTCTACCTCCTGAAATCGGTTTCCTGCAATTCTGCCCCGCTTTCAAGTCCTCTTGGCAGCCATACTTCAGTATATTTTTGGACGATAGCTGTCATTTATAACTCTGCAGGTTTGTGAATTACAGTGCCCCTGAGCTCCTTTGTTCAACTCGCTTTCTTCTGAGCTGGCCGCAACACCGCCGGATTGCTTCAGGCCCTAATCTGGTTCTGGCACGGCACGCTGAGCCTTTGGTTAATTCCTCTTCCTGGTGGGAAATGGGAGTTAAATTTGCCCGTCCAGACACCTCCAGCTAGTCTCTCATTGGTTCTCCCTATTCCTGTTCATCTTCCACGGAATTTGCAAACTGGGCCAAACAGGAGGTTAAAGGCACTGACTCTCCAATTCGGGAGAGTGTTAGTAAAGCGTCTGGAATGTTGCACCCGAGTACCAGGGGACGAGAACTGAGACATATTTGAACACGTCTCCCGGTCACATGGTTGATCATACTCTGTGTTCCACATGCATGTTTTAGCTGAAGGAAGAATCCCTTAAACCTGGACAGTTGAGACCCGTGGAATGGGTACCACACAATATGATTTCAAAGGGTCTTCATTTGCTCACCGAAACTCTCCAATCCTATCACTGCTGCGTTTATGCCCCTGTACACATGCTTGATTCTCTTTCGGAGACATAGCAATCCATAGGTTTTAAGATACTTACTAGTCAGGTACATTCTTAGGCGTTTAATATGGGGTGTTGAGTCCATTTCGTTGAACAAGGAGTAGCTCTTGTCTATTACATATTTGGCTTAAGGAACTTTATCTGTGCTCATTTCAATCTCTGGTTTTATGCAGCACCCCAACTCACCTTTCCCCTTAAGCAAGCATAAGTTGGTTTTCTAAATTTGAGACCCTGTTCTGTTTTGTAATTCAGTGCCTGTGTAGCCAAGTTTACATTCCGTGTATTAGTGATATCTTATGATGTTTCTTTTTCTGTGTGACTTATTTCAGTTAGAATCATCATACCTGAATCCACTCATTATGCTGCTACAGGCCTGATGGCATAGATTTCATTGCTGAGTGATATTGCATTGTACGTAAGTACCACAACTTCTTTATCCATTTTTTGCTTTCTGCGATATTGAACTTGTACCGTAAACGAGGTTCTTGTAAACAGAGCCGTCCCAAACTTTGGGGTGGCTGTGTCTTTTTGATTTTAATTTCCCTAAGCTATAGGACCATAAGTGGAAGTGCCCTAGGCTCTGTTGCTTTGTTTTTTAGATGTTTCAGGAAGCACCATACACTTCTCCTGAGTGGCTGTTGGCAATTTACATCCCGCCCATCAGCATAACAAGGCTCCCAGTTCTCCATGGCCTGTCCTGCCTTTCTGGATTTTACACTTTTTTCAGATGGCCCTTTTGACCGGGGGGAAGTGAGACTTCATTGTAGTGCAGATTTCCTTTGCAAGCTTGCTTGGTTGGCCAAAAAGGGCGTATGTGTTTTTTCCTGAATATATTCAGGAAAAAACGCATACGCCCTTTTTGGCCAAGTGCATCATTGTCGACGTTCTGCCTCTTTTCCTATGCTTTAAATGCAATTCCAGTCTACCTACTGAAATCGGTTTCCTACAATTCTGCCCCGCTTTCAAGTCCTCTTGGCAGCCTTACTTCAGTATATTTTTGGACGATACCTGTCATTTATAACTCTGCAGGTTTGTGAATTACAGTGCCCCTGACCTCCTTTCTTCAACTCGCTTTCTTGTTAGCTGGCCGCAACACCGCAGGATTGCTTCAGGCCCTAATCTGGTTGTGGCACGGCACGCGGAGCCTTTGGTTAATTCCTCTCCCTGGTGGGAAATGAGAGTTAAATTTGCCCGTTCAGACACCTCCAGCTAGTCTCTCATTGTTTCTCGCTATTCCTGTTCATCTTCCGCAGAAATTGCAAACTGGGCCAAATAGGAGGTTAAAGGCACTGACTCTCCAAGTCGGGAGAGTGTTAGTAAAGCGTCTGGAATGTTGCACCCGAGTACCAGGGGACGAGAACTGAGACATATTTGAACACGTCTCCCGATCACATGGTTGATCATACTCTGTGTTCCACATGCATGCTTTAGCTGAAGGAAGAATCCCTTAAACTTCGAGAGTTGAAACCCGTGGAATGGGTACCATGCAATATGATTTCAAAGGGTATTCATTTGTTCACCAAACCTGTCCAATCCTATCACTGCTGCGTTTATGCCCCTGTACACACGCTTGATGCTCTTTCGGAGACATAGCAATCCATACGTTTTAAGATACTTACTAGTCAGGTACATTCTTAGGCGTTTAATATGGGGTGTTGAGTCCATTTCGTTGAGCAAGGAGTAGCTCTTGTCTATTACATATTTGGCTTAAGGAACTTTATCTGTGCTCATTTCAATCTCTGGTTTTATGCAGCACCCCAACTCACCTTTCCCCTTAAGCAAACATAAGTTGGTTTTCTAAATTTGAGACCCTGTTCTCTTTTGTAATCCAGTTCCTGTGTAGCCAAGTTTACATTCCGTGTATTAGTGATATCTTATGATGTTTCTTTTTCTGTGTGACTTATTTCAGTTAGAATCATCATACCTGAATCCACTCATTATGCTGCTATGGGCCTGATGACATAGATGTCATTGCTGAGTGATATTGCATTGTACGTAAGTACCACAACTTCTTTATCCATTTTTCGCTTTATGCGATATTGATCTTGTACCGTAAACGAGTTTCTTGTAAACAGAGCCATCCCAAACTTTGGGGTGGCTGTGTCTTTTTGATTTTAATTTCCCTAAGCTATAGGACCATAAGTGGAAGTGCCCTAGGCTCTGTTGCTTTGTTTTTTAGATGTTTCAGGAAACACCATACACTTCTCCCGAGTGGCTGTTGGCAATTTACATCCCGCCCATCAGCATAACAAGGCTCCCAGTTCTCCATGGCCTGTCCTGCCTTTCTGGATTTTACACTTTTTTCAGATGGCCCTTTTGACCAGGGGGAAGTGAGACTTCATTGTAGTGCAGATTTCCTTTGCAAGCTTGCTTGGTTGGCCAAAAAGGGCGTATGCGTTTTTTCCTGAATATATTCAGGAAAAAACGCATACGCCCTTTTTTGCCAAGTGCATCATTGTCGACCTTCTGCCTCTTTTCCTATGCTTTAAATGCAAATCCAGTCTACCTCCTGAAATCGGTTTCCTGCAATTCTGCCCAGCTTTCAAGTCCTCTTGGCAGCCTTACTTCAGTATATTTTTGGATGATAGCTGTCATTTATAACTCTGCAGGTTTGTGAATTACAGTGCCCCTGAGCTCCTTTCTTCAACTCGCTTTCTTGTGAGCTGGCCGCAACACCGCAGGATTGCTTCAGGCCCTAATCTGGTTCCGGCATGGCATGCTGAGCCTTTGGTTAATTCCTCTTCCTGGTGGGAAATGAGAGTTAAATTTTCCCGTCCAGACACCTCCAGCTAGTCTCTCATTGGTTCTCCCTATTCCTGTTCATCTTCCGCGGAATTTGCAAACTGGGCCAAACAGGAGGTTAAAGGCACTGACTCTCCAAGTCGGGAGAGTGTTAGTAAAGCATCTGGAATGTTGCCCCCGAGTACCAGGGGACGAGTACTGAGACATATTGGAACACGTCTCCCGATCACACGGTTGATCATACTCTGGGTTCCACATGCATGTTTTAGCTGAAGGAAGAATCCCTTAAACCTGGAGAGTTGAGACCCGTGGAATGGGTACCATGCAATATGACTTCAAAGGGTCTTCATTTGCTCACCGAACCTCTGTAATCCTATCACTGCTGCGTTTATGCCCCTGTACACACGCTTGATTCCTCTTTCGGAGACATAGCAATCCATAGCTTTTAAGATACTTACTAGTCAGGTACATTTGTAGGCGTTGAATATGGGGTGTTGAGTCCATTTCGTTGAGCAAGGAGTAGCTCTTGTCTATTACATATTTGGCTTAAGGAACTTTATCTGTGCTCATTTCAATCTCTGGTTTTATGCAGCACCCCAACTCACCTTTCCCCTTAAGCAAGCATAAGTTGGTTTTCTAAATTTGAGACCCTGCTCTGTTATGTAATCCAGTTCCTGTGTAGCCAAGTTTACATTCCGTGTATTAGTGATATCTTATGATGTTTCTTTTTCTGTGTGACTTATTTCAGTTAGAATCATCATACCTGAATCCACTCATTATGCTGCTATGGGCCTGATGACATAGATTTCATTTCTCAGTGATATTGCATTGTACGTAAGTACCAAAACTTCTTTATCCATTTTTCACTTTCTGTGATATTGAACTTTTCCCGTAAACGAGGTTGTTGTAAACAGAGCCGTCCCAAACTTTGGGGTGGCTGTGTCTTTTTGATTTTAATTTCCCTAAGCTATAGGACCATAAGTGGAAGTGCCCTAGGCTCTGTTGCTTTGTTTCTTAGATGTTTCAGGAAACACCATACACTTCTCCCAAGTGGCTGTTGGCAATTTACATCCCGCCCATCAGCATAACAAGGCTCCCAGTTCTCCATGGCCTGTCCTGCCTTTCTGGAGTTTACACTTTTTTCAGATGGCCCTTTTTACCGGGGGAAAGTGAGACTTCATTGTAGTGCAGACTTCCTTTGCAAGCTTGCTTGGTTGGCCAAAAAGGGCGTATGCGTTTTTTCCTGAATATATTCAGGAAAAAACGCATACGCCCTTTTTGGCCAAGTGCATCATTGTCGACCTTCTGCCTCTTTTCCTGTGCTTTAAATGCAATTCCAGTCTACCTCATGAAATTGGTTTCCTGCAATTCTGCCCCGCTTTCAAGTCCTCTTGGCAGCTTTACTTCAGTATATTTTTGGACGATAGCTGTCATTTATAACTCTGCAGGTTTGTGAATTACAGTGCCCCTGAGCTCCTTTCTTCAACCCGCTTTCTTGTGAGCTGGCCGCAACACCGCTGGATTGCTTCAGGCCCTAATCTGGTTCCAGCATGTCACTGTGAGCCTTTGGTTAATTCCTCTTCCTGGTGGGAAATCAGAGTTAAATTTGCCCGTCCAGACACCTCCAGCTAGTCTCTCATTAGTTCTCCCTATTCCTGTTCATCTTCCGCAGAAATTGCAAACTGGGCCAAACAGGAGGTTAAAGGCACTGACTCTCCAAGTCGGGAGAGTGTTAGTAAAGCATCTGGAATGTTGCACCCGAGTACCAGGGGACGAAAACTGAGACATATTGGAACACGTCTCCCGATCACACGGTTGATCATACTCTGGGTTCCACATGCATGTTTCAGCTGAAGGAAGAATCCCTTAAACCTGGAGAGTTGAGACCCGTGGAATGGGTACCATGCAATATGACTTCAAAGGGTCTTCATTTGCTCACCGAACCTCTCCAATCCTATCACTGCTGCGTTTATGCCCCTGTACACACGCTTGATTCTCTTTCGGAGACAGAGCGATCCATAGGTTTTAAGATACTTACTAGTCAGGTACATTCTTAAGCATTTAATATGAGGTGTTGAGTCCATTTCGTTGAGCAAGGTGTAGCTCTTGTCTATTCCATATTTAGCTTAAGGAACTTTATCTGTGCTCATTTCAATCTCTGGTTTTATGCAGCACCCCAACTTACGTTTCCCCTTAAGCAAGCATAAGTTGGTTTTCTAAATTTGAGACCCTGTTCTGTTTTGTAATCCAGTTCCTGTGTAGCCAAGTTTACATTCCGTGTATTAGTGATATCTTATGATGTTTCTTTTTCTGTGTGACTTATTTCAGTTAGAATCATCATACCTGAATCCACTCATAATGCTGCTATGGGCCTGATGACATAGATTTCATTGCTGAGTGATATTGCATTGTACGTAAGTACCACAACTTCTTTATCCATTTTTCACTTTCTGTGATATTGAACTTGTCCCGTAAACGAGTTTCTTGTAAACAGAGCCGTCCCAAACTTTGGGGTGGCTGTGTCTTTTTGATTTTAATTTCCCTAAGCTATAGGGCCATAAGTGGCAGTGCCCTAGGCTCTGTTACTTTGTTTTTTAGATGTTTCAGGAAACACCATACACTTCTCCCGAGTGGCTGTTGGCAATATACATCCCGCCCATCAGCATAACAAGGCTCCCAGTTCTCCATGGCCTGTCCTGCCTTTCTGGATTTTACACTTTTTTCAGTTGGCCCGTTTGACCGGGGGGAAGTGAGACTTCATTGTAGTGCAGATATCCTTTGCAAGCTTGCTTGGTTGGCCAAAAAGGGCGTATGCGTTTTTTCCTGAATATACTCAGGAAAGAACGCATACGCCCGTTTTGGCCAAGTGCATCATTGTCGACGTTCTGCCTCTTTTCCTATGCTTTAAATGCAATTCCAGTCTACCTCCTGAAATCGGTTTCCTGCAATTCTGCCCGGCTTTCAAGTCCTCTTGGCAGCCTTACTTCAGTATATTTTTGGATGATAGCTGTCATTTATAACTCTGCAGATTTGTGAATTACAGTGCCCCTGAGCTCCTTTCTTCAACTCGCTTTCTTGTGAGCTGGCCGCAACACCGCAGGATTGCTTCAGGCCCTAATCTGGTTCCGGCACGGCACGCTGAGCCTTTGGTTAATTCCTCTTCCTGGTGGGAAATGAGAGTTAAATTTGCCCGTCCAGACAACTCCAGCTAGTCTCTCATTGGTTCTCCCTATTCCTGTTCATCTTCCGCAAAAACTGCACACTGGGCCAAACAGGAGATTAAAGTCACTGACTCTCCAAGTCGGGAGAGTGTTATTAAAGCGTCTGGAATGTTGCACCCGAGTACCAGGGGACGAGAATTGAGACATATTTGAACACATCTCCCGATCACACAATTAATCATACTCTGGGTTCCACATGCATGTTTTAGCTGAAGGAAGAATCCCTTAAACCTGGAGAGTTGAGACCCGTGGAATGGGTACCATGCAATATGACTTCAAAGGGTCTTCATTTGCTCACCGAACCTCTCCAATCCTATCACTGCTGCGTTTATGCCCCTGTACTCACGCTGGATTCTCTTTCGGAGACATAGCAATCCATAGGATTTAAGATACTTACTAGTCAGGTACATTCTTAGGCGTTTAATATGGGGTGTTGAGTCCATTTCGTTCAGCAAGGAGTAGCTCTTGTCTATTACATATTTGGCTTAAGGAACTTTATCTGTGCTCATTTCAATCTCTGGTGTTATGCAGCACTCCAACTCACCTTTCCCCTTAAGAAAGCATAAGTTGGTTTTCTAAATTTGAGACTTTGTTCTGTTTTGTAATCCAGTTCCTGTGTAGCCAAGATTACATTCCGTGTATTAGTGACATCTTATGATGTTTCTTTTTCTGTGTGACTTATTTCAGTTAGAATCATCATACCTGAACACACTCATTTTCTGCTACAGGCCTGATGACATAGATTTCATTGCTGAGTGATATTGCATTGTACGTAAGTACCACAACTTCTTTATACATTTTTCACTTTCTGCGATATTGAACTTGTCCCGTAAACGAGGTTCTTGTAAACAGAGCCATCCGAAAGATTTGGGTGGCTGTGTCTTTTTGATTTTAATTTCCGTAATCTATAGGACCATAAGTGGAAGTGCTCTAGGCTCTGTTGCTTTGTTTTTTAGATGTTTCAGGAAACACCATACACTTCTCCCGAGTGGCTGTTGGCAATTTACATCCCGCCCATCAGCATAAGAAGGCTCCCAGTTCTCCATGGCCTGTCCTGCCTTTCTGGATTTTACACTTTTTTCAGATGGCCCTTTTGACCGGGGGGAAGTGAGACTGCATTGTAGTGCAGATTTCCTTTGCAAGCTTCCTTGGTTGGCCAAAAAGGGCGTATGCGTTTTTTCCTGAATATATTCGGGAAAAAACGCATACGCCCTTTTTGGCCAAGTGCATCAGTGTCGACGTTCTACCTCTTTTCCTATGCTTTAAATGCAATTCCAGTCCTCCTCCTGAAATCGGTTTCCTGCAATTCTGCCCCGCTTTCAAGTCCTATTGGCAGCCTTACTTCAGTATATTTTTGGACGATAGCTGTCATTTATAACTCTGCAGGTTTGTGAATTAGAGTGCCCCTGAGCTCCTTTTTTCAACTCGCTTTCTTGTGAGCTGGCCGCAACACCACAGGATTGCTTCAGGCCCTAATCTGGTTCCGGCACGGCACGCTGAGACTTTGGTTAATTCCTCTTCCTGGTGGGAAATGAGAGTTAAACTTGCCCGTCCAGACACCTCCAGCTAGTCTCTTATTGTTTCTCCCTATTCCTGGAAATCTTCCACAGAAATTGCAAACTGGGCCAAACAGGAGGTGAAAGGCACTGACTCTCCAATTCGGGAGAGTGTTAGTAAAGCATCTGGAATGTTGCACCCGAGTACCAGGGGACGAGAACTGAGACATATTGGATCACGTCTCCCGATCACACGGTTGATCATACTCTGGGTTCCACATGCATGCTTTAGCTGAAGGAAGAATCCCTTAAACCTGGAGAGTTGAGACCCATGGAATGGGTACCATGCAATATGACTTCAAAGGGTCTTCATTTGCTCACCGAACCTCTCCAATCCTACCACTGCTGTGTTTATGCCCCTGTACACACGCTTGATTCTCTTTTGGAGACATAGCAATCCATAGGTTTTAAGATAATTACTAGTCAGGTACATTCTTAGGCGTTTAATATGGGATGTGGAGTCCATTTCGTTGAGCAAGGAGTAGCTCTTGTCTATTATATATTTGGCTTAAGGAACTTTATCTGTGCTCATTTCAATGTCTGGTTTTATGCAGCACCCCAGCTCACCTTTCCCCTTAAGCAAGCATAAGTTGGTTTTCTAAATTTGAGACCCTGTTCTGTTTTGTAATCCAGTTCCTGTGTAGCCACGTTTACATTCTGTGTATTAGTGATATCTTATGATGTTTCTTTTTCTGTGTGACTTATTTCAGTTAGAATCATCATACCTGAATCCACTCATTATGCTGCTATGGGCCTGATGACATAGCTTTCATTGCTGAGTGATATTTCATTGTACGTAAGTAGCACAACTTCTTTATCCATTCTTCACTTTCTGCGACATTGAACTTGTACCACAAAAGAGGTTCTTGTAAACAGAGCCTTCCCAAACTTTGGGGTGGCTGTGTCTTTTTGATTTTAATTTCCCTAAGCTATAGGACCATAAGTGGAAGTGCTCTAGGCTCTGTTCCTCTGTTTTTTAGATGTTTCAGGAAGCACCATACACTTCTACAAAGTGGCTGTTGGCAATTTACATCCCGCCCATCAGCATAACAAGGCTCCCAGTACTCCATGGCCTGTCCTGCCTTTCTGGATTTTACACTTTTTTCAGATGGCCCTTTTGACCAGGGGGAAGTGAGACTTCATTGTAGTGCAGATTTCCTTTGCAAGCTTGCTTGGTTGGCCAAAAAGGGCGTATGCGTTTTTTCCTGAATATATACAGGAAAAAATGCATACGCCCTTTTTGGCCAAGTGCATCATTTTCGACATTCTGCCTCTTTTCCTATGCTTTAAATGCAATTCCAGTCTACCTCCTGAAATTGGTTTCCTGCAATTCTGCCCCGCTTTCAAGTCCTCTTGGCAGCCTTACTTCAGTATATTTTTGGATGATAGCTGTCATTTATAACTCTGCAGGTTTGTGAATTACAGTGCCCCTGAGCTCCTTTCTTCAACTCGCTTTCTTGTGAGCTGGCCGCAACACCGCAGGATTGCTTCAGGCCCTAATCTGGTTCCGGCAGGGCACGCTGAGCCTTTGGTTAATTCCTCTTCCTGGTGGGAAATGAGAGTTAAATTTGCCCGTCCAGACACCTCCAGCTAGTCTCTCATTGTTTCTCGCTATTCCTGTTCATCTTCCGCAGAAATTGCAAACTGGGCCAAACAGGAGGTTAAAGGCACTGACTCTCCAAGTCGGGAGAGTGATATTAAAGCGTCTGGAATGTTGCACCCGAGTACCAGGGGACGAGAACTGAGACATATTTGAACATGTTTCCCGATCACACAGTTGATCATTCTCTGGGTTCCACATGCATGTTTTAGCTGAAGGAAGAATCCCTTAAACCTGGAGAGTTGAGACCCGTGGAATGGGTACCATGCAATATGACTTCAAAGGGTCTTCATTTGCTCACCGAACCTCTCCAATCCTATCACTGCTGTGTTTATGCCCCTGTACACACGCTTGATTCTCTTTTGGAGACATAGCAATCCATAGGTTTTAAGATACTTACTAGTCAGGTACATTCTTAGGCGTTTAATATGGGATGTTGAGTCCATGTCGTTGAGCAAGGAGTAGCTCTTGTCTATTACATATTTGGCTTAAGGAACTTTATCTGTGCTCATTTCAATCTCTGGTTTTATGCAGCACCCCAACTCACCTTTCCCCTTAAGCAAGCATAAGTTGGTTTTCTAAATTTGAGACCCTGTTGTGTTTTGTAATCCAGTTCCTGTGTAGCCAAGTTTACATTCCGTGTATTAGTGATATCTTATGATGTTTCTTTTTCTGTGTGACTTATTTCAGTTAGAATCATCATACCTGAATCCACTCATTATGCTGCTACGGACCTGATGACATAGCTTTCATTGCTGAGTGATATTGCGTTGTATGTAAGTACCACAACTTCTTTATCCATTTTTTGCTTTCTGCGATATTGTACTTGTACCGTAAACGAGGTTCTTGTAAAGAGAGCCGTCCCAAACTTTGGGGTGGCTGTGTCTTTTTGATTTTAATTTCCCTAAGCTATAGGACCATAAGTGGAAGTGCCCTAGGCTCTGTTCCTCTGTTTTTTAGATGTTTCAGGAAGCACCATACACTTATCCCGAGTGGCCTTTGGCAACTTATATCCCGCCCATCAGCATAACAAGGCTCCCAGTTCTCCATGGCCTGTCCTGCCTTTCTGGATTTTACACTTTTTTCAGATGGCCCTTTTGAACGGGGGGAAGTGAGACTTCATTGTAGTGCAGATTTCCTTTGCAAGCTTGCTTGGTTTGCCAAAAAGGGCCTATGCATTTTTTCCTGAATATATTCAGGAAAAAACGCATACGCCCTTTTTGGCCAAGTGCATCATTGTCGACATTCTGCCTCTTTTCCTCTGCTTTAAATGCAATTCCAGTCTACCTCCTGAAATCGGTTTCCTGCAATTCTGCCCCGCTTTCACGTCCTCTTGGCAGCCTTACTTCAGTATATTTTTGGACGATAGCTGTCATTTATAACTCCGCAGGTTTGTGAATTACAGTGCCCCTGAGCTCCTTTCTTCAACTCGCTTTCTTGTGAGCTGGCCGCAACACCGCAGGATTGCTTCAGGCCCTAATCTGGTTCCGGCACGGCACGCTGAGCCTTTGGTGAATTCCTCTTCCTGTTGGGAAATAAGAGTTAAATTTGCCCATCCAGACACCTCCAGCTAGTCTCTCATTGGTCCTCCCTATTCGTGTTCATCTTCCGCAGAAATTGCAAACTGGGCCAAACAGGAGGTTAAAGGCACTGACTCTCCAAGTCGGGAGAGTGTTAGTAAAGCGTCTGGAATGTTGCACCCGAGTACCAGGGGTCGAAAACAGAGACATATTTCAACACGTCTCCCGATCACATGGTTGATCATACTCTGGGTTCCACATGCATGTTTTAGCTGAAGGAAGAATCCGTTAAACCTGGAGAGTTGAGACCCGTGGAATGGGTACCATGTAATATGACTTCAAAGGGACTTCATTTGCTCACCGAACCTCTCCAATCCTCTCACTGCTGCGTTTATGCCCCTGTACTCATGCTTGATTCTCTTTCAGAGACATAGCAATCCATAGGTTTTAAGATATTTACTACTCAGGTACATTATTAGGCGTTTAATATGGGGTTTGAGTCCATTTCGTTGAGCAAGGAGTAGCTCTTGTCTATTACATATTTGGCTTAAGGAACATTATCTGTGCTCATTTCAATCTCTGGTTTTCTGCAGCACCCCAACTCACCTTTCCCCTTAAGCAAGCATAAGTTGGTTTTCTAAATTTGAGACCCTGTTCTGTTTTGTAATTCAGTTCCTGTGTAGCCAAGTTTACATTCCGTGTATTAGTGATATGTTATGATGTTTCTTTTTCTGTGTGACTTATTTCAGTTAGAATCATCATACCTGAACCCACTCGTTTTCTCCTACAGGCCTGTTGACAGAGATTTCATTGCTGAGTGATATTGCATTGTACGTAAGTAGCACAAATTCTTTATCCATTTTTCACTTTCTGCGATATTGAACTTGTACCATAAACGAAGTTCTTGTAAACAGAGCTGTCCCAAACTTTGGCGTGGCTGTGGCTTTTTGATTTTAATTTCCCTAAGCTATAGGAGCATAAGTGGAAGTGCCCTAGGCTCTGATGCTTTGTTTTTTAGATGTTTCAGGAAACACCATACCTTTCTCCCCAGTGGCTGTTGGCAATTTACATCCCGCCCATCAGCATAACAAGGCTCCCAGTTCTCCATGGCCTGTCCTGACTTTCTGGATTTTACACTTTTTTCAGATGGCCCTTTTGAGCAGGGTTAAGTGAGAATTCATTGTAGTGCAGATTTCCTTTGCAAGCTTGCTTGGTTGGCCAAAAAGGGCGTATGCGTTTTTTCCTGCATATATTCAGGAAAAAACGCATACGCCCTTTTTGGCCAAGTGCATCATTGTCGAAGTTCTGCCTCTTTTCCTATGCTTTAAATGCAATTCCAGTCTACCTCCTGAAATCTGTTTCCTGCAGTTCTGCCCCGCTTTCAAGTCCTCTTGGCAGCCTTACTTCAGTATATTTTTGGACGATAGCTGTCATTTATAACTCTGCAGGTTTGTGAATTACAGTGTCCCTGAGCTCCTTTCTTCAACTCGCTTTCTTGTGAGCTGGCCGCAACACCGCAGGATTGCTTCAGGCCCTAATCTGGTTCCGGCACGGCATGCTGAGCCTTTGGTTAATTCCTCTTCCTGGTGGGAAATGAGAGTTAAATTTGCCCGTCCAGACACCTCCAGCTAGTCTCTCATTGGTTCTACCTATTCCTGTTCATCTTCCGCGGAAATTGCAAACTGGGCCAAACAGGAGGTTAAAGGCACTGACTCCCCAAGTAGGGAGAGTGTTAGTAAAGCATCTGGAATGTTGCACCCGAGTACCAGGGGACGAGAACTGAGACATATTGGAACACCTCTCCCAATCACACGGTTGATCATACTCTGGGTTCCACAGGCATGCTTTAGCTGAAGGAAGAATCCCTTAAACCTTGAGAGTTGAGACCCATGGAATGGGTACCATGCAATATGACTTCAAAGGGTCTTCATTTGCTCACCGAACCTCTCCAATCCTACCACTGCTGTTTTTATGCCCCTGTACACACGCTTGATTCTCTTTTGGAGACATAGCAATCCATAGGTTTTAAGATAATTATTAGTCAGGTACATTCTTAGGCGTTTAATATGGGATGTGGAGTCCATTTCGTTGAGCAAGGAGTAGCTCTTGTCTATTATATATTTGGCTTAAGGAACTTTATCTGTTTTCATTTCAATCTCTGGTTTTATGCAACACCCCAGCTCACCTTTCCCCTTAAGCAAGCATAAGTTGTTTTTCTAAATTTGAGACTCTGTTCTGTTTTGTAATCCAGTTCCTGTGTAGCCAAGTTTACATTCTGTGTATTAGTGATATCTTATGATGTTTCTTTTTCTGTGTGACTTATTTCAGTTAGAATCATCATACCTGAATCCACTCATTATGCTGCTATGGGCCTGATGACATAGCTTTCATTGCTGAGTGATATTTCATTGTACGTAAGTAGCACAACTTCTTTATCCATTCTTCACTTTCTGCCACATTGAACTTGTACCACAAAAGAGGTTCTTGTAAACAGAGCCTTCCCAAACTTTGGGGTGGCTGTGTCTTTTGGATTTTAATTTCCCTAAGCTATAGGACCATAAGTGGAAGTGCTGTAGGCTCTGTTCCTCTGTTTTTTAGATGTTTCAGGAAGCACCATACACTTCTACAAAGTGGCTGTTGGCAATTTACATCCCGCCCATCAGCATAACAAGGCTCCCAGTTCTCCATGGCCTGTCCTGCCTTTCTGGATTTTAAACTTTTTTCAGATGGCCCTTTTGACCAGGGGGAAGTGAGACTTCATTGTAGTGCAGATTTCCTTTGCAAGCTTGCTTGGTTGGCCAAAAAGGGCGTATGCGTTTTTTCCTGAATATATTCAGGAAAAAACGCATACGCCCTTTTTGGCCAAGTGCATCATTTTCGACATTCTGCCTCTTCCTATGCTTTAAATGCAATTCCAGTCTACCTCCTGAAATCGGTTTCCTGCAATTCTGCCCCGCTTTCAAGTCCTCTTGGCAGCCTTACTTCAGTATATTTTTGGATGATAGCTGTCATTTATAACTCTGCAGGTTTGTGAATTACAGTGCCCCTGAGCTCATTTCTTCAACTCGCTTTCTTGTGAGCTGGCCGCAACACCGCAGGATTGCTTCAGGCCCTAATCTGGTTCCGGCACGGCACGCTGAGCCTTTGGTTAATTCCTCTTCCTGGTGGGAAATGAGAGTTAAATTTGCCCGTCCAGACACCTCCAGCTAGTCTCTCATTGTTTCTCGCTATTCCTGTTCATCTTCCGCAGAAATTGCAAACTGGGCCAAACAGGAGGTTAAAGGCACTGACTCTCCAAGTCGGGAGAGTGATATTAAAGCGTCTGGAATGTTGCACCCGAGTACCAGGGGACGAGAACTGAGACATATTTGAACATGTTTCCCGATCACACAGTTGATCATACTCTGGGCTCCACATGCATGTTTTAGCTGAAGGAAGAATCCCTTAAACCTGGAGAGTTGAGACCCGTGGAATGGGTACCATGCAATATGACTTCAGAGGGTCTTCATTTGCTCACCGAACCTCTCCAATCCTATCACTGCTGTGTTTATGCCCCTGTACACACGCTTGATTCTCTTTTGGAGACATAGCAATCCATAGGTTTTAAGATACTTACTAGTCAGGTACATTCTTAGGCGTTTAATATGGGATGTTGAGTCCATGTCGTTGAGCAAGGAGTAGCTGTTGTCTATTACATATTTGGCTTAAGGAACTTTATCTGTGCTCATTTCAATCTCTGGTTTTATGCAGCACCCCAACTCACCTTTCCCCTTAAGCAAGCATAAGTTGGTTTTCTAAATTTGAGACCCTGTTCTGTTTTGTAATCCAGTTCCTGTGTAGCCAAGTTTACATTCCGTGTATTAGTGATATCTTATGATGTTTCTTTTTCTGTGTGACTTATTTCAGTTAGAATCATCATACCTGAATCCACTCATTATGCTGCTACGGACCTGATGACATAGATTTCATTGCTGAGTGATATTGCGTTGTACGTAAGTACCACAACTTCTTTATCCATTTTTTGCTTTCTGCGATATTGTACTTGTACCGTAAACGAGGTTCTTGTAAAGAGAGCCGTCCCAAACTTTGGGGTGGCTGTGTCTTTTTGATTTTAATTTCCCTAAGCTATAGGACCATAAGTGGAAGTGCCCTAGGCTCTGTTCCTCTGTTTTTTAGATGTTTCAGGAAGCACCATACACTTCTCCCGAGTGGCTGTTGGCAACTTATATCCCGCCCATCAGCATAACAAGGCTCCCAGTTCTCCATGGCCTGTCCTGCCTTTCTGGATTTTACACTTTTTTCAGATGGCCCTTTTGACCGAGGGGAAGTGAGACTTCATTGTAGTGCAGATTTCCTTTGCAAGCTTGCTTGGTTGGCCAAAAAGGGCGTATGCATTTTTTCCTGAATATACTCAGGAAAAAACGCATACTCCCTTTTTGGCCAAGTGCATCATTGTCGACATTCTGCCTCTTTTCCTATGCTTTAAATGCAATTCCAGTCTACCTCCTGAAATTGGTTTCCTGCAATTCTGCCCCGCTTTCACGTCCTCTTGGCAGCCTTACTTCAGTATATTTTTGGACGATAGCTGTCATTTATAACTCTGCAGGTTTGTGAATTACAGTGCCCCTGAGCTCCTTTCTTCAACTCGCTTTCTTCTGAGCTGGCCGCAACACCGCCGGATTGCTTCAGGCCCTAATCTGGTTCCGGCACGGCACGCTGAGCCTTTGGTTAATTCCTCTTCCTGGTGGGAAATGGGAGTTAAATTTGCCCGTCCAGACACCTCCAGATAGTCTCTCATTGGTTCTCCCTATTCCTGTTCATCTTCCACGGAATTTGCAAACTGGGCCAAACAGGAGGTTAAAGGCACTGACTCTCCAATTCGGGAGAGTGTTAGTAAAGCGTCTGGAATGTTGCACCCGAGTACCAGGGTACGAGAACTGAGACATATTGGAACACGTCTCCCAATCACACGGTTGATCAGACTCTGGGTTCCACATGCATGATTTAGCTGAAGGAAGAATCCCTTAAACCTGGAGAGTTGAGACCCGTGGAATGGGTACCATGCAATATGACTTCAAAGGATATTCATTTGCTCACCGAACCTCTCCAATCCTATCACTGCTGTGTTTATGCCCCTGTACTCACACTTGATTCTCTTTCAGAGACATAGCAATCTTTAGGTTTTAAGATACTTACTAGTCAGGTACATTATAAGGTGTTTAACATGGGGTTTTGAGTCCATTTCGTTGAGCAAGGACTAGCTCTTTTGTATTCCATATTTGGCTTAAGGAACTTTATCTGTGCTCATTTCAATCTCTGGTTTTATGCAGCACCCCAGCTCACCTTTCCCCTTAAGCAAGCATAAGTTGGTTTTCTAAATTTGAGACCCTGTTCTGTTTTATAATCCAGTTCCTGTGTAGCCAAGTTTACATTCCGTGTATTAGTGATATCTTATGATGTTTCTTTTTCTGTGTGACTTATTTCAGTTAGATTCATCATAGCTGAATCCACTCATTATGCTGCTACGGGCCTGATGACATAGATTTCATTGCTGAGTGATATTGCATTGTACGTAAGTACCACAACTTCTTTATCCATTTTTCACTTTCTGCGAAATTGAACTTGTACCATAAACGAGTTTCTTGTAAACAGAGCCGTCCCAAACTTTGGGGTGGCTGTGTCTTTTTGATTTTAATTTCCCTAAGCTATAGGACCAGAAGTGGAAGTGCCCTAGGCTCTGTTGCTTTGTTTTTTATATGTTTCAGGAAACACCATACACTTCTCCCTAGTGGCTGTTGGCAATTTACATCCCGCCCATCAGCATAACAAGGCTCCCAGTTCTCCATGGCCTGTCCTGCCTTTCTGGATTTTACACTTTTTTCAGATGGCCCTTTTTACCGGGGGGAAGTGAGACTTCATTGTAGTGCAGATTTCCATTGCAAGCTTGCTTGGTTGGCCAAAAAGGGCGTATGCGTTTTTTCCTGAATATATTCAGGAAAAAACGCATAGGCCTTTTTGGCCAAGTGCATCATTGTCGACGTTCTGCCTCTTTTCCTATGCTCTAAATGCAATTACAGTCTACCTCCTGAAATCGGTTTCCTGCAATTCTGCCCCGCTTTCAAGTCCTCTTGGCAGCCTTACTTCAGTATATTTTTGGACGATAGCTGTCATTTATAACTCTGCAGGTTTGTGAATTACAGTGCCCCTGAGCTCCTTTCTTCAACTCGCTTTCTTGTGAGCTGGCCGCAACACCGCAGGATTGCTTCAGGCCCTAATCTGGTTCCGGCACGGCACTCTGAGCCTTTGGTTAATTCCTCTTCCTGGTGGGAAATGAGAGTTAAATTTGCCCGTCCAGACAACTCCAGCTAGTCTCTCATTGGTTCTCCCTATTCCTGTTCATCTTCCGCAAAAACTGCACACTGGGCCAAACAGGAGATTAAAGTCACTGACTCTCCAAGTCGGGAGAGTGTTATTAAAGCGTCTGGAATGTTGCACCCGAGTACCAGGGGACGAGAATTGAGACATATTTGAACACATCTCCCGATCACACAATTAATCACACTCTGGGTTCCACATGCATGTTTTAGCTGAAGGAAGAATCCCTTAAACCTGGAGAGTTGAGTCCCGTGGAATGGGTACCATGCAATATGACTTCAAAGGGTCTTCATTTGCTCACCGAACCTCTCCAATCCTATCACTGCTGCGTTTATGCCCCTGTACTCACGCTGGATTCTCCTTCGGAGACATAGCAATCCATAGGATTTAAGATACTTACTAGTCAGGTACATTCTTAGGCGTTTAATATGGGGTGTTGAGTCCATATCGTTGAGCAAGGAGTAGCTCTTGTGTATTACATATTTGGCTTAAGGAACTTTATCTGTGCTCATTTCAATCTCTGGTGTTATGCAGCACCCCAACTCACCTTTCCCCTTAAGAAAGCATAAGTTGGTTTTCTAAATTTGAGATTTTGTTCTGTTTTGTAATCCAGTTCCTGTGTAGCCAAGATTACATTCCGTGTATTAGTGACATCTTATGATGTTTCTTTTTCTGTGTGACTTATTTCAGTTAGAATCATCATACCTGAACACACTCATTTTCTGCTACAGGCCTGATGACATAGATTTCATTGCTGAGTGATATTGCATTGTACGTAAGTACCACAACTTCTTTATACATTTTTCACTTTCTGCGATATTGAACTTGTCCCGTAAACGAGGTTCTTGTAAACAGAGCCATCCGAAAGATTTGGGTGGCTGTGTCTTTTTGATTTTAATTTCCCTAATCTATAGGACCATAAGTGGAAGTGCTCTAGGCTCTGTTGCTTTGTTTTTTAGATGTTTCAGGAAACACCATACACTTCTCCCGAGTGGCTGTTGGCAATATACATCCCGCCCATCAGCATAACAAGGCTCCCAGTTCTCCATGGCCTGTCCTGCCTTTCTGGATTTTACACTTTTTTCAGATGGCCCTTTTGACCGGGGGGAAGTGAGACTTCATTGTAGTGCAGATTTCCTTTGCAAGCTTGCTTGGTTGGCCAAAAAGGGCGTATGCGTTTTTTCCTGAATATATTTAGGAAAAAACGCATACGCCCTTTTGGCCAAGTGCATCAGTGTCGACGTTCTACCTCTTTTCCTATGCTTTAAATGCAATTCCAGTCTACCTCCTGAAATCGGTTTCCTGCAATTCTGCCCCGCTTTCAAGTCCTCTTGGCAGCCTTACTTCAGTATATTTTTGGACGATAGCTGTCATTTATAACTCTGCAGGTTTGTGAATTACAGTGCCCCTGAGCTCCTTACTTCAACTCGCTTTCTTGTGAGCTGGCCGCAACACCACAGGATTGCTTCAGGCCCTAATCTGGTTCCGGCACGGCACGCTGAGACTTTGGTTAATTCCTCTTCCTGGTAGGAAATGAGAGTTAAACTTGCCCGTCCAGACACCTCCAGCTAGTCTCTTTTTGTTTCTCCCTATTCCTGGAAATCTTCCACAGAAATTGCAAACTGGGCCAAACAGGAGGTGAAAGGCACTGACTCTCCAAGTCGGGAGAGTGTTAGTAAAGCATCTGGAATGTTGCACCCGAGTACCAGGGGACGAGATCTGAGACATATTGGATCACGTCTCCCGATCACACGGTTGATCATACTCTGGGTTCCACATGCATGCTTTAGCTGAAGGAAGAATCCCTTAAACCTGGAGAGTTGAGACCCATGGAATGGGTACCATGCAATATGACTTCAAAGGGTCTTCATTTGCTCACCGAACCTCTCCAATCCTACCACTGCTGTGTTTATGCCCCTGTACACACGCTTGATTCTCTTTTGGAGACATAGCAATCCATAGGTTTTAAGATAATTACTAGTCAGGTACATTCTTAGGCGTTTAATATGGGATGTGGAGTCCATTTCGTTGAGCAAGGAGTAGCTCTTGTCTATTATATATTTGGCTTAAGGAACTTTATCTGTTTTCATTTCAATCTCTGGTTTTATGCAGCACCCCAGCTCACCTTTCCCCTTAAGCAAGCATAAGTTGGTTTTCTAAATTTGAGACCCTGTTCTGTTTTGTAATCCAGTTCCTGTGTAGCCAAGTTTACATTCTGTGTATTAGTGATATCTTGTGATGTTTCTTTTTCTGTGTGACTTATTTCAGTTAGAATCATCATACCTGAATCCACTCATTATGCTGCTATGGGCCTGATGACATAGCTTTCATTGCTGAGTGATATTTCATTGTACGTAAGTAGCACAACTTCTTTATCCATTCTTCACTTTCTGCGACATTGAACTTGTACCACAAAAGAGGTTCTTGTAAACAGAGCCTGCCCAAACTTTGGGGTGGCTGTGTCTTTTTGATTTTAATTTCCCTAAGCTATAGGACCATAAGTGGAAGTGCTCTAGGCTCTGTTCCTCTGTTTTTTAGATGTTTCAGGAAGCACCATACACTTCTACAAAGTGGCTGTTGGCAATTTACATCCCGCCCATCAGCATAACAAGGCTCCCAGTTCTCCATGGCCTGTCCTGCCTTTCTGTATTTTACACTTTTTTCAGATGGCCCTTTTGACCAGGGGGAAGTGAGACTTCATTGTAGTGCAGATTTCCTTTGCAAGCTTGCTTGGTTGGCCAAAAAGGGCGTATGCGTTTTTTCCTGAATATATTCAGGAAAAAACGCATACGCCCTTTTTGGCCAAGTGCATCATTTTCGACATTCTGCCTCTTTTCCTATGCTTTAAATGCAATTCCAGTCTACCTCCTGAAATCGGTTTCCTGCAATTCTGCCCCGCTTTCAAATCCTCTTGGTAGCCTTACTTCAGTATATTTTTGGATGATAGCTGTCGTTTATAACTCTGCAGGTTTGTGAATTACAGTGCCCCTGAGCTCCTTTCTTCAACTCGCTTTCTTGTGAGCTGGCCGCAACACCGCAGGATTGCTTCAGGCCCTAATCTGGTTCCGGCAGGGCACACTGAGCCTTTGGTTAATTCCTCTTCCTGGTGGGAAATGAGAGTTAAATTTGCCCGTCCAGACACCTCCAGCTAGTCTCTCATTGTTTCTCGCTATTCCTGTTCATCTTCCGCAGAAATTGCAAACTGGGCCAAACAGGAGGTTAAAGGCAGTGACTCTCCAAGTCGGGAGAGTGATATTAAAGCGTCTGGAATGTTGCACCCGAGTACCAGGGGACGAGAACTGAGACATATTTGAACATGTTTCCCGATCACACAGTTGATCATACTCTGGGTTCCACATGCATGTTTTAGCTGAAGGAAGAATCCCTTAAACCTGGAGAGTTGAGACCCGTGGAATGGGTACCATGCAATATGACTTCAAAGGGTCTTCATTTGCTCACCGAACCTCTCCAATCCTATCACTGCTGTGTTTATGCCCCTGTACACACGCTTGATTCTCTTTTGGAGACATAGCAATCCATAGGTTTTAAGATACTTACTAGTCAGGTACATTCTTAGGCGTTTAATATGGGATGTTGAGTCCATGTCGTTGAGCAAGGAGTAGCTCTTGTCTATTACATATTTGGCTTAAGGAACTTTATCTGTGCTCATTTCAATCTCTGGTGTTATGCAGCACTCCAACTCACCTTTCCCCTTAAGAAAGCATAAGTTGGTTTTCTAAATTTGAGACTTTGTTCTGTTTTGTAATCCAGTTCCTGTGTAGCCAAGATTACATTCCGTGTATTAGTGACATCTTATGATGTTTCTTTTTCTGTGTGACTTATTTCAGTTAGAATCATCATACCTGAACACACTCATTTTCTGCTACAGGCCTGATGACATAGATTTCATTGCTGAGTGATATTGCATTGTACGTAAGTACCACAACTTCTTTATACATTTTTCACTTTCTGCGATATTGAACTTGTCCCGTAAACGAGGTTCTTGTAAACAGAGCCATCCGAAAGATTTGGGTGGCTGTGTCTTTTTGATTTTAATTTCCGTAATCTATAGGACCATAAGTGGAAGTGCTCTAGGCTCTGTTGCTTTGTTTTTTAGATGTTTCAGGAAACACCATACACTTCTCCCGAGTGGCTGTTGGCAATTTACATCCCGCCCATCAGCATAAGAAGGCTCCCAGTTCTCCATGGCCTGTCCTGCCTTTCTGGATTTTACACTTTTTTCAGATGGCCCTTTTGACCGGGGGGAAGTGAGACTGCATTGTAGTGCAGATTTCCTTTGCAAGCTTCCTTGGTTGGCCAAAAAGGGCGTATGCGTTTTTTCCTGAATATATTCGGGAAAAAACGCATACGCCCTTTTTGGCCAAGTGCATCAGTGTCGACGTTCTACCTCTTTTCCTATGCTTTAAATGCAATTCCAGTCCTCCTCCTGAAATCGGTTTCCTGCAATTCTGCCCCGCTTTCAAGTCCTATTGGCAGCCTTACTTCAGTATATTTTTGGACGATAGCTGTCATTTATAACTCTGCAGGTTTGTGAATTAGAGTGCCCCTGAGCTCCTTTTTTCAACTCGCTTTCTTGTGAGCTGGCCGCAACACCACAGGATTGCTTCAGGCCCTAATCTGGTTCCGGCACGGCACGCTGAGACTTTGGTTAATTCCTCTTCCTGGTGGGAAATGAGAGTTAAACTTGCCCGTCCAGACACCTCCAGCTAGTCTCTTATTGTTTCTCCCTATTCCTGGAAATCTTCCACAGAAATTGCAAACTGGGCCAAACAGGAGGTGAAAGGCACTGACTCTCCAATTCGGGAGAGTGTTAGTAAAGCATCTGGAATGTTGCACCCGAGTACCAGGGGACGAGAACTGAGACATATTGGATCACGTCTCCCGATCACACGGTTGATCATACTCTGGGTTCCACATGCATGCTTTAGCTGAAGGAAGAATCCCTTAAACCTGGAGAGTTGAGACCCATGGAATGGGTACCATGCAATATGACTTCAAAGGGTCTTCATTTGCTCACCGAACCTCTCCAATCCTACCACTGCTGTGTTTATGCCCCTGTACACACGCTTGATTCTCTTTTGGAGACATAGCAATCCATAGGTTTTAAGATAATTACTAGTCAGGTACATTCTTAGGCGTTTAATATGGGATGTGGAGTCCATTTCGTTGAGCAAGGAGTAGCTCTTGTCTATTATATATTTGGCTTAAGGAACTTTATCTGTGCTCATTTCAATGTCTGGTTTTATGCAGCACCCCAGCTCACCTTTCCCCTTAAGCAAGCATAAGTTGGTTTTCTAAATTTGAGACCCTGTTCTGTTTTGTAATCCAGTTCCTGTGTAGCCACGTTTACATTCTGTGTATTAGTGATATCTTATGATGTTTCTTTTTCTGTGTGACTTATTTCAGTTAGAATCATCATACCTGAATCCACTCATTATGCTGCTATGGGCCTGATGACATAGCTTTCATTGCTGAGTGATATTTCATTGTACGTAAGTAGCACAACTTCTTTATCCATTCTTCACTTTCTGCGACATTGAACTTGTACCACAAAAGAGGTTCTTGTAAACAGAGCCTTCCCAAACTTTGGGGTGGCTGTGTCTTTTTGATTTTAATTTCCCTAAGCTATAGGACCATAAGTGGAAGTGCCCTAGGCTCTGTTCCTCTGTTTTTTAGATGTTTCAGGAAGCACCATACACTTCTACAAAGTGGCTGTTGGCAATTTACATCCCGCCCATCAGCATAACAAGGCTCCCAGTACTCCATGGCCTGTCCTGCCTTTCTGGATTTTACACTTTTTTCAGATGGCCCTTTTGACCAGGGGGAAGTGAGACTTCATTGTAGTGCAGATTTCCTTTGCAAGCTTGCTTGGTTGGCCAAAAAGGGCGTATGCGTTTTTTCCTGAATATATACAGGAAAAAATGCATACGCCCTTTTTGGCCAAGTGCATCATTTTCGACATTCTGCCTCTTTTCCTATGCTTTAAATGCAATTCCAGTCTACCTCCTGAAATTGGTTTCCTGCAATTCTGCCCCGCTTTCAAGTCCTCTTGGCAGCCTTACTTCAGTATATTTTTGGATGATAGCTGTCATTTATAACTCTGCAGGTTTGTGAATTACAGTGCCCCTGAGCTCCTTTCTTCAACTCGCTTTCTTGTGAGCTGGCCGCAACACCGCAGGATTGCTTCAGGCCCTAATCTGGTTCCGGCAGGGCACGCTGAGCCTTTGGTTAATTCCTCTTCCTGGTGGGAAATGAGAGTTAAATTTGCCCGTCCAGACACCTCCAGCTAGTCTCTCATTGTTTCTCGCTATTCCTGTTCATCTTCCGCAGAAATTGCAAACTGGGCCAAACAGGAGGTTAAAGGCACTGACTCTCCAAGTCGGGAGAGTGATATTAAAGCGTCTGGAATGTTGCACCCGAGTACCAGGGGACGAGAACTGAGACATATTTGAACATGTTTCCCGATCACACAGTTGATCATTCTCTGGGTTCCACATGCATGTTTTAGCTGAAGGAAGAATCCCTTAAACCTGGAGAGTTGAGACCCGTGGAATGGGTACCATGCAATATGACTTCAAAGGGTCTTCATTTGCTCACCGAACCTCTCCAATCCTATCACTGCTGTGTTTATGCCCCTGTACACACGCTTGATTCTCTTTTGGAGACATAGCAATCCATAGGTTTTAAGATACTTACTAGTCAGGTACATTCTTAGGCGTTTAATATGGGATGTTGAGTCCATGTCGTTGAGCAAGGAGTAGCTCTTGTCTATTACATATTTGGCTTAAGGAACTTTATCTGTGCTCATTTCAATCTCTGGTTTTATGCAGCACCCCAACTCACCTTTCCCCTTAAGCAAGCATAAGTTGGTTTTCTAAATTTGAGACCCTGTTGTGTTTTGTAATCCAGTTCCTGTGTAGCCAAGTTTACATTCCGTGTATTAGTGATATCTTATGATGTTTCTTTTTCTGTGTGACTTATTTCAGTTAGAATCATCATACCTGAATCCACTCATTATGCTGCTACGGACCTGATGACATAGCTTTCATTGCTGAGTGATATTGCGTTGTATGTAAGTACCACAACTTCTTTATCCATTTTTTGCTTTCTGCGATATTGTACTTGTACCGTAAACGAGGTTCTTGTAAAGAGAGCCGTCCCAAACTTTGGGGTGGCTGTGTCTTTTTGATTTTAATTTCCCTAAGCTATAGGACCATAAGTGGAAGTGCCCTAGGCTCTGTTCCTCTGTTTTTTAGATGTTTCAGGAAGCACCATACACTTATCCCGAGTGGCCTTTGGCAACTTATATCCCGCCCATCAGCATAACAAGGCTCCCAGTTCTCCATGGCCTGTCCTGCCTTTCTGGATTTTACACTTTTTTCAGATGGCCCTTTTGAACGGGGGGAAGTGAGACTTCATTGTAGTGCAGATTTCCTTTGCAAGCTTGCTTGGTTTGCCAAAAAGGGCCTATGCATTTTTTCCTGAATATATTCAGGAAAAAACGCATACGCCCTTTTTGGCCAAGTGCATCATTGTCGACATTCTGCCTCTTTTCCTCTGCTTTAAATGCAATTCCAGTCTACCTCCTGAAATCGGTTTCCTGCAATTCTGCCCCGCTTTCACGTCCTCTTGGCAGCCTTACTTCAGTATATTTTTGGACGATAGCTGTCATTTATAACTCCGCAGGTTTGTGAATTACAGTGCCCCTGAGCTCCTTTCTTCAACTCGCTTTCTTGTGAGCTGGCCGCAACACCGCAGGATTGCTTCAGGCCCTAATCTGGTTCCGGCACGGCACGCTGAGCCTTTGGTGAATTCCTCTTCCTGTTGGGAAATAAGAGTTAAATTTGCCCATCCAGACACCTCCAGCTAGTCTCTCATTGGTCCTCCCTATTCGTGTTCATCTTCCGCAGAAATTGCAAACTGGGCCAAACAGGAGGTTAAAGGCACTGACTCTCCAAGTCGGGAGAGTGTTAGTAAAGCGTCTGGAATGTTGCACCCGAGTACCAGGGGTCGAAAACAGAGACATATTTCAACACGTCTCCCGATCACATGGTTGATCATACTCTGGGTTCCACATGCATGTTTTAGCTGAAGGAAGAATCCGTTAAACCTGGAGAGTTGAGACCCGTGGAATGGGTACCATGTAATATGACTTCAAAGGGACTTCATTTGCTCACCGAACCTCTCCAATCCTCTCACTGCTGCGTTTATGCCCCTGTACTCATGCTTGATTCTCTTTCAGAGACATAGCAATCCATAGGTTTTAAGATATTTACTACTCAGGTACATTATTAGGCGTTTAATATGGGGTTTGAGTCCATTTCGTTGAGCAAGGAGTAGCTCTTGTCTATTACATATTTGGCTTAAGGAACATTATCTGTGCTCATTTCAATCTCTGGTTTTCTGCAGCACCCCAACTCACCTTTCCCCTTAAGCAAGCATAAGTTGGTTTTCTAAATTTGAGACCCTGTTCTGTTTTGTAATTCAGTTCCTGTGTAGCCAAGTTTACATTCCGTGTATTAGTGATATGTTATGATGTTTCTTTTTCTGTGTGACTTATTTCAGTTAGAATCATCATACCTGAACCCACTCGTTTTCTCCTACAGGCCTGTTGACAGAGATTTCATTGCTGAGTGATATTGCATTGTACGTAAGTAGCACAAATTCTTTATCCATTTTTCACTTTCTGCGATATTGAACTTGTACCATAAACGAAGTTCTTGTAAACAGAGCTGTCCCAAACTTTGGCGTGGCTGTGGCTTTTTGATTTTAATTTCCCTAAGCTATAGGAGCATAAGTGGAAGTGCCCTAGGCTCTGATGCTTTGTTTTTTAGATGTTTCAGGAAACACCATACCTTTCTCCCCAGTGGCTGTTGGCAATTTACATCCCGCCCATCAGCATAACAAGGCTCCCAGTTCTCCATGGCCTGTCCTGACTTTCTGGATTTTACACTTTTTTCAGATGGCCCTTTTGAGCAGGGTTAAGTGAGAATTCATTGTAGTGCAGATTTCCTTTGTAAGCTTGCTTGGTTGGCCAAAAAGGGCGTATGCGTTTTTTCCTGCATATATTCAGGAAAAAACGCATACGCCCTTTTTGGCCAAGTGCATCATTGTCGAAGTTCTGCCTCTTTTCCTATGCTTTAAATGCAATTCCAGTCTACCTCCTGAAATCTGTTTCCTGCAGTTCTGCCCCGCTTTCAAGTCCTCTTGGCAGCCTTACTTCAGTATATTTTTGGACGATAGCTGTCATTTATAACTCTGCAGGTTTGTGAATTACAGTGTCCCTGAGCTCCTTTCTTCAACTCGCTTTCTTGTGAGCTGGCCGCAACACCGCAGGATTGCTTCAGGCCCTAATCTGGTTCCGGCACGGCATGCTGAGCCTTTGGTTAATTCCTCTTCCTGGTGGGAAATGAGAGTTAAATTTGCCCGTCCAGACACCTCCAGCTAGTCTCTCATTGGTTCTACCTATTCCTGTTCATCTTCCGCGGAAATTGCAAACTGGGCCAAACAGGAGGTTAAAGGCACTGACTCCCCAAGTAGGGAGAGTGTTAGTAAAGCATCTGGAATGTTGCACCCGAGTACCAGGGGACGAGAACTGAGACATATTGGAACACCTCTCCCAATCACACGGTTGATCATACTCTGGGTTCCACAGGCATGCTTTAGCTGAAGGAAGAATCCCTTAAACCTTGAGAGTTGAGACCCATGGAATGGGTACCATGCAATATGACTTCAAAGGGTCTTCATTTGCTCACCGAACCTCTCCAATCCTACCACTGCTGTTTTTATGCCCCTGTACACACGCTTGATTCTCTTTTGGAGACATAGCAATCCATAGGTTTTAAGATAATTATTAGTCAGGTACATTCTTAGGCGTTTAATATGGGATGTGGAGTCCATTTCGTTGAGCAAGGAGTAGCTCTTGTCTATTATATATTTGGCTTAAGGAACTTTATCTGTTTTCATTTCAATCTCTGGTTTTATGCAACACCCCAGCTCACCTTTCCCCTTAAGCAAGCATAAGTTGTTTTTCTAAATTTGAGACTCTGTTCTGTTTTGTAATCCAGTTCCTGTGTAGCCAAGTTTACATTCTGTGTATTAGTGATATCTTATGATGTTTCTTTTTCTGTGTGACTTATTTCAGTTAGAATCATCATACCTGAATCCACTCATTATGCTGCTATGGGCCTGATGACATAGCTTTCATTGCTGAGTGATATTTCATTGTACGTAAGTAGCACAACTTCTTTATCCATTCTTCACTTTCTGCCACATTGAACTTGTACCACAAAAGAGGTTCTTGTAAACAGAGCCTTCCCAAACTTTGGGGTGGCTGTGTCTTTTGGATTTTAATTTCCCTAAGCTATAGGACCATAAGTGGAAGTGCTGTAGGCTCTGTTCCTCTGTTTTTTAGATGTTTCAGGAAGCACCATACACTTCTACAAAGTGGCTGTTGGCAATTTACATCCCGCCCATCAGCATAACAAGGCTCCCAGTTCTCCATGGCCTGTCCTGCCTTTCTGGATTTTAAACTTTTTTCAGATGGCCCTTTTGACCAGGGGGAAGTGAGACTTCATTGTAGTGCAGATTTCCTTTGCAAGCTTGCTTGGTTGGCCAAAAAGGGCGTATGCGTTTTTTCCTGAATATATTCAGGAAAAAACGCATACGCCCTTTTTGGCCAAGTGCATCATTTTCGACATTCTGCCTCTTCCTATGCTTTAAATGCAATTCCAGTCTACCTCCTGAAATCGGTTTCCTGCAATTCTGCCCCGCTTTCAAGTCCTCTTGGCAGCCTTACTTCAGTATATTTTTGGATGATAGCTGTCATTTATAACTCTGCAGGTTTGTGAATTACAGTGCCCCTGAGCTCATTTCTTCAACTCGCTTTCTTGTGAGCTGGCCGCAACACCGCAGGATTGCTTCAGGCCCTAATCTGGTTCCGGCACGGCACGCTGAGCCTTTGGTTAATTCCTCTTCCTGGTGGGAAATGAGAGTTAAATTTGCCCGTCCAGACACCTCCAGCTAGTCTCTCATTGTTTCTCGCTATTCCTGTTCATCTTCCGCAGAAATTGCAAACTGGGCCAAACAGGAGGTTAAAGGCACTGACTCTCCAAGTCGGGAGAGTGATATTAAAGCGTCTGGAATGTTGCACCCGAGTACCAGGGGACGAGAACTGAGACATATTTGAACATGTTTCCCGATCACACAGTTGATCATACTCTGGGCTCCACATGCATGTTTTAGCTGAAGGAAGAATCCCTTAAACCTGGAGAGTTGAGACCCGTGGAATGGGTACCATGCAATATGACTTCAGAGGGTCTTCATTTGCTCACCGAACCTCTCCAATCCTATCACTGCTGTGTTTATGCCCCTGTACACACGCTTGATTCTCTTTTGGAGACATAGCAATCCATAGGTTTTAAGATACTTACTAGTCAGGTACATTCTTAGGCGTTTAATATGGGATGTTGAGTCCATGTCGTTGAGCAAGGAGTAGCTGTTGTCTATTACATATTTGGCTTAAGGAACTTTATCTGTGCTCATTTCAATCTCTGGTTTTATGCAGCACCCCAACTCACCTTTCCCCTTAAGCAAGCATAAGTTGGTTTTCTAAATTTGAGACCCTGTTCTGTTTTGTAATCCAGTTCCTGTGTAGCCAAGTTTACATTCCGTGTATTAGTGATATCTTATGATGTTTCTTTTTCTGTGTGACTTATTTCAGTTAGAATCATCATACCTGAATCCACTCATTATGCTGCTACGGACCTGATGACATAGATTTCATTGCTGAGTGATATTGCGTTGTACGTAAGTACCACAACTTCTTTATCCATTTTTTGCTTTCTGCGATATTGTACTTGTACCGTAAACGAGGTTCTTGTAAAGAGAGCCGTCCCAAACTTTGGGGTGGCTGTGTCTTTTTGATTTTAATTTCCCTAAGCTATAGGACCATAAGTGGAAGTGCCCTAGGCTCTGTTCCTCTGTTTTTTAGATGTTTCAGGAAGCACCATACACTTCTCCCGAGTGGCTGTTGGCAACTTATATCCCGCCCATCAGCATAACAAGGCTCCCAGTTCTCCATGGCCTGTCCTGCCTTTCTGGATTTTACACTTTTTTCAGATGGCCCTTTTGACCGAGGGGAAGTGAGACTTCATTGTAGTGCAGATTTCCTTTGCAAGCTTGCTTGGTTGGCCAAAAAGGGCGTATGCATTTTTTCCTGAATATACTCAGGAAAAAACGCATACTCCCTTTTTGGCCAAGTGCATCATTGTCGACATTCTGCCTCTTTTCCTATGCTTTAAATGCAATTCCAGTCTACCTCCTGAAATTGGTTTCCTGCAATTCTGCCCCGCTTTCACGTCCTCTTGGCAGCCTTACTTCAGTATATTTTTGGACGATAGCTGTCATTTATAACTCTGCAGGTTTGTGAATTACAGTGCCCCTGAGCTCCTTTCTTCAACTCGCTTTCTTCTGAGCTGGCCGCAACACCGCCGGATTGCTTCAGGCCCTAATCTGGTTCCGGCACGGCACGCTGAGCCTTTGGTTAATTCCTCTTCCTGGTGGGAAATGGGAGTTAAATTTGCCCGTCCAGACACCTCCAGATAGTCTCTCATTGGTTCTCCCTATTCCTGTTCATCTTCCACGGAATTTGCAAACTGGGCCAAACAGGAGGTTAAAGGCACTGACTCTCCAATTCGGGAGAGTGTTAGTAAAGCGTCTGGAATGTTGCACCCGAGTACCAGGGTACGAGAACTGAGACATATTGGAACACGTCTCCCAATCACACGGTTGATCAGACTCTGGGTTCCACATGCATGATTTAGCTGAAGGAAGAATCCCTTAAACCTGGAGAGTTGAGACCCGTGGAATGGGTACCATGCAATATGACTTCAAAGGATATTCATTTGCTCACCGAACCTCTCCAATCCTATCACTGCTGTGTTTATGCCCCTGTACTCACACTTGATTCTCTTTCAGAGACATAGCAATCTTTAGGTTTTAAGATACTTACTAGTCAGGTACATTATAAGGTGTTTAACATGGGGTTTTGAGTCCATTTCGTTGAGCAAGGACTAGCTCTTTTGTATTCCATATTTGGCTTAAGGAACTTTATCTGTGCTCATTTCAATCTCTGGTTTTATGCAGCACCCCAGCTCACCTTTCCCCTTAAGCAAGCATAAGTTGGTTTTCTAAATTTGAGACCCTGTTCTGTTTTATAATCCAGTTCCTGTGTAGCCAAGTTTACATTCCGTGTATTAGTGATATCTTATGATGTTTCTTTTTCTGTGTGACTTATTTCAGTTAGATTCATCATAGCTGAATCCACTCATTATGCTGCTACGGGCCTGATGACATAGATTTCATTGCTGAGTGATATTGCATTGTACGTAAGTACCACAACTTCTTTATCCATTTTTCACTTTCTGCGAAATTGAACTTGTACCATAAACGAGTTTCTTGTAAACAGAGCCGTCCCAAACTTTGGGGTGGCTGTGTCTTTTTGATTTTAATTTCCCTAAGCTATAGGACCAGAAGTGGAAGTGCCCTAGGCTCTGTTGCTTTGTTTTTTATATGTTTCAGGAAACACCATACACTTCTCCCTAGTGGCTGTTGGCAATTTACATCCCGCCCATCAGCATAACAAGGCTCCCAGTTCTCCATGGCCTGTCCTGCCTTTCTGGATTTTACACTTTTTTCAGATGGCCCTTTTTACCGGGGGGAAGTGAGACTTCATTGTAGTGCAGATTTCCATTGCAAGCTTGCTTGGTTGGCCAAAAAGGGCGTATGCGTTTTTTCCTGAATATATTCAGGAAAAAACGCATAGGCCTTTTTGGCCAAGTGCATCATTGTCGACGTTCTGCCTCTTTTCCTATGCTCTAAATGCAATTACAGTCTACCTCCTGAAATCGGTTTCCTGCAATTCTTCCCCGCTTTCAAGTCCTCTTGGCAGCCTTACTTCAGTATATTTTTGGACGATAGCTGTCATTTATAACTCTGCAGGTTTGTGAATTACAGTGCCCCTGAGCTCCTTTCTTCAACTCGCTTTCTTGTGAGCTGGCCGCAACACCGCAGGATTGCTTCAGGCCCTAATCTGGTTCCGGCACGGCACTCTGAGCCTTTGGTTAATTCCTCTTCCTGGTGGGAAATGAGAGTTAAATTTGCCCGTCCAGACAACTCCAGCTAGTCTCTCATTGGTTCTCCCTATTCCTGTTCATCTTCCGCAAAAACTGCACACTGGGCCAAACAGGAGATTAAAGTCACTGACTCTCCAAGTCGGGAGAGTGTTATTAAAGCGTCTGGAATGTTGCACCCGAGTACCAGGGGACGAGAATTGAGACATATTTGAACACATCTCCCGATCACACAATTAATCACACTCTGGGTTCCACATGCATGTTTTAGCTGAAGGAAGAATCCCTTAAACCTGGAGAGTTGAGTCCCGTGGAATGGGTACCATGCAATATGACTTCAAAGGGTCTTCATTTGCTCACCGAACCTCTCCAATCCTATCACTGCTGCGTTTATGCCCCTGTACTCACGCTGGATTCTCCTTCGGAGACATAGCAATCCATAGGATTTAAGATACTTACTAGTCAGGTACATTCTTAGGCGTTTAATATGGGGTGTTGAGTCCATATCGTTGAGCAAGGAGTAGCTCTTGTGTATTACATATTTGGCTTAAGGAACTTTATCTGTGCTCATTTCAATCTCTGGTGTTATGCAGCACCCCAACTCACCTTTCCCCTTAAGAAAGCATAAGTTGGTTTTCTAAATTTGAGATTTTGTTCTGTTTTGTAATCCAGTTCCTGTGTAGCCAAGATTACATTCCGTGTATTAGTGACATCTTATGATGTTTCTTTTTCTGTGTGACTTATTTCAGTTAGAATCATCATACCTGAACACACTCATTTTCTGCTACAGGCCTGATGACATAGATTTCATTGCTGAGTGATATTGCATTGTACGTAAGTACCACAACTTCTTTATACATTTTTCACTTTCTGCGATATTGAACTTGTCCCGTAAACGAGGTTCTTGTAAACAGAGCCATCCGAAAGATTTGGGTGGCTGTGTCTTTTTGATTTTAATTTCCCTAATCTATAGGACCATAAGTGGAAGTGCTCTAGGCTCTGTTGCTTTGTTTTTTAGATGTTTCAGGAAACACCATACACTTCTCCCGAGTGGCTGTTGGCAATATACATCCCGCCCATCAGCATAACAAGGCTCCCAGTTCTCCATGGCCTGTCCTGCCTTTCTGGATTTTACACTTTTTTCAGATGGCCCTTTTGACCGGGGGGAAGTGAGACTTCATTGTAGTGCAGATTTCCTTTGCAAGCTTGCTTGGTTGGCCAAAAAGGGCGTATGCGTTTTTTCCTGAATATATTTAGGAAAAAACGCATACGCCCTTTTGGCCAAGTGCATCAGTGTCGACGTTCTACCTCTTTTCCTATGCTTTAAATGCAATTCCAGTCTACCTCCTGAAATCGGTTTCCTGCAATTCTGCCCCGCTTTCAAGTCCTCTTGGCAGCCTTACTTCAGTATATTTTTGGACGATAGCTGTCATTTATAACTCTGCAGGTTTGTGAATTACAGTGCCCCTGAGCTCCTTACTTCAACTCGCTTTCTTGTGAGCTGGCCGCAACACCACAGGATTGCTTCAGGCCCTAATCTGGTTCCGGCACGGCACGCTGAGACTTTGGTTAATTCCTCTTCCTGGTAGGAAATGAGAGTTAAACTTGCCCGTCCAGACACCTCCAGCTAGTCTCTTTTTGTTTCTCCCTATTCCTGGAAATCTTCCACAGAAATTGCAAACTGGGCCAAACAGGAGGTGAAAGGCACTGACTCTCCAAGTCGGGAGAGTGTTAGTAAAGCATCTGGAATGTTGCACCCGAGTACCAGGGGACGAGATCTGAGACATATTGGATCACGTCTCCCGATCACACGGTTGATCATACTCTGGGTTCCACATGCATGCTTTAGCTGAAGGAAGAATCCCTTAAACCTGGAGAGTTGAGACCCATGGAATGGGTACCATGCAATATGACTTCAAAGGGTCTTCATTTGCTCACCGAACCTCTCCAATCCTACCACTGCTGTGTTTATGCCCCTGTACACACGCTTGATTCTCTTTTGGAGACATAGCAATCCATAGGTTTTAAGATAATTACTAGTCAGGTACATTCTTAGGCGTTTAATATGGGATGTGGAGTCCATTTCGTTGAGCAAGGAGTAGCTCTTGTCTATTATATATTTGGCTTAAGGAACTTTATCTGTTTTCATTTCAATCTCTGGTTTTATGCAGCACCCCAGCTCACCTTTCCCCTTAAGCAAGCATAAGTTGGTTTTCTAAATTTGAGACCCTGTTCTGTTTTGTAATCCAGTTCCTGTGTAGCCAAGTTTACATTCTGTGTATTAGTGATATCTTGTGATGTTTCTTTTTCTGTGTGACTTATTTCAGTTAGAATCATCATACCTGAATCCACTCATTATGCTGCTATGGGCCTGATGACATAGCTTTCATTGCTGAGTGATATTTCATTGTACGTAAGTAGCACAACTTCTTTATCCATTCTTCACTTTCTGCGACATTGAACTTGTACCACAAAAGAGGTTCTTGTAAACAGAGCCTGCCCAAACTTTGGGGTGGCTGTGTCTTTTTGATTTTAATTTCCCTAAGCTATAGGACCATAAGTGGAAGTGCTCTAGGCTCTGTTCCTCTGTTTTTTAGATGTTTCAGGAAGCACCATACACTTCTACAAAGTGGCTGTTGGCAATTTACATCCCGCCCATCAGCATAACAAGGCTCCCAGTTCTCCATGGCCTGTCCTGCCTTTCTGTATTTTACACTTTTTTCAGATGGCCCTTTTGACCAGGGGGAAGTGAGACTTCATTGTAGTGCAGATTTCCTTTGCAAGCTTGCTTGGTTGGCCAAAAAGGGCGTATGCGTTTTTTCCTGAATATATTCAGGAAAAAACGCATACGCCCTTTTTGGCCAAGTGCATCATTTTCGACATTCTGCCTCTTTTCCTATGCTTTAAATGCAATTCCAGTCTACCTCCTGAAATCGGTTTCCTGCAATTCTGCCCCGCTTTCAAATCCTCTTGGTAGCCTTACTTCAGTATATTTTTGGATGATAGCTGTCGTTTATAACTCTGCAGGTTTGTGAATTACAGTGCCCCTGAGCTCCTTTCTTCAACTCGCTTTCTTGTGAGCTGGCCGCAACACCGCAGGATTGCTTCAGGCCCTAATCTGGTTCCGGCAGGGCACACTGAGCCTTTGGTTAATTCCTCTTCCTGGTGGGAAATGAGAGTTAAATTTGCCCGTCCAGACACCTCCAGCTAGTCTCTCATTGTTTCTCGCTATTCCTGTTCATCTTCCGCAGAAATTGCAAACTGGGCCAAACAGGAGGTTAAAGGCAGTGACTCTCCAAGTCGGGAGAGTGATATTAAAGCGTCTGGAATGTTGCACCCGAGTACCAGGGGACGAGAACTGAGACATATTTGAACATGTTTCCCGATCACACAGTTGATCATACTCTGGGTTCCACATGCATGTTTTAGCTGAAGGAAGAATCCCTTAAACCTGGAGAGTTGAGACCCGTGGAATGGGTACCATGCAATATGACTTCAAAGGGTCTTCATTTGCTCACCGAACCTCTCCAATCCTATCACTGCTGTGTTTATGCCCCTGTACACACGCTTGATTCTCTTTTGGAGACATAGCAATCCATAGGTTTTAAGATACTTACTAGTCAGGTACATTCTTAGGCGTTTAATATGGGATGTTGAGTCCATGTCGTTGAGCAAGGAGTAGCTCTTCTCTATTACATATTTGGCTTAAGGAACTTTATCTGTGCTCATTTCAATCTCTGGTTTTATGCAGCACCCCAACTCACCTTTCCCCTTAAGCAAGCATAAGTTGGTTTTCTAAATTTGAGACCCTGTTCTGTTTTGTAATCCAGTTCCTGTGTAGCCAAGTTTACATTCCATGTATTAGTGATATCTTATGATGTTTCTTTTTCTGTGTGACTTATTTCATTTAGAATCATCATACCTGAATCCACTCATTATGCTGCTACGGACCTGATGACATAGATTTCATTGCTGAGTGATATTGCATTGTACGTAAGTGCCACAACTTCTTTATCCATTTTTTGCTTTCTGCGATATTGTACTTGTACCGTAAACGAGGTTCTTGTAAAGAGAGCCGTCCCAAACTTTGGGGTGGCTGTGTCTTTTTGATTTTAATTTCCCTAAGCTATAGGACCATAAGTGGAAGTGCCCTAGGCTCTGTTCCTCTGTTTTTTAGATGTTTCAGGAAGCACCATACACTTCTCCCGAGGGGCTGTTGGCAACTTATATCCCGCCCATCAGCATAACAAGGCTCCCAGTTCTCCATGGCCTGTCCTGCCTTTCTGGATTTTACACTTTTTTCAGATGGCCCTTTTGACCGAGGGGAAGTGAGACTTCATTGTAGTGCAGATTTCCTTTTCAAGCTTGCTTGGTTGGCCAAAAAGGGCGTATGCATTTTTTCCTGAATATATTCAGGAAAAAACGCATACGCCCTTTTTGGCCAAGTGCATCATTGTCGACATTCTGCCTCTTTTCCTATGCTTTAAATGCAATTCCAGTCTACCTCCTGAAATCGGTTTCCTGCAATTCTGCCCCGCTTTCACGTCCTCTTGGCAGCCTTACTTCAGTATATTTTTGGACGATAGCTGTCATTTATAACTCCGCAGGTTTGTGAATTACAGTGCCCCTGAGCTCCTTTCTTCAACTTGCTTTCTTGTGAGCTGGCCGCAACACCGCAGGATTGCTTCAGGCCCTAATCTGGTTCCGGCACGGCACGCTGAGCCTTTGGTGAATTCCTCTTCCTGGTGGGAAATAAGAGTTAAATTTGCCCATCCAGACACCTCCAGCTAGTCTCTCATTGGTCCTCCCTATTCGTGTTCATCTTCCGCAGAAATTGCAAACTGGGCCAAACAGGAGGTTAAAGGCACTGACTCTCCAAGTAGGGAGAGTGTTAGTAAAGCGTCTGGAACGTTGCACCCGAGTACCAGGGGTCGAAAACAGAGACATATTTCAACACGTCTCCCGATCACATGGTTGATCATACTCTAGGTTCCACATGCATGTTTTAGCTGAAGGAAGAATCCGTTAAACCTGGAGAGTTGAGACCCGTGGAATGGGTACCATGCAATATGACTTCAAAGGGACTTCATTTGCTCACCGAACCTCTCCAATCCTCTCACTGCTGCGTTTATGCCCCTGTACTCATGCTTGATTCTCTTTCAGAGACATAGCAATCCATAGGTTTTAAGATATTTACTACTCAGGTACATTATTAGGCGTTTAATATGGGGTTTGAGTCCATTTCGTTGAGCAAGGAGTAGCTCTTGTCTATTACATATTTGGCTTAAGGAACATTATCTGTGCTCATTTCAATCTCTGGTTTTATGCAGCACCCCAACTCACCTTTCCCCTTAAGCAAGCATCAGTTGGTTTTCTAAATTTGAGACCCTGTTCTGTTTTGTAATTCAGTTCCTGTGTAGCCAAGTTTACATTCCGTGTATTAGTGATATGTTATGATGTTTCTTTTTCTGTGTGACTTATTTCAGTTAGAATCATCATGCCTGAACCCACTCGTTTTCTCCTACAGGCCTGTTGACAGAGATTTCATTGCTGAGTGATATTGCATTGTACGTAAGTAGCACAAATTCTTTATCCATTTTTCACTTTCTGCGATATTGAACTTGTACCATAAACGAAGTTCTTGTAAACAGAGCTGTCCCAAACTTTGGCATGGCTGTGGCTTTTTGAATTTAATTTCCCTAAGCTATAGGACTATAAGTGGAAGTGCCCTAGGCTCTGATGCTTTGTTTTTTAGATGTTTCAGGAAACACCATACCTTTCTCCCCAGTGGCTGTTGGCAATTTACATCCCGCCCATCAGCATAACAAGGCTCCCAGTTCTCCATGGCCTGTCCTGACTTTCTGGATTTTACACTTTTTTCAGATGGCCCTTTTGAGCAGGGTTAAGTGAGACTTCATTGTAGTGCAGATTTCCTTTGTAAGCTTGCTTGGTTGGCCAAAAAGGGCGTATGCGTTTTTACTTGAATATATTCAGGAAAAAAAGCATACACCCTTTTTGGCCAAGTGCATCATTGTCCACGTTCTGCCTCTTTTCCTATGCTTTAAATGCAATTCCAGTCTACCTCCTGAAATCGGTTTCCTGCAATTCTGCCCCGCTTTTAAGTCCTCTTGGCAGCCTTACTTCAGTATATTTTTGGACGATAGCTGTCATTTATAACTCTGCAGGTTTGTGAATTACAGTGCCCCTGAGCTCCTTTCTTCAACTCGCTTTCTTCTGAGCTGGCCGCAACACCGCAGGATTGCTTCAGGCCCTAATCTGGTTCCGGCACGGCACGCTGAGCCTTTGGTTAATTCCTCTTCCTGGTGGGAAATGGGAGTTAAATTTGCCCGTCCAGACACCTCCAGCTAGTCTCTCATTTGTTCTCCCTATTCCTGTTCATCTTCCACGGAATTTGCAAACTGGGCCAAACAGGAGGTTAAAGGCACTGACTCTCCAATTCGGGAGAGTGTTAGTAAAGCGTCTGGAATGTTGCACCCGAGTACCAGGGGACGAGAACTGAGACATATTTGAACACGTCTCCCGGTCACATGGTTGATCATACTCTGTGTTCCACATGCATGTTTTAGCTGAAGGAAGAATCCCTTAAACCTGGACAGTTGAGACCCATGGAATGGGTACCACACAATATGATTTCAAAGGGTCTTCATTTGCTCACCGAAACTCTCCAATCCTATCACTGCTGCATTTATGCCCCTGTACACATGCTTGATTCTCTTTCGGAGACATAGCAATCCATAGGTTTTAAGATACTTACTAGTCAGGTACATTCTTAGGCGTTTAATATGGGGTGTTGAGTCCATTTCGTTGAACAAGGAGTAGCTCTTGTCTATTACATATTTGGCTTAAGGAACTTTATCTGTGCTCATTTCAATCTCTGGTTTTATGAAGCACCCCAACTCACCTTTCCCCTTAAGCAAGCATAAGTTGGTTTTCTAAATTTGAGACCCTGTTCTGTTTTGTAATTCAGTGCCTGTGTAGCCAAGTTTACATTCCGTGTATTAGTGATATCTTATGATGTTTCTTTTTGTGTGTGACTTATTTCAGTTAGAATCATCATACCTGAATCCACTCATTATGCTGCTACAGGCCTGATGGCATAGATTTCATTGCTGAGTGATATTGCATTGTACGTAAGTACCACAACTTCTTTATCCATTTTTTGCTTTCTGCGATATTGAACTTGTACCGTAAACGAGGTTCTTGTAAACAGAGCCGTCCCAAACTTTGGGGTGGCTGTGTCTTTTGGATTTTAATTTCCCTAAGCTATAGGACCATAAGTGGAAGTGCCCTAGGCTCTGTTGCTTTGTTTTTTAGATGTTTCAGGAAGCACCATACACTTCTCCTGAGTGGCTGTTGGCAATTTACATCCCGCCCATCAGCATAACAAGGCTCCCAGTTCTCCATGGCCTGTCCTGCCTTTCTGGATTTTACACTTTTTTCAGATGGCCCTTTTGACCGGGGGGAAGTGAGACTTCATTGTAGTGCAGATTTCCTTTGCAAGCTTGCTTGGTTGGCCAAAAAGGGCGTATGTGTTTTTTCCTGAATATATTCAGGAAAAAACGCATACGCCCTTTTTGGCCAAGTTCATCATTGTCGAGGTTCTGTCTCTTTTCCTATGCTTTAAATGCAATTCCAGTCTACCTACTGAAATCGGTTTCCTACAATTCTGCCCCGCTTTCAAGTCCTCTTGGCAGCCTTACTTCAGTATATTTTTGGACGATAGCTGTCATTTATAACTCTGCAGGTTTGTGAATTACAGTGCCCCTGACCTCCTTTCTTCAACTCGCTTTCTTGTTAGCTGGCCGCAACACCGCAAGATTGCTTCAGGCCCTAATCTGGTTCCGGCACGGCACGCTGAGCCTTTGGTTAATTCCTCTCCCTGGTGGGAAATGAGAGTTAAATTTGCCCGTTCAGACACCTCCAGCTAGTCTCTCATTGTTTCTCGCTATTCCTGTTCATCTTCCGTAGAAATTGCAAACTGGGCCAAACAGGAGGTTAAAGGCACTGACTCTCCAAGTCGGGAGAGTGTTAGTAAAGCGTCTGGAATGTTGCACCCGAGTACCAGGGGACGAGAACTGAGACATATTTGAACACGTCTCCCGATCACATGGTTGATCATACTCTGTGTTCCACATGCATGCTATAGCTGAAGGAAGAATCCCTTAAACTTGGAGAGTTGAAACCCGTGGAATGGGTACCATGCAATATGATTTCAAAGGGTCTTCATTTGCTCACCAAACCTGTCCAATCCTATCACTGCTGCGTTTATGCCCCTGTACACACGCTTGATGCTCTTTCGGAGACATAGCAATCCATAGGTTTTAAGATACTTACTAGTCAGGTACATTCTTAGGCGTTTAATATGGGGTGTTGAGTCCATTTCATTGAGCAAGGAGTAGCTCTTGTCTATTACATATTTGGCTTAAGGAACTTTATCTGTGCTCATTTCAATCTCTGGTTTTATGCAGCACCCCAACTCACCTTTCCCCTTAAGCAAACATAAGTTGGTTTTCTAAATTTGAGACCCTGTTCTCTTTTGTAATCCAGTTCCTGTGTAGCCA